>NC_044913.1:15870061-16195665 GCF_001633185.2 Quercus lobata | reverse complement strand
TTATACAGGTCCATCATCGTGTTATCAAGAATTGAATTTCTTTTCTTTGTTTTCTATTCTGCCATTTTCATGCAACCAAGAAATACAATTGCATGTTATTTTGTAGGCCCCAGGGGAGAGACGAATGTTAATTCCCACGTAAAGTTAAGTCATTGAAGGAGGTTGTCACTAACTCTAAGAATAGTACGACTATGAGAGATTATAGAAAATTAATCATACATTGGATTGCCAGAGCATAATGCCAACTTTTGCTCTTTCAGAAATGCAAGTTGCAAGCAAAGTTTAATAGCAAGAAATGGGTTAAAATCCCCTTACATGTAATGATAGACAAGGTATAGATCCCTATACACATAATAGAGATTAGAGAAGTTGGAACTTTTGGGACCAGTTTGATAAAAAGCTATGCATTGGATAGAAGACCTTTTATTTTATTTATTCATTTTGATTCATTAGAGATCACTCTTGCCCATGGACTAAGGAAAAAAAGATATACAGTACGTAAGTTGTTTCCTCGTATGAGTCATTCCACTTGACTGTTGCAAACTAAGCAAAGTTTGAATTCAAGATTTAGGAGAGCCAATCAAACTATTAGACTGTCAGAAAGTACATTGTAATATAAATGAAACTTGGGACAAATTAATTCAATATCAGAAAGTCTGATTAAACCCACATGAAATGTAGTGGAAAGATTAAACAAAGTCTATAATACTGAAGTAGAAAGTTTCTTAATCATTCATAGCATTGCTTTTCAAATTTTTAATAATGTTTTTATTAATCCACTTGTGTTTATATATGTATTACATATATAATAGGCTACAACTTAGTAGTTTATATAAATATAATCTCATTGTTAGTGTATATATATAACCTATTGTCTATTGTACAAGGAGATGCTCTCTTAATAGTTTTTCAAGTTGTGAATCATCTAAGGAAAAGCCTGTGTTCAGATATAGGTCAGGTACGTTATAGATATAACATATGAGATCAAGTCAAAATGGCAAGCTATTTTCAATTCTCCTTTAGTTTAATTTAGTGGGTGAATAGAGGATCAGAAAGTAAGTTGCACATGATTTGACCAAATGGGCTGCCAAATCTCTGTTTTGAAGGCGAACTGTTCGGTGGTACGTACCCTTCCAAATAAGGATGATAATTTAAACCTACTCTCTGCGTACCTGTCCTGACTACTGCCCCGAATGAGATGAGAATACCCGCTCCACTTAGCAAATGGGGATGAAAATGATGGTTAATTCTTTCTCCTAAAATAGATTTTAGTAGATTAAAAGTAATTTAGTTGTAATTTAAAAATTGAGGGTTTAAACTAACTCTTGTATTTGTTACATCGAGCTTTCAGAGGTAGTGAGTACATATATATTCTTTAGTTTTCAAATTATGAATTTATTTTATTGGTGTGGGTGTATGTTCCAAACATTTTTATTATTATTTATTTTTTAGCTATTGGACAATAATGGGTAGACTAGTCGTTGAACTCTTATGAATTATTAATAACCAATAACTATAAACCATTATTGTCATAAATCGCCTATATAATACTATCACAATGTACATCCTTTCCTATAAGTCTTTGATTACTCTATATTTCAAAATACACAATCTCTATTTGCTCTCTCTCTCTCTTCACTTATTTTTCTATAATGTCATTTGTTTTAGAAAGACAATATCAGAGAGTTGTTCTTGAACCTCCGTGAGTGGAAGTGTGTCCATCACGAAGGTTAACGCTATAATCTAATCTAGAGGGGTTATTTGGTTAAGAGAATCAGTTGCACCGAGTTTTACTCCAGGTGACATAAATCAACTTTTAAAGACAACGCTTTCACATTCTATAGCATTGTGAAATCGTAAACTTCTTTTTGTTTTATGTTCTTGCAAATTATTTGAGTTATTATATGTTGTATCAAAACTTGTTCATTCACTAAAATATTTCCAACATATTTTAGTGTTGTATTATTGGGTTTATATTTTTATGAGATTTAAAATATTTATGATTTTTAATTTTGTACTTGAGTTGTTTTTGTAGTTTATTTTTTTCAATACTTGAATTGTACGTTGTATTATTGCTATACTTTAAGAATATTTTGTAAACTTAGATCTTGATTTTGATGTTTAATAAGTTTTAATATATAATGTAGGTTGTAATTTGAGTCAAATTTTAAATATTTTCTACTAGTGCTTCACTGGTAGAAAATAGGAAACCCCCTCGTTATCATAGGTAATTCCAGAACCTGAACCAATTAATGATCATGAAGAACTCAATTTGTTATGATTTATGACATTATAGGTGGAGTCTTTTGTATTGTTTTTTTTAGTGTTATTGTAGGTTCCGCCTTGCTTTCTTGTTTGTTGCAGCAATATGGTGTTTTCGAATTGTTGGGCTTGCTATACTTTCTTTTATATATATATATATTATAAAATCTTAAACTTTTGGATGGGGCTTAATGCAAACCTCTTCTCTAATTTATAGAGATCATTGATCCAAAATAACCAGACATTGATGATTTAGAAAATTATTAGAAGAGAACCTCTATTCCACACTGTAGAGCAAGATTACTCAAATAAACGGATAAATATATATTCACCTTATCTGCTGGCCTACCAATAGAAAGTTGTGTACCCAAAACCATAAATCAAGAGATTACCACCTTCATCAAGCTTTGGTGGGATAATATATTACCCAATGTGTAGAATATTGACATGGCCTTTGAACCCATAAAACGGAAAACATACATAGAGGCAAAAGAAAGACCTCACAAAACCCTAGGAGGATTTAAATATAAGCCAATCAAGGACTCAAAAAAAAAAAAACGCAAGGTGCTAGTGACTTTAGTCCTACCTAGAAACTTGTTACATGGTCCAAATGTATGTGTTCGGTTCGGTGGAATCATGAATTAATGCATATAGTGTTTGCAAATCAATAAAGTTTATTTCATCCCAACCATTTGTTTTCATTTGTAGATATATATATATATATATATATATATGACATAAACTAGTATTTTGCTCATTTGCTCAATCGATGCATGGAAGGAAGAGAAGATGCTTATTTTAAGTCATACACGTGCACTTGTTTTTCAACTTCTGACTTCTAACTAAGCTTCTTCTTTCTAATCCTTTGAACGCCATATTAACTAGTATTTTGACTGCAACCTAGTAGCGTTATTCATATACGCAGAGATATACACACAATTTATATTAGGGGCTAGTTAATGTGTGCTCTTAGGATTTACATTAATCATTAATTTTAGGAGAACTATTTATATTAAATGTAACGGATCATGTTAACGGCTGCTTTTTAGGAAATTTTTTTTTTTTTTTTTTGGATTCTGGGAAAATTGTTAATATAAACCATTTTAGAAAAGTTTCGACATAACTTTAATGAAAAATATAAAAAACTGTCAAAAAAATTAATTCATTTCTTCTTTTCTCGTATAAAGTTTTTAAAATATCTCTTAAACCAATGTCTTTAAAGTATCTGTTGGTTTTTCCTTAAATGTAATTACTCACTAATATAATGAAGAGTCATGTTAATGGGTACCCTTATGACAATTATTAATATACCATATTAGGAAAGTTTTAACACCACTTTAATGAAAAATATAAAAAGATGTCAGAAAAATTCATTGTTTTATCATTTTCTTATAAAATGTTTCTAAAAATAGTTTCTAGGGCATTGATTAACATTTCCCCGTAAAGAATATTGTGAACATTTTTACTTGCTCTACGAGTATATGACAAGAAGCGTAATCATAAAATATGTCAATAAATATAGAATGAACCAAACTGTTATTATCAGAGGACTACTAAAAAAAAAAAAAAAAAAAAAAAAAAAAAAAAAAAAAAAAAAAAAAAGCACCTTTTATTTAAGAAATACTCCTGCATTACGTAAAAACAAAAGAAAAAAAATTATGAACCCCTGCTAGCTAGTGGATGTCAATAATATATAAGTTCGAAATTATTTTAACTCAATTTAATTTCGATTCAGTTTTGAAACTTGAAAGTGGAGATCAGATAAAGCTGATTATACTGTAATAAAGTATAGGGCAATGATAGTACTCTCACACTCTTTTTTTTTACATTCACTTTCATGTGTGGCATTTTTTTCCGCTTTTTGCAATGTGAACATTTCTGCACTAATTGTAGATATTAATTTGTATAAAACAATAGATACAAATGAGTATAAAAAAATATTTTTCATCAAGAATAGAGCTCCTTTCACAGTATAGTATCCTCAAAAGCATTAAGGTGCTGCTTCTTCAAATATAATTTTAACATCAAATGATTTTTAAAAATTTCGGGGCTTTATTTGCATTTTAAATTTATGAAAATTAAATATAACCATAAGAAAGATGCCCATTATCTCGAAACAAATGAAGAGGATCCTGATTCAAAGTTATACGTAACGTGTGCATAAACTTGTAAATGTGTAATAAAAGATAAAGTCAATCTTCAGTATTTTTTTTCTCTTTTTGGAGAAGAACCGTTTCTTCAATTAGAAATTTCATATGGGTTATAAGTACCCTTGCAAATTTAATTAGATGTGAAAATTTGTTTTATGCACGATTTAGGAAGAGATAAGAACTATGGTTTTTGAGCGGAGTTTGTGGTGTGTATTTGTGTTATAACCATTTTTTTCTCTCCCTTGTATGTCTGTGTTTGTTTCTCAAAAACAAAGAGAAAAAGAGAAGAGAAAAATCAATCCAAAAGATAAAACAAACGGCTAATAATCCATTACATAAGGAAATTATTTTTACAATAGAGTTTATATATAATAACCCTACCCAATACAAAATTTCAAAATACCCTATTACCATTTCGCCGGCGACACCAACCTATTATTCATCCTAGCAAAACAAACTCTAATTAAACTTTTTAGAATCATAAAACTCTTAATTCAGTGGCTCAATAATATATATAAGCCAATTCCAAAATGAGAAATTATTATGTACTCTCGAAGTACCATAAATACGTACTTCTTCCTTTCATATAAATGACAGGTCCCACTAATTAAATTTATAGTGAGATCTACCATTTATGTAAGAGGAAGAAGTATGCATTTATAGTACTCTGAAAGTACCTAATAATTTTCCCTCCAAAATAAGTATATAATCTATTTTAATTACATCATGACTTACGGTAATATAAATGGTCTTGTCGGTTGACCAATAGCCTCTATATACCTATACAGATAAAGCTATGGTTTTGGCCTAGGATACGCATTACTAAATCACACATGCCCATTATTAAACAAACCCATCCGTATTTGGTCGGTGTTTAAGCAATTTTAAGTGTTAACTTTGACGGTTAAATATAGCTCTCATTTCTAAGCTTCTCTTTCACCGACGTAACCTATATAGCTATAGATTCATAGAACAAAAAGGAAAGAAAGATATATAAATATATATATATATATATCTCTCTCTCTCTCTTTAATTTAATTCCTGTGGATTCGAGGATTAAAGAAATGCAAGAAAACACAGAGATAATAATTAAGTTTATTATAGTACACACAGAGCATATGCTAAGAAGATCAGTTTATATCTTTCTTGGAGTCTCAAAACTCAAAGCTTTTTGTTGTTAAAAAAATACTAGGGCTTGGATTTGAATGAGAATAAAGAAATAAGGGTTCCTCGTGACTTTAAGCACAGTCCTCGCTGTCCATGATCAAGCTCATGTGCCCCGAGATGCACGCTGAGCAAAGTACTATCCATCAATGGTTAAAAACTCTCAAAAATCCCCACCATGCTTCCCACAAATCTGATTAATGCTTTGTTTGTTTGAGCTAAGAACAAGATTGGCCGACTCGAACGTGAAAAAAATATCTTCAAAAACTTCGGGAGCTTCTGTAAATGGACAGACTTTTTTTATAATAATGGTTTGGAGGAAAGTCTTGGAATTTGGAAAGTATGACACTTTTCACCCAATGGAAATAGAAAACAAAGGAATTGACGGATAGGAATAGAGGATGGAGAAATTATGTTTCATCTTCTAATATTCATGATAAATCCTACTATAATGAGCAGACTCTATTATGAATGTGAAAGGACAGATCATCATTCTCCAATATGAACTTTAAATTCAAAATATACATGTAATTAATTGACAATTGACTTATTTTTATAGGGTCTTATTAGCTGATGCTCTTAGGTTATTTTTTAATGGATTATTTTAAATAAATATTAATACCATTTTCATAGAAAATATAAAAAATTGTCAAACAAAAACCGATTGGCTTTTTCTCCTAAAAATAATTTTTAAATCAATGCTCTTAAGACATCTAATAACTTTTCTCATTTTTATATAACGCTAATCACGGCCAGTTAACCTATATCTTTTCACACACAATTTTCTTTTTACTTCCTCAATCATTTTCATTTCTTTTTCTTTCTTTTTTTCTTCTATTTTTAGTAGAAAATATAAAATATTACGACTTCTTTATGCATATTATAATGACGTTTTCATTGGAGGATCTTTTGCGAATTTCTTATGGAGGGGATATTGTCATTTTAAGGGCATTACTATTTTTTAGTGCCCTTGAAGTAACAAAATTGGTTCATACCAACATTTGTCTTTATTGGCTAATTTTCCTCTACTAGAATAATAATAATAAAAGTACAAAAGTTTTGGAATACATAGTTTCAATTTTCAAAGTCTTCAATTCAATATTTGCAAGTTGTGCATTTCATTGAAGAGTAATACTCCCTCCGTCCCAATTTTGTTTGTCATTTTTGAAAAATCAAATTTTTTAAAGAAACACCATTTATTATCTTATTTGCCTTATAAAAATGTATAAGTTTACAAAATTACCCTTAAATAAATTTATTAGCTTTTTTTAAAAAAAAAAACAATTATTCTTAATAAGGCAACTAAAAAAGTACCCTAATTAGATTGATTTTTTTATTTAAATATTTGTTAGTTTTCTTTTCAAATAGTTTTGAAAATAAAGTAGGAGTATAATAGGAACATTAGTAAATTAATGACTTTTATTTTTAGAAACGGGACAATTTTTTGGGACATCCTAAAATGGAATAGAGAAAAATAAACTGGGACGGAGAAAGTACTAAACCTAAAGGGGTGCGTTGGCCGGAAAGTATGACACTTTCCATAAAATAAAGGAATTGATTTTTGGAATAAATGAATCGATTTCATAAGGAATTAAAATGCAAATTATACATGTAGTTGCCCTATTTTTAAATTTTATAAATTCCATTATAAATATGAGTTCCCTTATAATGTGTCATGAACTTTTTATTTTTTAATAATTCAATAGTTGAGGGTGGAGATTTTGAACCATAAACAATTCCATTGAAATACAAGAAGGTGTTAATTAAGATATAAGGCTCTTGGCTACTTTATTTTACCTAATGTAAGTGCATAAAAGATGTACCTTTTTAATTTTTTGTGTTGTGGACATAGAACTTATCAACAAAACAATATTAATTTTTTAGGTTCTTCCATTCTCATCTCTACTTTATTTTTCATGATACTTCAAATTTTGACAACAAGTTCCTATTTAAATGACCATGAACACATACTTTTAATCATATGATCTATAAAGGTCATATAACTTTAATAATCTAAACAAAATACACGCTTATAATCATTTAAATAATGTAATAGGTCAATAGAAGTCGCCAATAACAAGAAAACTTTATTCCTTACAAAGCATCTCAAGTAACAAAATTTTGCAATTCTGTCTTCTATAGAACTATGCATGCCAAGAAGAAGGTATTACAAAAACACTTTTAAGAACTAATCAATGATTTTTTTTTTTCTTGAAAGAGGAATAATATGCATATATAAGAGAAATGAAAAGTACAGAGAAGTTGAAAGTAAGTTAACACATACCAAGTTAATAAAAGACAAAATTAGGAAACACACAAAAAATTGATTCTCATCCTATATCCCAAAAGAAAGTGGTAATCAAAATAGTGGGACGAGTATCATATAAAATTTCATGTTGTGTTTGAGGGCTTCCTTGATATGCTATTCTATCAATCATTGCATTTAATTTGCTTCTTGATATGTATGCCTAATCGAGAAGTCAAAGTTTGATCTCGATATGTATACTTCGTTTCTTGACCAAGGTAACATGAATAAGATCATAGGGATTCTACATAGTTTTTAGGATAATTTTTTTTATGTAGAGTTGTTAAAATCTTATTTATTCATTCTATAATAAGTATACTAAATTTTGCAACTTTATAAATAATTTAAATAAATATCAAAATAGTGATAGTTAAGGCATTTTTAAATGTTAATAAGGCAAATCTAATTCTTCAATTATTTCAAAATGAATATATAGTATTTTCAGAACTCTATGGTATAGCTACTTTAAGAACTTTAAAAGATCTTAATCCAATTAGGATTAGTTAATGAAATACTTGATCACTTTTTTTAAAATGACGTTATTTGGTGTTTGATCCGTAATAAGTAGAGAGCCAGAGAGATTTGTGGAATAAAGATTCTTCAAAGTTTTTTTTTTTCTTTTTTTTTTTGATAATCAAAGATTCTTTAAAGTTACTAACACAAAAGTAATAATAACCAATCAACATATAACTAGATGGTTGAAACCCTCTTGGTCCAGAAAGTTATTTCCGAGCAACTAACTTAGTTATAGGGATCACTATTTCCAAAGCTTTCCAATTATTCTTTTTTTTTTCAACCATTGGAGACCAAATGTTAAATTAAATTTATAATTATTAAAATCAACTACAATAGGCCGGAAATGAAGAATGTTGGAACAAGGGATTCTTCTACCTTAATTATGAGCATACAAAAGGAATTAGTTTAATGTAAAGTTTTGCCTAAAAAATTATTAATTATTTTTAGCATTCAACTAATAGAGTTATAGATTAATTTTTAGGGACCACACTATGTTTTTTATTTTTTTGTTTCTTTGGTCTATTGGAGGCCACTTGAACCTATGATACAAATACACATTTTATACCTATATTTTAAGTATACATTTGAAGTAACTTACCTGACTAACTACTCAATAAAATTATACTTTACAGATAATAACTATGTTTGTCTCTTAATTAACTAGAACCTTACAGGTTGGATGGGAACATAGGTTCAAGCCATTGTTAGAACTTAAATAATTAGTCATATCTTCTTCATCAAAATTATAATAATTTTCATTAATTAATTTCATATTTATTAGATCTCCCAAGTCCCACCCTTTCTAACCTCGGAGAGCCACAAAGGCACAAACACACGTTTATTGATATAATTGATTTGCACAGTATCAAAAGGTTGTGGAAATTTCTATCTTTAAATTTTTTTAAAAATGAAGTTGTTGTTGGAAATTAGATCAATCATATATATAATTATATAACAACTTGAAAGTTTTAGTAAATTAAACTTTAATCTTTCCGAATCAAGAGCTCTTACATCAACACGAGGGCATGCAAAGAAGAAAATCAAAATAATCATTTGTGTTCTATTACTATAAAAGGATTTTTTATAAGTATTTTGAATTAATGTGCATAAACACTAACAGGTCGGCATGGAAAAAAGACAATTAAGAATCATGTGCACAATCTTTATGTGCCAATCAGGTTGCAGAAATAGATATATAAACTTTACCTCTTGTCAACCGAAGCACTTTAATTAATTAATATTCCCATCAGCCATTGCTCTTATAGACATAGTTAGTACTAGATTTTTAGATAGAACTTTTATCATTGAATGGATCATGATGATCATACCTTGATGCAATTAAAGAACATATCACGTTTAGTATCACTAATTCAAATTAGAGGAGCCAAAACAATTAAGAAAGCCAAGCATATAGGCCTTAGAGGCATGCAAAGTAAATTCACTTATGACCGGCTGAGTCCATTTTTCATGAATAAGAAATTACTACATATCTTCCATAGGGATATAATGGAAATTTAAGTTGTACTATTAAGGAATTGCTCAAGTATGAGTTCCCAATACCAAAGATTTATCTCAGCATGGCAGGATTCATATAATTCTAGGCCTAAGATGTTAGGCCATCATTTTGATATATAATTTTTAATTTGGTTTCTAGAGTCTGATTCTCAAATAGTTCTAAACTATGTTAGTTTAAACTAATCAAAAACTCACCATCTTTTTGATAAAGTAACCCAACACTAAATAAATTTATTAAATTAGGTTTGATCTTCATTAAATAAACTCTAACTAAATTAGGTGTTTTATCCTAAAAATTCTCCCATTGTATTTTTTATTTATTACAACTTATTAATTAAATATGTTTCATATATATATATATATATATAATTTTAATTTTTTATCCAACTTTTTGGTGCATTTCCTGAGTTTGCAACTCAACTAGTCTTAATAAAGGTTTAAGAATAATCCAATTTTAAAGACTACAGACCTCTAAAAGAGAGATCCAAATCAACTCCAAAAATTTTCATCTTTTGTTTAGATAATTCTTTGTTATATGATGGAATTTTATTAGCAATAATATATACACACACACACACATATATATATAGACACACACATACACACAAAAACAGAGATTTCATATGAGAAAGTATGAGGTTCTGCCAAATGGCACATTCCTTGAGTCTCTCTTATTTAGGTTTTCATCTCATCAAAGTTTGCATCTATACCAAATTTTTAGTTCATTTAATGTGCCAATGGAGTAAATGCACACATTAGTTATTTATAGATGAGCACCAATTATATATATATATATATATATATATTGTGAGGGGTCTGAGGACCGAGGTGGATCAAATTAAGGGTTAGATTGCCTAACCCACATCCAAGGAAGTGAATGCATTCTGAGGACTCTCTCACCCGAGAATGGCAGCATAATCAAAACAATGGGCCTCTTGTCATGTTCTGGGATGAGGAGAAGGGGTGGCAATGGACCGAGGAAGATAAGAGGAAGTTTCTTGGAAGGAACAATTCCCTCCTCCGCATTGAATACCCTGCACTAATCTTATCAGCTGCATTAATGAGGAAATGACATCTAAATAGTAACTTTATAGCTATTAGCCCTTTCTACTACCTTCAGCAGAGTGTTGATGGGACAAGGGTCCTTAAGAATGCTTAGAGACATATAGATGGAGGGTTAGGATGCAAGTAGGGGGGTATAAAAGGAGGGGGGGCATCCCAAAAAAGGGAAAAAAAGCATTCTGGGTAAGAAATGAAAGAAAAGAGAAAGTAAACAGTGTTTTGCTTGATGTAAAATTCTAAGTCTTTATATAAGAGCTAATCCTCAGACCTTCCCGAGGAGAACTTTTTCTCTCATCACCAACTTATGTTATGACTTTCTGTTATCCTAGGTTCTTTGGTCCTGAAGTCAAACTTAGTGTGAAATTGCAATTGAACTACTTACCCACTCTCTAAAATTTTTTTATTGTTGGACTTGATTTAGAGGACAAGGCATCATCGTTCTGAGTTGGCTTGGGCCTTTAATTTCCGAGCACCTACACACACACACACACACACACACACACACACATATATATATATATAAGTATTTTATATGTTCTTTAAAGTATTTATGAAAGAAAGCAAAAACCTTATATAAAAGTCCATGTAGTTTTGTCATGTGGCACTTTGTTAAAGTAGTTTTCTATATAGCTTTCCATGTCACATTTTTTTTTTTTGTTACATATTTTGGATTATAATAAATATTAATAGGATGTTACTATTTTCACTAAGTGTTTAACCTACCACTATCATACTTCAATAAAGTAAACGTGCCATAATATATTTTCTATGATATTTTCATAAGCCAACTAGAGATTAACATTATATTATCAAAATTTTATGCTAACTCCAATGCATTGAAGAAATAAAACTATGATTAAACAAATAATCAACTTATTACACCACATGTTTCTAAAAAAAAATAAACTTATTACACCACATAATAACTAATTTCTAATTTTAAGGCATTTACTCTATAGTCTAAATTCTTCATGCCCTTAATTTTTGTACTACATCATTAATTTAACAAAAAATTCTTCATGTTATTGCAACATTACTTTATGTTATTACTTTAAAATATTTTGAACATTTTATTAACCTCATATAGTAGCTTACAACATTATCTGCGTATCACGCATGCCCATTGCTAGTTACACAAAAGATGAGACTTCCAAAACCTGTACTTAAGTAAACAAGTTGAAAAATAAAAAAATAAAAAAATTGTTGTCAAACACTAATTAACAACATGGTGAAGACAATATTTATAGAAATATTGGAATCTAAAACTTAATTTCGTAAACTAAATTTTGTTATAAACACGTTTTGAGTTCCTAGTTATGTCCATCTCGTAAATTATATCCACCCTTGAAGCTCAAGAAGTAAAGGAATTCATCTATCACCCAGATTATCAATTACTCAAGACTTCAAGTTATACATAGCTGGATTTATTATCCCTTTGCTGCTAGCGACTTGCGGAACTTATTTTTATTTCGTTTTTGGAATGTGAATTTAAACTTAAAAACTTTATGTTGAAAATGTCAATTAAATTATAAGACTTTTGGTTGTTAAACTTACAAATTATATATAAATAAAACACGAAAGATTGGTGTAAGGGGTAACAGTCGGACCTTAGCGACTTGCCGAATTTATTTTTATTTTTATTTTCTTTTTGGAATGTGAATTTAAATTTATATACCCTCTATTGAAAATACTAAAAAATATCAGTTGAGTTATAAGACTTTTGGTTGTTGAACTTACAAATTATATATAAATAAAACGTAAAAGATTGGTGTAAGGGTAACACTTGGACCTTAGTGACTTGCCGAACTTATTTTTATTTTTATTTTCTTTTTGGAATGTTAATTTAAACTTATAAACTCTACGTTGAAAATACTAAAATGTGTCATTTGAGCTATAAGACTTTTGGTTGTTGAACTTACAAATTATATATAAATAAAACACGAAAGATTGGTGTAAGGGTAACACTTGGACCTTAGCGACTTGCCAAACTTATTTTTATTTTCTTTTTGGAATGTTAATTTTATACTTATAAATCATTTGTTGAAAACACTAAAAAATATCAGTTGAACTATAAGACTTTTGATTCTTGAAGTTACAAATTATATACAAATAAAACGTGAAAGATTGGTGTAAGTGTAACACTTAGACCTTAGCGACTTGCTGAACTTATTTTTATTTTCTTTTTGGAATGTGAATTTAAACTTATAAACCCTACATTGAAAACACTAAAAATAGTCAATTGAGTTATAAGACTTTTGGTTGTTAAATTTACAATATACTCCCTCCGTCCCACTTTGTTTGTCCTCTATTCCATTTTGGGATGTCCCAAAATATTGTCCTATTTCTAAAAATAAAAGTCATTAATTGACTAATGTTCCTATTATACCCCTATTTTATTTTCTAAAAATAATAATTCAATTTTTTGATAAATTTATTTAAGGGTAGTTTTGAAAATTTATACATTTTTAAAAGGTAGACAAAATAATAAATGATATTCCTTTAAAAAATTTGACTTTTCAAACAGGACAAACAAAGTAAGACAAAAGAAGTATATATATATAAAACACGAAAGATCGGTATAAGGGTAACACTTGGGAGTTATTGAGGCCACGTGGCAGGCAATGCATGTAGTTAAGGGGTGGAACATGGTGTGTTGTGTTAGGGTTGACTAGTCAAAAAAACCAAAAACAACTCCTCACATAGCAATGGGCAATTTGGCTGTTCCTTAAAGGCATATTAGCTTTGCAAGTGGAGAGTGAAGATACTGGTGAGGTTGTTCTTGTATAGTATATTTTAATTTTATTCCAATCAAATACATAATATATAGTTTAATTAACAAAAAAAAAGAAGCTTATTAATTAATTCTTAGAAGAATTACATGAAAAGCAATTTAACATTGTTATTATTAGAAGAAAGTATAACAATAAAATAAACATAATATTGCGTGTAGAGACTGACACACACATCACACAAAAACACATAAAGAGAGAGAAAGAGAGAGAGAGAGAGAGAATCATCAAACTTTTCTAGAGATGAGATACGCCATACTGTCCTCCCTGTGTGTTTTCCCAAAGTTCGGTTTGATCTCAAACTCAAAGTGGGTCTCTTTCTCTCTCAAAATCCCTATTTAAATAGGGGCTTAGACCACTTCTTTCTCCCATGCAATTGTCTTCTGTATTCCCCATCCCAACACCCACTACTTGTGTTCTTGTGCAATTCATTCATTATCTTTCTACTTCATCTAATTTCAAAGTCACCAGTACTATCTTTTTGTCCATAACTTCATTGTCTCCGACACTGTCTCTATCACCATTTCTCTTTTGAAAGTTGTTTGTTTCTCTCTGACATACAAATCTCCTTCTCATTTGTCTCCTTCACTTCTCACTTCTCATTTTTACCTCTCTCTCGCTCTCTCTCTCACACACACACACACACACACATTACCATAATAAACATGTCTAGCAGAAGGTCACGGTCGAGGCAATCTGGTGGTTCAAGGATCACTGATGATCAGATCAACGATCTTGTTTCCAAGTTGCAACAGCTTCTTCCTGAGATTCGTGATAGACGCTCTGACAAGGTATTGTATTAATTCATTGTTTTCATTTTCTTTACTTGCCTATTCTATTGGTTCTACATGTCATGTCACAGTGCATTTTTTGCTTGTTTATTAGTTTCCCTTGATATGGGTTCTTCAGTCTCCTTTTGAGCCCTTAAATTCACCTCTAATATTTACTAATACCTAACACTTAATTACTCTCACAAAAAATAAATATGGAATAATTTTAGTTAGAACTTTTTTTTTTTACCTTCCTTACAAAAATTGGAGAGGAAAAACTTGAATCCAAATTCTCTTAACGAGAGAGATCAGACAATATCATTGAGTCTTGAAACTCTTAACTAGTTAGGTCATATTCTCTATAGAAAAGAGATTAGACAATCATTAATTGAACCCGTAAGACTTTTGACTAATTAAGCATACTTAGGTGTAACTTTAAAATTAATGCTTGACATAGAAGTCATTGATCCACAAAATGAGAGATTTTTAATTACCTCAAAGTTTTTCTTCATTTTAGCTGCCACTTGCCACACTTGCTACTATCTAGATATAAACAACCATAGTTTTTTTTTTTTTTATTGAATTAATTACAACCATATTATTTTTTTATTTTTTGTTGTTGCTATATTTGGAAGTGTTTATTACTTTATTTATGGCTAGATTAAATTGATTGAATTGAATGTATAATGAGTGTACTTGCTTCTTTGTTTTTTTGTTCATGGAGTGTGTCCTTGTGAATGTATTAACTAATTCAGCATGCATTTATGACTATCTATGTGCAGGCTTCAGCTGCCAATGTGTTACAGGAGACGTGCAACTATATTAGAAACTTGCATAGAGAGGTTGATGATCTAAGTGAGCGACTGTCTGAGCTATTGGCTACTACAGACACTGCCCAAGCTGCTATAATTAGGAGTTTACTTATGCAGTAAAGCTAGCTAATTAAGGAAAAAAAAAATTAAGGCTAAATTAGCAGTTCACTTATGCTAGCTACGTACCCTTCTGCTTTTGTACTCCTCTTTCTAGGTTTCGTTACAAGATCACTAGAATGTAGCAGTTGAACTATTAATCTTCTTTTTTTCGCAAAGCTATGTTCGAAAATATAATAAATGGTACTCCCAGCTTTCACAAATTAATTGTCATTGATGGATTTAAATATGCAAGCAAATTAAAAGCCTACGTTAATGAAATTATTCGCGTGTAGTGTAAACTATACCATTGATTAAAATTAAAAGGTAAAAACAATAGAATACGAAACTTTTTACATTTTTTTTATTGGTAAGTTACACAAATACTTGATGGATATACGAATCCATACCAACTTGTGAGATTCCAACTCGTTCTCACAAGAGGTACCATTAATAATGTGAACTAAACCTTAGATGAAGCTTTTACATTGTTGGTCTTTCTGATTAGATTTAATCAATGTAAACCCTATTTTTAACGACTTCGGGTTAGATGAAGATATAATAATTAGAGGACAATGATTACTTGACAGAAAGGTAACTCAAAGAATATCCCCGTGTTGTATAAGGTCCCAAAAGAAAATGACTTTTTTGTTAGAACCTTTCAAGTTTTCCTTAATAAAGAATGTATAAGAAATTATCGAAATGTTACAAGTGTTACTTTCAAAAAATTACAAAATGGTGTAGTTACTAAGTTATTAAACCACGCGTATCACACTCACTAACACTTAAGAATTTGATTGCCACATCTTACAATTGACACCACTACAAATGATTACATAATCTTATAGCTTAAAAGTACTGAAAGTTGTTGTACCTTACCATCACTTAAAGAAGGCATATATGTACTTGAATTTGACCAAGATATATTTAATTTACACTCTAAGCCCTTTTATTATTGCTCAATTACTACAAAGCCAAAACTCTAGCTAGTTTCTTTTTTTTTAGGACAAAATTTAGTTACAAAATTGGTTGTAGTCTTAGGCTACAATCTTACTTAATATCTTTTTATTGGAAGTGAATTTTGATAAATCAACTATTGGATTACATCTTTTTCTAATATCATCCTTACTTGCAAAATTTCAAAAAAATTAAAAATCAATAACTATATTATCAATAAATTTTTTAAATTGCGGGTTTTTATAATTTAAAATTATGAATAAAATATAAGCTTATAGATCATATAGTAAATAATATCTTATTGACACAAAATTTGACGTGTGTATTAAGAGCATAAATAACATACAATTCAACGGTTAGATTTTCAAAATATGTAATAATTTTTATTTTATTGAGTGAGTTTGTAGCCTTAAGCTACAATCAATTTTGTAACTAAACTTTGTCATTTTTTTTAATTTTGAGATAGTTTTGTAATTAGGGCGGTGAGATTTTAACATGAATATTTTCGTTAAGAACACTAAAAAGTAACAATTGACAACAAGACTCGTAACAACTCTAGATAGTTTCATAACTACATCACAATGAAAATAATTTAGTTTTAGTCCCTACTCTTCTTCTTGCTGAGAGTATGGGTAACCCTACATAAAAGCTGCATAAAGAGTTTACTTTTTACAATTTTACTCCATTAACAATTTGCAATTTGCAAGTAAGAAATCATTGGATATGGAAACCATTCATTCGTGAAGAGAGGGTTCCATCACTAGATTTTTCATATTTGTGGGATCGAAGTATGTAGATCCATGCTACAATATTGACTTCGCAAAGTAATTGACGTGATCAATTTTGAATGCAGGACAAGGGGTCATGATGAGATAACTATATATGCAATTCAATTTGATGAGTGCGTCTGGTTTGATTTGAACTACGTACCAAACTCAGCAATTAATCTTGTCCAACTTTGAAATGCTGTAAAATATAATAAACCAACGATGCACAAATAAAAGAAGTACTGAGTGAGCGTTTGGGGAGAGCTGAAAGTTGCGTTTCACTCCTGTGTTTTCATGCCTTTTTTTTTTTTTTTTTTTTTTCCCTCTGCACGTGAACGGTAAAATCACTGTGCAGGAGACAAAAAACACTATTCATACACTGTTCATACACTGTTCACGCACTGTTCATGAGTCCCACGACACTATTCACACATTTAAAAATTATTTTGTTACAATGTTTTCAGTTTTCAGTTTTCAGTTTTCAGTTTCAGCAACAATAAGTTCAATCCAAACGGAACCTAAATAGATAAAGTACTCAAAACAGGCAAATGAAAATATGGCAATGAGAGACAAAATTAGGTGAATTAGATCTATGCCATACCCAACCATTTTTGTTATTAACCAAATCATCAATTTAAAAAAAAATAAATGGATCCAAATTTTTATTCGGATTAAATATTACAAATTTAAAAATTTATTTAATACTATAAATAATTTTTTTTTTTTAAAAATTAAATTTAAATGACAGTAATACTATTTAGTATTTACAATTTTTAAATACAATAAATTGAATTTTAGCTATTAAATAAACTCTCATAGTTAGGATCCTTAATACTACTATTACTATTAAGTATTAACTATTATTAAATTAAATTAAAAAGCTAATTACTTAGTTAATGGTCCTGTTTCACTTGATTATTTATCAAAAAAAATTAAAAATGCTTCTGGATGTATAAATTTTGCCCCAAGTTACTACCCCTTCCACAATGAGCCCAATTGATATGTTCTCCTCAAATGGCAAATATTACTTGGGCCATTTCCCTATCAACCAGAGCCATGTTTGACGGAATTGGAAGCCTATTCAATCAGAATTCAGAAGTTAATATTGGGCTTGGTGACCCAATTGATCGGAATCTGTGTTTTTTTTTATAAAAAAAAAAACAGATTCTGACTTGGGCTGGTCAAAAAATGGATTCTTTTTCGGAATTTTCAAGCATCTTCTTTTGCGTATTGAACCCACAAGCTGTGCGATAACCATTACATATATCGGGTGCATATTGGAGAAATACAATTGGTGGTCAAAAAAGTAATTGACGAGCAAAGGTTTAGAGGCATGAAATTTTATTGTGCTTAGGCAATATTTGCTTTGACTAAAATTGATGCTAAAGAGGGAGTTATTGCAAATTTATCTTTAAAATACAACTAAGTAAAAAAATTTACGAGTAACAATCTTGCCACTTCGAATTTTTTGTTGTTGAATTTCCATAAAAATGGTGAAAAGTAACATCACTATTCACTCAAAATACACATTTGGAGACACAACCTGGTTATATTTAATACTAAAAAAAAATGTTTACAAGATTTTACTAGCTGTTTAAGATACTTTAAAATAGTTGTATAGTTGTATGCAACTTTCTACAAAGAAACTTTTTTTCAGACTTACAATCAATTGACCTTCAATGATTCGATGGATTGCCTACTATCGAGGCAAGGATCTAGCAAACAAAAAGGTTAGAAGATACAAAGGCTCTGATCAATTGACTATAATTGAGATGGCTTGATTGTTTAGGGTATATAGGAGTCAAGAGCCTTAAACAAAAATATGACAAGTTGTAAATATCCAATGATAAAGTTACATTTGTCAACTCAGTACTTTTTATATTTATTAGACAAACAGTTGTGTGAATTAAAAATAACATGTCAACTTAGTAATTGTGAAATTTATCATAAAAATGGTTATGTATATGGCAGACTGTGAGTAGTGAAAAAAAAGTGCTACAATTATTGCAAATCAGAAAGTCTGTGATCCTATCTTGTATTAATTTGGGCATCAAGGATAATGAGCACTCAATTATCAAAAATTTTGTTTGGGCATTTCTTTTTGTTTCTATTGAGATTGCTCTTGAAATTTTCTTTCACGTCTAAGTCTTAGAAGAATGTAAGCCTATAAATTTTTTCAAGGTATGATAGAACATAGGGGTGAATATTGATGAATAATGTGGGGGTTAGTTGTTTTTCAGTGAGAATTTTATATGGTATGCGTTTTCAAGAAGATTCTTAATGGAATTTTCAACAACTAGTTTTTACTTCTACACTGATCCTGATAATGTTTATAAGCATTGTTCTTGTATAGAACTAACTGAGATTTTGCTCGTTGTGTGGTACAATTTATTATTAGTTTTCTCTAATATTTCAATAATTTTTGTCAAAAATCTTCTAGTTTAATTAGTTGTCATCTCATAATATTTCCAACAAAGATATCCAAGGTTTAAATCCCTGGCCCCAACTATTGATGTATTAAAAAAAATATTTCAATAATTTTCCTTGTAAAAAATTGTAATATTTGGTTATTTTATAGACAAAATAGAAAAACACTAAGAGTAATGTAGTAATTTATCATACTATATATGTGTGTGTTTACAAATTTAAAATTGCATGATATAGTGGCTAGTATTGGTAGGCATGTTTCATGCCTACTAAAAAAATGCAAATATCTTTCAATTATTATTATTATTTTTACATTCTTGATTGTGTATTACTAAATTTATTTTTCTTTTTCTTTTTTGTTGGACATTGTTTCAATTGTTGTAAAAACAACTAAATTTGAGTAAGAATACCATATTTCAAATAAATTGTTTCTCACATAAAAATTTTTTAAAAAGGAATTGTTTCTAATATAAATCTTAGAAAAATGATATTAAAATTTCATTATATTACACATACACACACATATATTACATATCACTGAAAGGGGCTAGGAAATTTAAAAAATTAAGATTAATTTTAGTGAATTTACAAATATTTCATTTTACTTGTTGTCTAAGAAATTAATTATGAGGAAGAATGTTATAATCTAAATTTATTATTATTATTCCGACTAAAAATTGTTTCTTATATAGATTTTGTAAAAATAATAATATAAATTCATTTAATATAAATAATTAATGCACAACTATAAGTAATTAATATATAAACTTACTCTATTAGCTATTCAATGAACTAATACTTTGATATAAATGCAAAAATTGTTGAAGTAAAAGCCTAAATAAAGAGAATATCAAGAAATGCGCCACATTGCACAACCTCATGCTCTCCAACATGAGATTTCTGCTTTTACATACATACATACATACATACATATATACATATATATATATATATATATATAAATCGTGTGGAAATAAATACTTATTTTGTAATTGTAATATAATGTATAATTTGTTCTCTAAATTTTTTTGAAGAAAATTTGTTCTTCCCAAAAATTAATCATACAATATCTATTGGGTCCAATTAGGTCTACTTCAATCCCATTCAGTCCAGCTAGGTTTACTTCGATCTAATTTGGTCCACTCAATCAATTTTGATCCCCTTCGGTCTATTTTGGACTAATTGAGCATTAAATTGATTCTTTTTGAAGGTTGCCTTTTCAAGATTAGCTCAAAAATTCTTTTTTTTTTTCCTTAATTTTTGGGTTAAAAATTGAAAAGTATGAAATTTTATTAAATTACATTTGAGCTAAACTCTTTAGTTTTGAGTTAAAAAAATACAAACAAAATAGACATTAGAAATTAGAAATATGAGCCCTAAAAATGAAATAAAAATGATAAAAATTCAAAAGCTCTATTTGGTCCACATTAGTCCTATTCTGTCTACTTCATTCCTATTCGGTCCATTCTGTCTTCTTTGGTTCTACTTAGTCGACATTGGTCCTATTTGGTCCACTACAATCCTATTCGATCCAATTTGGTCCTATTTGTTCCTATTCGGTCCATTACGTCCACTTTAGTCCTAATTTATCCATTTGTTCCTATCTGGTCTACTTCAGTCCTATTCGGTCCACTTTTGTTCAATTTCGTCCACCTTGTTCCCATTCAATCCACTTCATTCCATTTGGTCCATTTGTGTCCACTACGATCCATTTTGGTCCACTTTGATCCATTTTTGTGCACTTACATATAGGAAAAAAAATATGTTTGGGTTGCACCTATTCTAAATCTAAATTTATTAAAAAAAATATAAATCTCAAACTTGTAATATCTAAAATCTTAAGTATAAAATTTATTGTTACTACATTTTTTTCTTTTTTTTGAGAAATTATTGTTACTACACTTTTGTTGAGTCATTTTAACATAGCATTTTATTTTACTTTGGTCCAACTAAATTTAAGTGAAAATCCTTCTAAACATGAAGGTTATGAATATACAAATCTAATCTTTAGGGCAATTATGGGTTCTAGTTAGCTCAACTGGTAAAATCTCTGATAGTTGAATAAGAGATCTAGGATTCAATCCCAATCTACACCAAAAACCAATTGGTGTCTTGGTCTGAGATTAAGAGCTATTATTAGGAGCGAACGCCATAGGTTGAAACTCTCTTAAAAAAAATCTTTAGGGATGTTATTCATTTATTTTAAAGTCATTACTTTAAAATGAATTGCATGAGGTTAATTATACCTTCAAGCAACATATATGTGTGTGTGTGCGCGCGCGCGTGCATGCGTGCGTGTGTGTGTAAAATTTTTATTTAAATAAATTATTCAAATTCTTCATTCTCTTAAAAGAGATTATTATGATAATTAAAACTCATTACAAACTTATACTAAATATGTATAATTTATTCTCTATATTTTATTGAACATAATTTGTTCTCCTTAAAACTTAAAAAATTTCAAAAAGTAATTTCCATCACTCTATTTTTACAAATATATAATTTTTAATTTTTTTTATTGAAATTATAATTTTCTTTTTTGAAATTGTCCAAATTCTTCTAACTATTTTTATTAAGCATTATATTTTCGTAGTTTACTTTTGTTAGGTTCTAAGGAATTAGAAATTAATGTATTAGAACTTCATTTTGTAATGTTGGCAAATCATGATCAAAATGTTTTTAGTCTTATTTAGACTTGCTCAAAGTATGTGTTTTTATATAAAGTTAGAATCGAGTTACTGCAGGATTTGTTGTGTAAATCTGTCTGGCTCGATTGATCGAGAATTAGACTTGATCGATCGAAAGTCGTGCAGATTGTTTTTTCTGCAGAATTTCCAACTCAGCCTAAGCCCGTTTGACGTGTAGGGTTTTATGTTTTGTCTTAAGTGTAAAAGGGAAAACCCTAACCACGTTTTAAGGTTGCTCTTTATGTTGTGTGTGTGAATCTTCTGTGAGATCTAGAGGTGTTTGCCTTCACATACACTTAGGGTTTCCAATCTCAAGATTGATGTTGAGAGCTTGGTGATCAATTCAGTTGCAGATTCAAGAGCTTAAAGATATACAAGCAGGAGTGCTTGTACATGCTAGGAATCCAAGAAAGAAGTAGTCCGTGGACTCGGAACTATCACGTGGTCATGGTAGTAAGTTTCCTACTTGAGGTAGTAATAGAATGTTAGTGGTCTAAGTCGCTATTGTATAAACTTCAATTCTTTCATAGTGGTTTCATTTTACCTTGAGGATGGTTAGGTTAAATCCTCCCCAGGTTTTTTACCGGTTTGGTTTTCCTGGGTTATTACATTGTTGTGTTCTTTATTTTCCGTACTTTACAATAATATGATATATGTGTGTTAACCTAGATTTGATAATTTGACTAAGTAATCACTTGGCTAATTAACTAGGTTAATCTAGTTGTATTTTAAGGGGTCTAAAAACAAACAATTTTGGTACAATTAAAATTTTTAAGTATCAAAATTATTATTCAAATTTTCATTCTCTTAAGGAAATTATTATGATAATCAAAACTTATCATATAATTACAATTAATATTACTCAAATAATTGATAATACTATAAACTCAAATTTATATTTTCCCATTCTTAAGTGGGTACATCGAATTGGACCGAAGTGATTTGAAATAGACCAAATGGACTGCAGTGGGCCAAGTAAACCTATGTGGATCAAATAAACCGAAGTAGACTGAATAGATCGAATTAACTGAATTGGACTAAATGTAGGGAATTAACCCGAAATTCCCAAACCAGTGAGAAACAAAATACATAGAAAACACACGCTAAAGAAAAAAAATCTCACGCACAAGACAATATTTACGTAGTTTGGCAATTTGCCTACGTCCACGGAGTTGCAACGATTTCACTATTATTAAGGAAAAATACAAGTGCGGTAGTACAGTGTTTCAGTTTCTCAAAAAACGACAACCAAAAAAAAAAAAAAAAAAAAACCCTAATCACCAAAACTATGTTTTCTACATCCTGCGCACATGATTTACAATGGGCTATAAAACAGGCCAAAATTTTCCATGAGCGCTACGGCTTGGGCCTGTTGGCCCAAGCCTCCGCTCCATGGACTAAGCCTCAGAAAATCTCTTATTAAAGACCACGCAATATTATTCGAGTCGGGTCGGGTCGGGTCGGGTCGTCAACCAAATCAAACATGACTAACCTCCACAAAACCCAACACTAAAGTGAACCAAAATGGACCAAAGTGAACCAAATGGAACAAATAGACTGAATTGGACTGAATTGACCAAATTGAACTAAAGTGGACTGAGGTGGACCGAAGTGAACTAAAGTAAACCGAATTGAGCCGAATAGATAAAGTGGTCAAAATAGATTGAAATGGACTGAATGTTGATTTATAATTAGCATAGTCTAAATTGTATTTTTATATAAACTCAAATTCTTACTTCCAAAATAATCAAGTATTAACTCAAACAAAAACCAAACCGAAACTGAGAGAGAGAGAGAGAGAGAGAGAGAGAGAGAGAGAGAGAGAGAGTATTTGTAATGGGGAAGTAAAAAATACAATACCAAAACATATGAACTCAAAATAGACTTTTAAAAATCACAATTATTCATCAATATAAAGTAGAGTTGCAAGAAAGAATAAAAAATCAAGAGAGTGATAATAACCACTTTTTCAAGAGAGAATGTGAGAAAGAATAATGTGAAATTTATAGAAAATAATATGAGAAGATATTTTTTTTTTAAAGTAATAAATTATAAATTATCCAAGTCATGTTATGTTATGTAATAAAAAAACAACATTATATTCTTATATACTATCTTTATAATGTAATATGATAACATCTATGAAATCAAAGAGAAGAAAAAAGATAACAACTTAAAAACACAACCTAATCACATTAACCCAAAGTAGAGTTCCAAATAATACAAAAATTCATCAACCTAAAGTGGAGATGCAAGAAAAAAAATCCACCAAAAAATAAAAAACAAAATTTTGAGAGAGAGAAAGAGAAAGATATAACCTTTTGTGTGTGGGAAGACTATGTATAAAATGAGCGAGAGAAGTGTAAATTTATAGTAAGAGGAGTGGAATAAGAAAATCCAAAACTAAAGGAAGATAAAAGGATAGAGGAAAAGTGATATTTAGGTAGATAATAGTGGGGAGATGAAAATGTAAAAGGAATTGGAAAAGTTTGGGAAAGTATAATAAGTTGGCAAATTAATAAGAAACAAAAAAAAGTCAAAAAAAGAAAAGAAAAGAGAGAGAATGTTGGAAATTGATGGATGATGTAGCTCAGTAGGAGTATAGCAATAATAAATGCTACCCTTCAGCTTTTAGTTATAATATAGAATATAGAATATAGATATAGATGAATTTTATTTATTTTAGATGTTGGGATTTATTTTACACTAATTAGTTTAAATTATTTTTCTTTTTTATAATTTAAATTTGACAAAATTAGAATATTAGATCCAATATTTTTATTAGGCTTGAGAAAATAGCCCCAACCCAACTTGTAGGGATCAGGGTTGGGTTGAGTTTAGACTTGGAAGAATTGGACTTGGATCCAATAACCTATCTAGACTAGAATAAACCAAATAAAGTATGGATCATAAGAAGAGCTACCCATTTTAGTCGAATAAGTTTCTGATTTGAACTTGATCTAACACAAATTGGTCACTCATACTTGACCTGACCTAACCTGCTCATCAAGCCTTTATTTTCAAATTTTAGAATATTTTTTTTATTGATTCATTGTATATTTGTATACTAAAGTTATATTATATTTTCTATATTGTGGATGAAAATAATACTAATGACATTACTTGTCAACTTGACAGGAAATTCTCAAATACAAATGTTTCATGCGTTGAAGGTTAAAATTGAGTAGTTTTTTTCTTTAAGTTCAATATAGATTTTCTGCTTAATTATTTAATTTTCTCTTTAACTAGCATGTTATATTTTATTATCAAAGCCGTATATATTGAATGAGTTAGATGAGTTTTTTTTGTTCTTTAAACTTTTTAGTTTATTTGCTTATGTATAACCTTTAAAAGCCTTATTATTCTTTTAAAGTACACTTAAAATTTTCCAACTTTCAACAAATAAGCTTTCAATGAAAAATTAATCCAAAAACACACTTAGTAGTTTTATAGATGATATTAATCTTATATATCATGTTTAATATATAACACGTATATCTCTTTTATTTTCATTTCTTCTTTTTTGGAATTAAATATTAGACTAGTAGACTATTACAATCAATTATTGGTTAATAAAGTTAAGGATTTATGTGTTTTTTAACCTTTATCTTTTAGTTTTTTTTTTCTGTTTTTTTTTTATTTTATTTTATAACTTTTATTGTATCAAAAGAAATATAAAGAAAAAAGAGTTAAAAAGTACGTCTTAAAGTTATTTTTTTTTAATGTGAAAAAATACAAATCATTTCAGATTGCCAAGACCACTCAAAATTCATATAAAAGTCATAAGAATAACAATCTATTTTAAATATATATTTTTTTTTTCATTTGAATTCCATCGATTCAACCCGTTTGTCAAGTATAAGTGGATTGAAAATAATCAACCTGTTTTATTTTTGTTTATTTATTTATAGACAAAGTTTAGTTATAAAATTTGTTATAGACTACAATTTTACTCAATATCTTTATTTATTTATTTATTGAAGGTGAATTTTGACAAATCCACTATTGGTGCATCTTTTTCTTATATACTCCATACTTGTAAAATTATTAGAAAATTAAAGATCAATAGTTATGTTATCAATAAATTGTTTAAATTGTAAGTTTTTGTAGTTTAAAATTATGAATAAAATATAAACTTATAGATCATATAATAAATAATAGTCAATTGACAAAAAATTTAATATATGCATTAAGAGTGTAAAAAACATGTAATTTAACAGTTAAATTTTTAATATATATAATAACATTTATTTTATTTAGTAAAGTTATAGTCTAATACTATATTTGGTTGGGTGGATTTTAGTAGGGATGGAAAATGTAAGAAGGAAAATAGAGTGGAAAACTGAGTTTTCCTCTGTTTGGGAATAAAAGGAAAATAGGGAGAGTGGAAGACCAAGGAGAAAATTTTCTCCCTGGGCCCACAAATTTTTTCCTCCCAAATCAGGAGGAAAAGCAATGGGGGAAAACTGCACTAAGGCAGTTTTACGATAATGCCCTCCCAAATTTTTTTTTTCAACGTGACTTGAATGTTCCTTTTTTTTTTTTTTTTTTTTTTTTTTTTTTTTTTTTTTTTTTTTTCACGTGACCGAAACATTCTCTTCTCTTTCCTTTTTTTTTTTCCACGTGACTTGAACGTTTTTTTTTTTTCAACGTGACCTGATCTAATTTTTACATTATAATAATAAAAATAATAATATAAATTTATATATATGATGTGATAAATTTAATATTATGTAATAAGTACGAATAAATCTATTTCTTACATATTATGTAATAAGGGTATAATAGTCAATTTATATAAATTACATTTTTCATCATTCCCTTTTTTTCTTCAACCAAACAAAAGAGTTTTCCATCATCCCACTTTTCTACCACTCCAACCAAACACACAAAAGGAAAAACTAAATATTTTCCACCTTCCCACTTTTCCACTTCTCCATCCAAACGGACCCTAAAACTATTACCAATTTTGTTACTAAACATGGTTATTTATTTACTTATTTTTGTTGTTTATTTAATATTAGGGGGCGGGCTCCCCTCCCATTATAATATCTCCAATTTTCTCATGTTTTTACACCAATGAAAGACACGTGGCAAGCAACAAATCCTAAGGTCATAAATAAGCCACATAATTTTCTCTCCCTTTAACCCTTTTTCAGTTTTCAATAAAATTTTTCTGGGTTTACCTCAATCACCTGTTACGATAAATGATCCTGCAAAATCATATTTTGATGGTTTCCACTATCACAAAATGTTCAGCCACTCCAGACCCGTATCTAGGATGCTCAAGAACTCTTTCAAGAGCTTCAAAGTTTGATGGAACAACTTTTGTTGGAGAACAGAACAATGAATTGGGTCTTTGATTTGGGTTTTATTAATTGTGATTTGAATGTGAAGAGAAGAGCCAATTAATTGGATAAGTGAATAAAAAAAAATTAAGGAATAAAAGATTAGAAAAGAACATCATGGCTGCTTTCAAAGCTTTGAAGAAGGAGAGGAAGCTTTCAAAGCTTCCATGACTGATTCTTTCACAGCTTTCAAAGCATATTCAGAAGTCTCATGCCAAACCCACAACCCATCGGAACTCCCACGGCCAGAAATCCATATCAAACCCGATGTCGCCGGAGGACCTCAATTTCACACGCCTCCACCAGAACGAGCCTCGATGCTCATAGCGGCATAGCCATGAAACCCACCGTGTCAATCCAAACATCCATGGTTTCTTGTTTTGCTATGCCAATCTTAGCTGTGAAACCCACAGTTTTACTCCAAACCCATTGCCATCAAGTTCCGATCTGCCAATCTGGACACATCTAATGCTCAGGTAGGGATGTTGGGGAAAGATGCGAAGAATAAGGACAGACAAAAAAGTGGCATTTGACGTGTGATTTTTCTAACCGTAGGATTTGTTGCTTGCCACGTGTCTTTCCTTGGTGTAAAAACATGAGAGAACTGGAGATGTTATAACGGGACGTGGCAGCTTGCTCTGTTTCAGACTTGGCTGCACTCTATAACCATTCACAAAACGACTTCGTTTTTCTCACCCCCAACAAATTTAACACAACGAAAATTTTCAAGGAGGCCTATGCAAATTGGTCAATCTCACTGGTAATGATCTCTAGCTCCTCCTCTGACCCGTAACTATTTTTTGGATCCATCTTAGTTTCTTTATCTAATCAAGCACCTTTTTTTTGTGTGTAAATTTTTGTTTTTGGGTAATATTGCGTTTGAATTATTAATGTGCTAGAATGACTGAAATTCTTGGACTTTTTGGCAGATTTCCCAGGTGGGTTTTTTGAGTTTTTTGGAGATTAGAGGATGGTTTTGGTGTTGGCCTTGGGGGATTTGCACGTACCCCATAGGGCACCTGATTTGCCTGCTAAGTTCAAGTCCATGCTTGTACCTGGCAAGATCCAGCACGTCATTTGCCCTGGAAATCTTTGCATCAAAGTATGTTTAATTTCCTTGATCATGTTATTTCCTTTCTGGGTTTGTCTTATAATTTGCTGTTATGGGTTGTTTAGTAAGTTTTTTTTTTTTTTCCTGTGCTGGGTTTTTCTGTTTGTTTGCTGAGAAAATGTTGGGGTGAATAAAAGAAAAGACTTTTGTTTAATGGGGGTCTTGGAAAACAAATGGGTTTACTCAATTGAGGCTAATGTAACTAGTTGACTTAGGTTTTTTTTTTTTTTTTTTGAATAGTTAGGCTCAAAGTTATGTTGCCCTGGAAATCTTTGCATCAAAGTATGTTCAATTTCTTTGATCATGCTATTTCCTTTCTGGGTTTGTCTTATAATTTGCTGGTATGGGTTGTTTAGTTAAGTTTTTCCCTGGGTTGGGTTTTTCTGTTTGTTTACTGAGAATGTTTGGGGGGGGGGGGGGGGGAGAATAAATAAAAGGCTTGGAAAACAAATGGGTTTGCTCAATTGAGGCTAATGTAACTAGTTGACTTAGTTTTTTTTTTTTTGGGAATAGTTAGGCCCAAAGTTATGTTCTATAATCCAAGGGAGCTAGATGGATGGTATGATTTTCTGTAAGAGTTATAAGCTACATAGTCCTTTCTGGAATTTTGTTAACTTGTGAAGGTATGCTTGATGGGTATAGTCAGAGGGTGTTTTGATGTCCTGTGGAAGTAGTAGAGTTGCTACTTGTAACTTTAGTGGGTGCTTTGTGCTTCTTGTTGGTATGTAGATGTATCTGTATATGTTTTTCCAACAGTTATTTAATTTAGGGCAGCGTTAGAATTGCTGTTAATGGCCTTAAATGATGAGGGATTGGGTGGGCAGGGGATGCTTTGCTATTACGGCAGTGGCTTGTCTGTTTCAAATGCTACATAAGATAAAGTGTCTAACTCAAGCTTTTGTGAGATAGCCTGAAACTCTGTCTATGAATCACTTACGGATGTCGGAAACATGAAATTTGAAAATTCTTCTTTCCACCTACCTTAATCTCTCGCTATGTTTTGGCTGATGTTTGTGCATCTCATGTTTTCCAATAAAGTCTATATTAACCTTAATTGTTTTTTTTTTTTTTGATAAGTCTATATCAACCTTAATTGTGGGATATACAACTTTTCCCCCCTTAACAATTGATTGTGCTCTTCAGTTTCAATCACTTACCCTAAAAATGATTTTTTCATTTTCAATCAATTCACCTGTAGATCTCTTTTTGCAAGACATATTAAGTAATAGCATGTAGATTATGTATTGGACCTTGCAAATTAAACAACAGACTTTTAGAGCTGTCCAGTTTATATTGTAACCTGGTGTTCACTTTTGCCAATCTCTAGAATTTCTTCCTACCGGTTGATGGCAATTTTCCCTGGATGGGTTAATATTTTATTCCAAATATTCAGCCTTTTTTTAATATCTTGAAGTCTATTATTCTTTTGTTAGCCAATAAACTCTAGCTCAAATGACATCTCCTCTTATTATTAGAACAAGATGGAGGCTGAGATTGTAGGTTTAAGACCCCTGTGGTGCATCCGTGCATGTGTAAATTACAAATAAAAATAATAATATCCTTTTGTTAACAACTTTCCTACTCTTTTAGCTTGCAGTCTTGGCCTCTATTTTTTTGCGTCCAAGGTTCTTTGACATTTGGAACTTCTAAGGTTTAAAATATCCAAAGACGAATTTGAAATTTAAAGTATCTAACACAACTTTGTTTGGGATTCAAAAGAGTTTGCAATTAAGTGTTATGCGCTTTCTGGTTTATCAAGTGGCATTCGTTTCAGGGAATAGGTGTTCTTCTGCCTCTTATAACATAACACTCCAGTTGAACTGATTGAAATATTCTGGAAGGTGTCAGTGTAGCATCTAGTTGGCTATGGGGTTCAAATATCTGCAAGTCTAGTTTTGAATTTTAACTTATTGCTTCATTTTCTTCATAGTGGATTCAGATTCTCTCTCTATGCATGCTGTGCATAAACACAGGGTACATCATTTGCGTTTGCGGTCTACCAACCTAGAATCCTTAGTTATAAACCATTTTACCATATGAACTATGAATTTTGTTTCTAGATGTGATTGATTAGGACTAATAAATTATCATAGTCAGGTCAAGAGCCCTATAGCTCAACTAGTTGGCACCTCCTAGCTTTGAAGCATAGACACTTCATTTTTGTGTTCCATATCCATGTCAAACACAGGACACACCTAGGGCAGTTCTGCATGTGTGTCCTAGGTGTGTCCCAACCATGTCCTTTAAAAAAAAAAAAAAAAAAAAAAATTTGTGGGACATGGCTAGGACACAGGAGGGACATGGGAACAAGAGGAATCAAATACCCTTTCAAAAAACAAGGATATTCATGCTCTAATAGTAACAGTGCATATGTTAATAAAAATAATAGTAACAGGGCATTTGAAGATTAATAAATATTCTTATTCTTGGTTTGTATTCTAATTTCTAAACATCCTTTAATAGTCATGAAATCACTTTATTATCCATTATTGCTCTTAAATTGATATATAATTAACATTATATGAAAATTAACAATATGTAGAAAATATAAATAAAAATATATTAAATAATTATTTAATAAGTGTGTCTTGCTGTACCCGTGTCCTAGTTTTTCAAAAAATGTTGTGTCGCCATGTTGTACCTGTACCCATATCCATATCCATGCTTGTGTCCAATGTCCGTGCTTCTTAGCCTCTTGGGTTTCTAATGGAGACATCTAGGGTTCAAATCACCCCTCTCTCATTGTAATTATTGAATTATGGGAAAAGTTATTGGATGCCCTAAGGGAATTGGTTTAGGAAATATTTTTAGAAGAATTTTATGGGAAAAGAAAAAAGTAACTGATTTTTTTTTTTTTACAACTTTTTATATTTTTCATAAAAGTGGTATTAAAATTTTCTTAAATGGTACATTAACAAATGCCCTAAAGGCATCTGTGAACCGCAGCCTTGAATTATTAATAAGTTATTATAGTTAGAGTACTCTTAGTTTTATCTATTTTTGGGTACTTTGTGAATTCTGACTCATGCTCACTTGACTTGTTTTTTGTAGCATATGTTATTTCTCTTCTTCCCTTCTAGTCATGGTTGGCGAAAACTTGAATTGTGGCCCTGATTTGTAGATTTTCTCAAACATCTGTTGCTTTTTAATTTTTTATTTATTTATTTTTATTGGTAAGTTTCACATGCATCCATTGGGATTTTGAACCCATGACCTACTCTTCATCCTGCTTAAGTATTAATCCATATATTTCTGCAACTGCTCTGCTTTATTTATTCAAACCAGCTAACTATAGGGCATGTGAATTAAAAGTCATCTTGCCTGTACTTTTTTTTATACCTGTGTTATCTATAATTGGGCAGTGGCTCATAATTTTCCTATGATATTTCCAGGAAGTTCATGACTACTTGAAGACTCTTTGTCCTGACTTGCATATTACTAGAGGTGAATACGATGAAGAGATGCGCTATCCAGAGACCAAGACACTGACTATTGGGCAGTTTAAGCTGGGACTATGTCATGGTCATCAGGTTTGGTTCCCCTTGTCCTTCAGTGTTTTAAAAATTTTATTTGTATTTCTTAATTTTCTCAAAGAATGTTTAGTTAATTGACATGAATTCATTTATTTACGGTAATCTTTCTTGACCTTAAAGCATTATTGATTTCTTTTTAATGAGCTTCTTGTTAAATTGAAACCAAATCACAAGAATGTTTACACTGAAGGGGGTATAATTGGCAGAAGTTTAGTGACTGGCACCCACTTTCTTATGAGGAGAAAAGGGGGAAAGAAAATTTGGGGGGTAGATCTTTCATCAGTGACCTCTTTGCAGCACCACAACAATTGTTTCTATATCTGGCTGATCTTGGTTGTGGTGAATGGATTAAACATGCTGATATCTACAATGAAGAAATCAAATGCCCTTCCATGATGTTTAGATTCCTAACATTTATCTACCAGATCTCCCTAAAACCATACGTGCATTCCCTGCATATGGCTCACACCATTCGAGGTGGCCCAGCCCAGTATTCAGTTGCAAATCCTATTGCGAAATTCAGACTACTCTCTCTCTCTCTCTATATATGTGTGTGTGTGTGTGTGTGTGTGTCTGTATGTATGTATGTTATAGGGATGGTTTCAACTTTCAAGTCACACCACTTAGTACTTTTCTATTTGATATGTTTTTTTAGCAAATCCACCATTGGATTATATTGTCACCCTTCTTGCTTGCAAATTATTGAGATGATCAAAGATCAAAAACTATCCCATCTATAAAATGTTTATATATTTTGTGTACTTTAAAATAATACTATTTAGAGATAATGGATTGGATTACAATACCATCTGATTAACACAAAATTTAGCATGCCTGTTAAGATCAAACAAAGCATATAGTCAAATTGGGGGATTTTTAAAATATTAATCCAATAAAAAGTAATTAAGTGGTGTAATATTGACAGAGTTACAACAAGTATAACTTGATTTTGTGTATGTATGCCTCTTTTTGTATTAAGTTGACCAGCATATGTTCCAAAGGCTGAAATTTAAAATCTGTTGTGGAGGATAAGTTGAGAATTAGTTGAATGCATTTGGAAATGTCCTCAAATTTCAGCTGGTAGTGATCACTTTATAATTTGATTTGATTTATCTGAAGGTTATTCCTTGGGGTGACCTAGACTCACTGGCCATGCTCCAGAGGCAGTTGGATGTAGACATTCTTGTAACAGGTCACACTCATCAGTTTACGGCTTATAAGCATGAAGGAGGTGTTGTCATAAACCCAGGGTCTGCAACTGGTGCCTACAGCAGCATCACCTATGATGTTAACCCTAGCTTTGTCCTCATGGACATCGATGGCCTACGAGTTGTGGTCTATGTTTATGAACTCATTGATGGAGAGGTTAAGGTTGACAAGATTGATTTTAAGAAGACAACCACTGCAAGTCATTGAAAACAATTTATGTTTTAGTTATTTAGACCTTTTCTTTCAGCTTCCTCTTCCCTTTTTTTTTTTTTTTAATTTTCTTTTTTGCCACAAAACTTTCTTGGGATTTCTGAAAATCCAATCTGTTTGTGATATATGGTGATCACATTATTTGTTTCTGTATGATAGTGGAAATATTTACCTTTTTATTAGTATTGCCCATTTTGCATAAGCTGCTATACTCTTTGATTTTTGTGATCCGTTCATGAACAAATTGTGAGGCTTCTTTTGGTTTTATATCTATAGGCCACAGAAAGTGAAGCTGAACATTTTGTGACTGGGTATTTGCTCCAACCTTATACCATTTTTCATGTTCTCCTTGAAAAAAATTGTACAGACATAATCATGAAGGCTTTATTGTGATTCCTCCTTTCAAAAGTAAAAGTTTTATATTCAACCTGTCATGTGTTTTATGTTGGTATGTTTTGAGACATGGTTACTATAAATAATCCATATTTGCAAAGTTCATGCTTTCTCTTTTTAAAAATTAGGGTAAAACTTAAGTAGGAATACCTTAGATGCAGTATATTAAGTTTTCCTATTAATTCAAAACCGAGTTATATTGACCAATAAAGAGTGGGTTAGTGCAATAATTACAATGAGATATGAGTTTAAATAAGGAGTTAAAACACAAGGAGCAAGGAGGAAATGACATTGGAAAGGGGTTTCAAGAGATAGAGGAAAATGTGACACATGACCCACCACGACTGTTAATAACCATCTAAACCTCAAAAATAAATTAGACTCAAATTTAAAGACAGAGACATTTAACACATATTTTGTAAATTTATTTTTGTAATTTCTCCTCTATATCTATATAATATCTAAAAATTGAAGTATAACATTTATTAGTGCTACGCTCCTGTTGAGTCATATTACTGTAGCATTTTGGTCTATTTTGGCCCACTTTAGTCCGGTTCGGTCCACTTTGGTCTATTCGGTCTAGTTTAGTCCATCTGGTCCACTTTAGTCCATTTCGATCCACTTTAGTCCATCTAGTCCATCACATTGAGTTCAAGTTACACTTGGTGTAATTTTAAGCAATGTTTACATCACTCGGTAATTCTTTATTGGATGCAAATTTTAATATATCCACTATTAGTTAAGATTCTCTTCTTATACTCTACATACAAAATTTCATGATAATTAGAGATCGATAACAATGTCATCTATCATGTGTTTAAATATTAAGTTTTTGTATTTAAAATTGTGCATAAAAAATGAGTTTCTAGATTAAGTAGTAAATGACATCCGATTGATACAAGTAGGGGCAGGGAGAAGGGGGTGTCGAGGGAGGGAGGGAGGGAAGGAGGGGGGTGAGGGGGGGGGGAAGTACCCCCGAACTCTTAAAATTTTCTCTAATAATACTAGTATATTGAACTGAAATGTCTTTTTTTTCCCCCCTACACAAAGGGCAAAGAACTTTTCTATTTACTGTATACTAGCTTGTCTGACTTTTTTTCAATTATCACAACAGCTTTTCTTACCCCTAATGCTAATAGAGTTACACACCTATTACAACTCTTATATAAAAATAATGGGTCCCACCTAGTAATGATTAAAAAAAAAAAAAACCCACTACTTTGCAGAATAGGAGTTAGAAGCATAATAGAATTCTAAAAAAAAAAGAAAAAGAAAAAAAAAGTATATATATAATTTAAACAAACTACTTTTAAGCTAGGTGTGAAAAAATAAATTAAACTTTACATTTTACGTTAGATTATATATGACAATTACATTAGGATATAGTTGTTTATTTATTTTGTTATTAATATTGATTAATTTTTTACTTTTAATCTTGCCCTTCGACCCAAATTCCTAGCTTCGCCACTGGACACAAGACTTGGTATGCATAATCCAACGATGTGAGTTTTTCAATTATTATTATAATAAAAAATTTTTAGGTAATGTAACATTACTTATAATTACACTAGGTATAACTTGAACTCAACTATATATATATATATATATATATATATATATATTAATTAGATGTGAATTTTGATAAATCCACCGTTGGATTATATTATCATCGTATATTCTCTATACTTACAAAATTTAAAGATAATCAAAGATCAATAGCCATGTCATCAATCAATTATTTAAATTCAAGTTTTTGTAATTTAAAATAATGCATAAAAGATGAGTTTATAGATCGAATGGTAAATTACATCTGATTGACATGAAAATTGGCATGTATGTTAAGAACATATAGAACATGTAATTCAATGGTTGGATTTTCAAAATATGAATTCAATAACAAGTTATTAGATAATGTAACATTGCTTCACACCGAGTGTAACTTGAACCCAAAGTAAATTCTAACATATACATTATACAAATTATGATAAAAATGTTTTCTTGAATATTTTAAACAATTTAGCATCTTAACATAGTCAACTAACAAAAATCAAGTAATAGGAAACAGAATCCCAAGAAAGGAACTCGTAATCCTGGTTAGAATCAAAGATCTGATTAAAAAGAAAGAGTAGCCGCAAGGACATCAAAATCTATTAGCAGTTATATAACGGTCACAAACCGACTCAAAGTCTATATCTTCAAAGCAGCTCCTACTCCAAATAGAACTGAAATTCTTTATCTTCAAAACTACTCCTACTCATACACACACACAAAAAGAAAAAAACCTCTCTCAGACTTTTAAGAGTCTCTATTAGCCTCTGGTCATCTTTAATATCTCTTGCACTCTCTTGCTCTCTGGTTTTTTCTTCTCCTTTCTTCAAGATGTCTAGCACCACAATTTTCCACCATAGATGCGAGGCATGGCAACCCGAAAACTACATTGAACCCGAAAGTTGTTCACCATACCCTGAGTTCTTAATTGAATTGTACGCCAATTTTGAATCAATTGATGTACAAGGCCAGATTGCCACAAGCCCCACCAAATACAAATCATTCACTATGCAACGTGACCTATTGATAATGAACCAAAACTCATGGTTCATCTTGTCCAATAAGCTTTCTCAGATGGACGTGCCCTTCAATATTCAGCCATCAACGATACAAAAGATTTCAACTGTTGCTCGTGAACTTGCTTGTGAGGCTGACAACATGCACCGCAAGACTATTCCAATGATGGTGGTTCTTACTGTTATACAAGGCTTTGATCAAGAACTTGAACTTTCTGAGGCTTTATGGGAATCCATGGGTACCTGGGTGAATACAAGCTCGGTTTGTGGAAGAAAATCATTGGTTGAGAAATTGGAGAAGGTTAAAGTTGAAGATTTTGAAACACAATGCGTTATATGTATGGAAGATATTTTGATGGGGTTTGAAGCTACTCGTTTGCCTTGCTCTCATGTCTACCATGAAGATTGTATTGTGAGTTGGCTTAAGCAGAGTAACCTCTGTCCATTATGTCGGTTTCACATGCCAGTTGAATGTGTCTAATTAGCAAGAAATTTGTTTCTTTTTCCATCCTTTTGAATGTAGAATCCTCATACTTTTCAAGAAAAGAAAGAGTTTGAATCTGTAAAAAGTAGAAAATTTTTCTGCCAGTTCAAGCTAAATGTAGTTGCCAAGTTTTTTTTTTTGGTTTGTTATAATTAATAAGTTTTCTATTAATTCTTTATATTTTACCTTTCTCCCATACTGTTTTGGAGGAAAATTATTATTCCATGGTTTTGGTGTTTCTGTTTGAAAAGCTAATAATGTAGGGGCTTAAATTGGTCCACAAGCAACTTTAGCTTTCGTTAGGTGCCAGGGCATTCACATCACTACTCACCACCACTTATTATATGATATAATCATATAATATACTTGAACAGAATTAGTTGTACCAGTTAATTTGGTGTCACAATTAGACTGGTGAGTGGTGATAGAATCAATTTGGGTAACGGTTGATGCAAGACAAGTTATAATTCGTTTCTATTTTAATTATTGTACCTTTTTTGTCATCAAGTTCCCTAACCTAGAAATATTGCCAATCAAGGGAACAATCATTGATTCAACTAATCTAACTGTTGAGAAATTGTTAAAGAGATAATTTATATTCATTTTTCATAAAATTAATGTATTTCCTATGGCTTTGGCTCAAATATCCCCTCAGAAGAGAGAGACAATTGAGTGTGAAACTAAGAGAAAAAGATTTTTGCTGGGGAGTTGGTGCAAAAAGAAAGATGACAAATTTTGGTTTTTTTTTTGGTGTACAAATCAAGGATGAATTTGTTCTTTATCTTCTTATTGGCCTGAGATATTGACATTATTAATCAAAATATTTTTTGGGATTTGATTATATTTTTTGTTGAATTTTGTAATTCACATAAGACACATGATTAAATTGGTGAGTCCCGGTGGAGTTTTTTGAGAGAAAATTATGTTTGGTAAAAGTTTACCATTATTTTGATATAAGCACGCAAGAATGGCTTTAGCTATGGAAATTATGATTATCTTGTTCATGGAAAATTTTCTTTGATTAAGACTTGCAAATTCCTCTTGGTGAAGAAGGAAGGCTAGTCTTTAGTGTGGGACAGAATAGAATGAAAATCTATCTTTGTAATGAAATAATTTGTACTCCTTGTTAAAGTAGTAATGTATTTATTGTCCACCAAAGAATAGAAATTGAAGTAATAGAAGTGCATAACAAGATATTGGCATGACTGAATCATTGATTTACTTTCTGATTGGGTTGAGATACTGGCATGATAATATTAGTCAAAACTTTTTGGTATTGTATTAAATTTTTTTGTTGAAGTACTCAAATCATGTAATACTAGATTGTGACCCAACACTAACATCCACAGAACCTGTGGATCCTTGTGATCTTTAGTTGTTTTTAGCCACCAACCACTAGAGCGTTCTAAATAATTAATGATTATACAAAGTTGTTTGATAGCTCAACCTACCGGAAGAAAACAAAACAGAGCCATGTTCAGATGGCTTCTTGAGTAAGCAAGAACCTCAAATCCACATGATTAATTAAAAAAAAAATGGTATGAGATGAGAATTGAACAAAATTAGACTCGGTTTCAATAGTGCATGTTGCACAATTATGCAGAGTTCATTCATGAATTAAACAAGACTAATTCTTAAGGACATCCACAATAAGAATATATGTCAAAATATCTGCACAATTTTTGTTATGGAAAACATCACAAAAAATGAAGAACCTGAGCAAAACATTCAAAAAAATTTCCCTTGAATGTTTAGAAGTTCTAGTGAGCTGTGAACCGATAGACCATAATATGCTTATAGGTCTCTCCGGGGTTGACAATCTGTGAAGGGAAGTTAGGGTGATTCACAGAGTCAGGGAACCCTTGTGTCTCCAAGCAAAGTGCAGCATGCTCCTTATAAATGTAACCACCTTTACCCTTCACATCATGCACCAAGTTACCAGTGTAAAGCTGCACTCCGGGTGCACTAGTCCACAGCTGCAGTCTTCTTCCAGATACACTATCATACACCTCTGCAGCCCTCCTAAAGTGCGCAGTACTGTTACCATCTAAGGCATAGTTAATGTCATATCCTTTAGGTAGCTCATTTATCCTGTCACCAATCTTATGGAGTTCGAGGAAATCAAATGGTGTTCCTTTGACGGGGGTCAATTCACCAGTGGGGATGAGTTCTTCATCAACTGGTGTTATATGGGATCCGAAAATCTGGAGTTCGTGTGAGAGGATATCACCACTATTGTGGCCGCCGAGATTCCAGTAAGCATGCTGGGCTAAATTCACTGGTGTGGCCTTGTTGTGAGCCTTGGCTTCAAATTTCACACCTAATTTGTTTGTTTCAATGAGCATGTATGTCACTGCGACAGAAAGGGCACCAGGAAAGCCTGCATAAATTCAACACAAATCCCAGCAGTGGTGAGTTAAGAATGTAACAGTCAGGCCATTTTCATGCTTCATTTTACAGTTTGGACAGAATTTTCAGATGAATTTTCCTCAAACCCATTATGTGACAACTCAAAAGACTATTCATGTGTATTTTTAGTCACATGGCCTACTATAAAGTCATGTGGCTTATCTATATGTTTTAATAAATTTTACTATCATTTAATACACTTGATGGTCTTATAAGTGACAAGTTAGAGAGCTGTTTGAAAAAAAAAAGTTTATCCAATATAGTTTTGATAGTAACAATTTAATCCATAAAGCTTTAGTAAATATCAAAAATATAGAGGATAAAAAAAATAAAAAAAATTAAGAATAAGAAAAAGAGAGAAGAGATAAAGATATATTACCCTCTTCACCATCAGAACTTTCATAGGTGAATGTAATGTGACTATCCGGTTTGTAAGTCAATACAGACCATATAACATCACCATATCCTTTAGGACCACCTGATATCCAACATAATTATTTCAAATATCAGAAACTTATTACATTCCAGATAGGATTTATAGACTAGACAATAAATACAAGGATATGATGAATATACCATGGAGTATGTTCTTTCCTTCATTGGCAACCAAATTATAAGTGGTGCCATTCAAAGTAAATTTAGCTCCTCCAATTCTGTTAGCAACTCGTCCAACAACGGCTCCAAAGTAGGTTGTATCGTTCTGCAGATATCATTAGAAACTTTTTATCCTTAGAGGCTAGCAAATTTTTTTTTTGGTGGATAGTTCAATATTTGGGGGAGGAGATGTGTCCGTTGAAAATATTTGGATAGTGTCAATTGAATTACAAGGCTCTTGACGGGGCTAGCATTCTAATTTTTGATAATTCTTAGCCACAAAAAGTTTAGATTATCATTATTTTAGATTGTATGATCCTCTCTAGGGGGCCCATCTCCCAATATTAAGAATTTCAAACAGATTAAATCAAGAATCTTCCTATGATTCTAGTTTACTAGTTTCCTATGATTCTAGTTTACTAGTTTCACATAAAGTATGATATTTTTCACTCTCTTTTTAACCAAATACCTATATATATTTAAATAACTTTGGTATTAAAATAATAAAATCTATCATCGCAAGCAAAAGTCTCATTCTATTGCTGTTTTCAACTAATAAATTGATGGTAGAGGGAAATAAAGGAAGTTGGATAAGTCCCACCTTGTAGCCATCAACAGAATCGAATCCAAGAACAACATCATCTAGTTTCCCTGATAAAATAAATCAAAATAACATTGATTTAGATAACAGAGTTAAAAAATAATAGTGCATAACAAAACAAAATCATAAAGGTTATAAAGCCAAAAGAGAGAGAGAGGAAAGAACAATTACACACCATTTCTATCAGGGAGAATAACAGAGTTAATAACTGCACCATAGTTGGTAAGCTTCACAGAGAAATCTCCCCTCTTCAATTCATAAAATCCGACTTCAACACCATTAACATTAGCCAATAAAAAGGCCAACACAACAAAGACACAAGAAAAAGTTACCGTACCCATTGTTGGTAAATAAATATTAAAAAAATTGTTAAAACAATTGGTATAACAATTTTTGACAACAGAAGCTGAGAAGTGAGGATTTATATAGCAAAGAGAAGAGGAAGAAGATATTGAATTCTGGTACAAAACTACAAATGGTTATAATAATAGGCCTCTAGATAAGGATTTATCCTAAGAGAGTTAATTAGTTACCAGAATTCTAGGATACTTGCAGCCTAGCACTACTCATTGACTATTTTTTTCCTTCTCTTTTTCTTTTTTCTTCATTTCCTATTTTTACAAGATAATGTTGATGGATTAGGAAAGAGTAAACTTGCAAGGCTGTAGTAGAAAAATAGAGAGAGAGATTAAAATTATTACAACCTATAAAATTTAGAGAAGTGCTACGTCTACAATATTTTTACAATAAGTCATAGGTGGTTAATTGTTATTAGTTTAAATTTGAACCTAACACTAAGATTTCTTTTTTGTCCCAATAATAACAATCATTAACAACCTGTCACTTAGGATTTGTTGTAAAAATATTGTGAAAATATTATGGACATATCATTTATCTAAAACTTATGTTTATCCGTGAGAGTTGGAAATTGTGAAGTACATGAACAAATTTTGTGGTGGCACGTGGAATTATTATTTATCAATATTTATTCATCATTAATTTAATATACATCATGATACTAATTTTTCTTTTATAGGATAGGATATTAGGATAATATTCGGTTTTTAATGTATGCATGTGTAGAAAGTCACCCACACATCTTTGTGGTGTATTTTTAGTATTTTAATCCATATCATAACATTTTTTAGATTTTGGTGTAAGCGTGATTTAAATCACAGATCTTTTTATTGATATAAATAATTAAATAACAAATTAAATAGTACTAGTATATTTTGGATAAAAAAAAAAAAGAAACAAAGAAGTATATTTTGGTTAAATTGAGGTGTCGTGTGATAGTTTGACTTTATCAATTTGGTTAAAGTAGGTAGTTCCTACTTCCAAGTTTGATTTGGTCAGACAAGGAATCCGCTAAATATAGGGACCCTATAATCTTCATAAATTACAGCCATTGTGAATAAAGGAAAACGTGGAGTTGCAGCTTTGAAGATATAACTCATTGGTTTACCAAAAAAAAAGGAAGATATAACTCATTTAATAAAATAAAATAAATAAAAAAACTCTTTTAAATTTTTTTTTTTTTTTTAAGGGCCATTCCTCTCTTAATCAATAACCTCCTCTAAGAAAAAAAATTATATATATAAAGGAAGGGAAATATTAACAGATATCCTTGGGACATTAGTTAACAATTTATTTAAAGAAAGTTTTTATGGGAAAAAAAAAAAACAATTAATGTTTTGACAGCTTTTTTCATTTTCCATAAAAGCCGTGTTAAAACTTTCCTAACATTGATTGTTAACCATTACCCTAAAGGCACTTGTTAGTATCACTCATAAAGGAAATATAGAAGATATAACTCATTTTTAGTTGGATTTGAGATTATGTTAATGCATCTCATTCATTCCCCTATTAAACTCTTCATTGTCTTCAATTAATTTAACACAACAAAAACCACATTATTTTATTTATTTTTTCTTTAAATGCCAAACTCACTGCATAACATTTGTTGAAGACCTTCCTATTAAAAAAAAAAAAAATTGTTGATGACCTTATGGCTTATACAACATTATTTTTATTTTGTTACCCTTGCTTTTTGTTTAGTATTATCATCGACATATCACACACACACATAACTTTATATTAGATAATAGACTAAAATGCAAATTGTACCATCTAAATTTAGGTGAAATTCATTCCAGTTCTCTAACTTTATTTTCATTCAATTAAGTTTTCTAAGTTTCAAATTTATTCAATTTAGGCCTTCTATCCAATTTTGTTAAAAAATTTCCATTAAAAAAATTATTTTCACATGAAAAAAAATTTATAAAATTAACAAAAATATATTATAGATTTTTATGTGAAATTTTTTTTCAAAAAACCTTTTTTCATTAGTTAAGTTCATATTTAATGGCAATTTTTCTAACGAAATTGGACAAAAGGCCTAAATTGATAACTTTGAAATTTAGAAAATTTAATTGAATGAAAGTCAAGTTTGAGAATTAAGATAAATTTCAGTCAAACTTAGAGAGTATACTTTGCATTTTAGCCTAGATAATATCATCACATATATAAGACAACTATTATATTACACTAGTTGCAGATCAACGCGATACATGAAAATAAATAATTATTTTGAGATACGGTATAATGTATAATTTATTTACTCAATTTTATTGTAGCATAATTAGTTCTCCTTAAAAATAAAACAATTTCTAAAAGTAATTTCTATCTCTTTATTTTTACAAATATATAATTTTATTGTTTTTGGTGTTTTGATATATATATATATATATATATATGTATGTATATATATATAAAGAGAGAGAGAGAGAGAGAGAGAGAGAGAGAGAGAGAGAGAGAGAGATTCAAGTTACACTTGTGGAGTTACACCATTTTTAAGTTGTAGATTCCTAAAAGATTGAATGGTTAAAAATAAAAAATTGTTATCCATTATTATATCATTACATATTTACCAAATTAATAGCATTCGCATTATTTCTCTCCTTATTAAATGCTTCTTGTGTCTCTTTTTCTCTCTCCTTATTAAGTTTTTCATTTTTCATTGTAATTCCTTTTTCTATGCAATTCCTTGTATATTTCCACCATCTCCATCTTTCTATACTTTTCTTATTTTGGTTAGTTTTTTTCTTCCCTAAATAAAACCTATCACTTTCCTCATCCTTTTTAACAAAATGTTCAAGCAAAAATATTCATAGCAGTAGCTACAAATAGGATCAGACAACTACAACAAGACCACAAATTTCTTGAAAAGAACTTCTAATTATTTTTAGTTTAGGTACTTTGTATCTTGTGTTCCAATTTTACTTACTTGATTTTTTTAATCTTTTTTAAATGTTCATTGATTTGCAAACAACCTCATCACCTAAGATACAACTTGATTATCTTATCACTAAGGATAAACTTCTACAGACTTGGGACTTTTATTTGGTTTGGTTGCTGGATATGTTTTTATCTCTATCTCTTGTATTTGAACTCAAACTAGTATGATGATTAGTATCAGTAGAATCCTTAATAGGGCTCAAGTAATCGCAGCATAGACAATTATGTTTTTGATTTTGAAACTTTTCTTTGAAGAGTTGAGTTGTTATTCCATAAGATCAAAACAATGTAATTTGATATTTCTTAATTATCAAAACCATGGAAATGGTTGGTGGAGCTATTGGATTTGTATGTGTTAACGTGTATAGTGTTGTGAGCTTTAGGCCCAACTAGATTACTTGTATAGTACACATTCTTGTACTACACTCTTACTTGTACTGCACTCATATGCCTCATATATAAAGACACTTATGTATATTCTTTCATTTGAGAAATACAATACAATTATTTAGTATTTCTAACATTATATTAGAGCCACTGCTCTAATCCTTTGGTGTGCCGCCGCGACTCCAGTACATCAAAGACCACTACCTTGCTGCCACCACCACTTTCGCTTCTCCGATCAGACCACAGATTGCACCATCAGAAAGTAATCCCTTCGATTTGCCTTTCTATGAAAATATCGTCTTCATTGGACCTTTCACGCACCTCCACGCGCTGCTACAATTCTCGGCGTTAATATCACGTGCCACCACATGTCACCAATCCTCTTCACGCGCTTCCACACGCCAAAACTCGGTCCACTGACGTCATCAGTTGCGCCACATTAGCCCTAGTGAAGAGTTGGAGTAGACAAGAGCTCCTATGTGAGATAGCAAAGAGAATCAGCTTCTTCTCTCTGTGTGCGCCATAGATAGGAAGCTAGAGTGTCCTAAAACTTTTGTCTAAATACAATAGGTTTTCTCTATATATTTGTGAGAGAACCAAGGATGTATTTGAGATTTGGGTTTGTGTAAAAGTGTCTTCAAGCTATTGTTGTAATTTCCAAAACTATAGTGAAACTTTATTCTATCACCTCTCATGGACGTAGGCTTATTGCCGAACTACGTAAATTTCATTGTGTACTATTTTCTCTTCTTTATTCTTTAGCCTTGCATACATAGATTATTTCACAATGTTCACAACATACCCTTATTGATGAAAAGATGAAGGAGAGTCACTTTTTATGATTTGCTAATGTTTAGAGGAAAGCGATTAATGTAAAAATGAGAAAGAGTGAGTTGATTCAAGTTCATAGAACAAGAAAAAAAAATGTAGAGGAAGAGCAAAACAACGTTAATAGAAATAGTAAAAAAATTACATATTGAAATAACAGGCCAAGAGTCTTATAACTCAATTGGTTGGCACTTTTTAATATCTCCCAAACATCAAGGGTTCAAATATCCCTTCCAATGTTGAATATACAAGTGTGAGTAGAAGTTTTATATGGAGGAATTTGAAAGTTCAAATAGTGTAAAAACACCATTGAACGTTTAGACCCCCAATTTATAAATTAACCAATTCAAGTTTTATATCAAACAACTAGTGTGCGGAAAATGAACAAAAACTATAATATAGAATTGGAAAAACAATCTAAGCCAAATTAAAATCACAACCCACAGCAGATAATAAAAGGCAAAGATAAAAAGGGAAGGAAGATGCAAACACAAAGACAACACACGATGTGTTATAGAAGAGGAAACCGAAGCCCTCAGCGTAAAACCTCTCCGCCGCCCTCCAAGCGGTAAACAATCCACTAGAAAATGTAGTTGGGATACATGGACAGCAATAAACCCTCCAAGCCTAATCTACCCAGTGCACCTAAACCCTCCAAACTTCTTGCTCCAACGAGGTTGCGCCGAACTTTTTTCTTTTCTAACTTCCCGGATTCCGCTACTAGACCATAGCATCAACTAATGTAGATTGGTTCCTTCCTAACTACTTCTCAGAACACCAAACAGCCCTCTCACAGTAATGAATATGGTGAGAACAAGATTTTGGTAAAATGCCTCTCAAGGGTTTGACAATGGAGAGGAAGAGAGTTGAGGAATTTGAAGAGATTCTAATGTATAGATTGTAGGTGAATCAATCTTGTTTTACTCTAGAGTTTCTCTCTGGAAGCTCTCTTTCTTTTGTGGGTATAAGGGGGATATATACTAGGGTGAGAGAGGAATGTGAAACGTCAGGTTTTTCAAAACAGGGCTGGCTCGCAGCTTGGCCTTGCGACTTGACTGAGTCGCGAGATAACCGTATGACCAGTTGTCCTGTTTTGTTCTGTAATGCTCTAGCTAGCATGACTGTTCACCTTCTGGCATGCTTGACTCGTGTGCTACATCTGGCGGCTTGTAGCCGCAAGTCATCCACGAGATCCAGCCGCGAGTCTCTGTTTTCTTGCACACTCTTGAGCATTCAACACTCTATCTCACTCACTACCCTTACAACACAACCCACCTAAATACAGGGTTACTAAATGCTGAAATACAAGCAAATTTGGCACGGAATAAAACCAATAAGATGGTTGATTAAATTCAACCTTACAGAATTTGAGAAATTAATTAAGATAATATAATTGAATCCAAATTTATAAACCTAAACTTTTGAGTTAAGTGAGACCTCCCCAATAAGTGGATGCAATGATTCACACGTGAAGTGGCGTCCCAATTTAACAAATTGAGACCTCACTTAATTTAATATCTTCCCTTCCTTTGAACTCAAACAAAGTTTCATGCATGCTATTTTACTCAATTCACACCTTTCCCTCTTGTTTTCTTTCTATCCTCTATCTTTGTTGGCATGTTCTAACTCTTCTTCTGCGGATCACTTTTCTTTGTTTTCTTTGTCCAATAGATCTTGAAGAATTCAGTGAAGAACTTCTACTGCATTGACAATGTTAAAATCATTGATTACTTGAGAGATTGACGGATGAGAAAAGAAATTATGTTAAATTTTTTTTTTTCTGTACACTGTTGCATCATATCCTGGTGTACTGAAACTCATACTGGCCATATTTGATGTCCCACAGACCACAGAACCAAAGCTTTTGTTTTGCAGGGCATTTTGAACTGCTGAATGCTAATCTTGATTTTTCTATTCATGGCTTTGAAATGCCACCTTGATTGCATGAAGAACCCTTAGCAATGAAGGGACAACAAATATAATTATATCAAAAAGAAAAAAGAGAAAAAAAGAAGGGTGAACTGCAGAGAAAATGCTTAATTACCATACAATGACTACATTTAAACCACAAGGGGAACTAATTGTTTGAAAATAAGATTGGTATCAAAGTAAATTGCAGGAATCACTGAACAATCATGTCAAAGAGTTGGATTGATGGGCCTCACGTGAAACCTTGATAAAAACATCCTCCATATTTGTGTCAGCCAAACCCCAAGCAAAAACAGTGAACTTGCTCTTTGCAGTCTCAACTGCTTGGAATACATCTGCAATTCTGACCTCACTTTTTGGTATCTCAAACTTCTGGGTTCCGGATAATTGGTATACCTTGTTGGCACTTGGTGAAAGATGTTGCACCATGTTCTCCACTTCTTCTTCATGATCCGAAGATGTTGTAATTGTAAACACATAAGACCCTCCATATCTAGCCTTCAGCTGTCAAAAACAGTATAAATCCCAATTATAAAGTGTTATGAAGAATCCACTTGTTCATTTGCAATTTTATAAGGGAAAAAAACAAAAACAAAAAACAAAAAAACTGCTAAACAGTTGTAGGCTTGTGGGATGTTAGAGCCCTTGAACTGGGACAAAGGTGGTTCAAACCATAGCAAGATACTCAAAGTCAAGATGACACAGGGAAGAGCATTGCATTGGTGGTACAAAAAGTCTCAAGAATGAATTTGAATGGGGAAAATGATGGCTGTCAGCTAGCCTAACTAGTAAAGTCTTTTGTCATTTAAGAACAGATTAGGAGCCCAAAAAAGAGGGGTTTAAGAGATAAGAGATGGCTACCTCCATGGATAGTGCTGACTGCTGAGCGCCCATTGGGAGGTAAATACAACATGTTGGTGTTATAAAAAACCCTCAAGCTTTGAAACAGGAATTTTGTAGCTTATACTAATTTGACTGTTGGTGCTGATTGTGACAATTGTTGTTGAGTACTTCAATACAAATCAAATTAATTCAGGATTTTTAGTCAGCAGTGCACATCCAGTTAGCTTGCTTGCTTTTCAATGCTTCTCAGATACTAAAACTATAATGCATTATTAAGTTTTTATCATATGCATCTTTCCATCTAGAGAGAAGTTAGATAAGTAAAGATCAACAACAGGAAAATCCATTGAGGACCACTAGCTCTGTTTGTGCATAACTTCACCCAAAAATAAAACTCTATGAATACATGTTATTATGGTACCTCTTTTGGGTTTCCTATGCACCGCAAGCTGCCATCAACAAAAAATCCTAATCGGTCACATAGAAACTCTGCCTCTTCCATTGAATGAGCTGAAACCATGTATACAAGTTTCATTAGTGATGGTATCAAGGAAAAAAATAAAGCCCTTATGCTTTTGTCTAGCAAGACAAGTTTAGATCCAATGGAACCATATAGTAGGGCAAGGAGGCCAACAGTTTTTTATTTTTATTTTTTATTAATCATTTACAAGCCTATAAAACTGCAGTTCCAAGTGTCTAAATGATACAGCATCAGCAATAATTGGTTTCTTTTATTTTTTTGGGGTGAGAGAGAGAGAGAACTTGTTAGAATGATAGCTCGATCTTGTTTTGCTTTCTTCACAACACTCCATAAGTTGTTCCTTGAAGCTGGATCTAATCCAGTACTTGGTTCATCCATGTAGACAACCTTGCAAAATTCCCAAGGATTACATCATAAACAACATAAGATAAATACCAAAATGGAATAAGCAGCAAAGTAAAGTGAAATAAAAATTAAGACATACTTTGGGATCCCCAATTAATGAAATGGCTACACTTAGCCTCCTTTTCATACCACCGCTATATTTTCCAGCTTGTTTGTCAGAAACTCCTCCGTGAAATAGGTTGAGACTCTTAAGAGATTCTTCTACTGCCTGAAGACAGAGCAAAGGAATGGACAACAGAACTCAAAACATGTCATGTTGAAGATGACCAGAAAAATAATGCATTGTAGCAGCTTTATCATAATACTCTATTCTTGCTTTCTCTCCCTCTTTCACACACACTCACACACACACACACACACACACAAACTAAGCTATCCATATACTGGACACAGCCATATACAGAGTCCACAAAATTACCTTCATTTTATGTCAGAGTTATCAAGACACCAACAAATTGATACTTAGCATAGCACCCATGACATTCCCCTGTCCCCCCTCTTTCCTTTCTACTTTTCAAAAAATTGTAAAATTCACATTTCAAATTTAGCTTAACTAGTGCAATTATCATATATCAAGTCACTTTTCCTACCTTGAGCATTTGTAAGTAATAACAATCAGTCAAAACATATGGGGCCTCACTCAAATTCCAGTCGCAATGCTAGAATGCCCTCCCTCATGAATCTATGGCTCTCAATTACAAATGAACCTTCATTTAACAAACTAAGAGTGAAAGTAACATTGACTTACTTGTGTTAATGCAGAACCTCTAAGGTTCTTAAGTCTTCCATAAAATAGTAAATGCTCCCTCCCTGTTAGTGTTTCCCAAAGAAGGCTGTCATCCAAGGAGCAAAAAAATACATATATATATAAGAAAATTCATGGACTTACAAATTCAAAGCAAACAAACCAAAATGGAAGTTTAAACTAAAAAAAGAAAACAAAAGGTTTCCTTGAAACAACAGGAGAATGATCTAGCTTACTCATCCTGTGGGCATACACCCATGCTGGTGTATATTTGATCCATATGAGTCCGTATATCAAGGCCTTGAACAAATGCAGTACCAGAGGTTGGCTTTATAAGTCCAATCATCTGTCAACAGATGCGTGTTAACTCCTAAATATTGCTACAAAAGATGAATTAACTTCCCTAACAAAAGTGATTAAAACCCAAAATATTACCCCATGAAGCAAGACATCTTGGAATCAAATCCAAGAGAATATCAAGTACAAGTGTAACGACCCAAGGAAAAGCGCTAGCCACATCTGTGCTATACCTCAAAAGAACTAGTCACAATTGAGACTTCTTGTAGTTATTAATAAAGCCCAGATCTAATATTAAGTAGATCTGGGCTTTATTAGGGCTTTATTAATAACTACAAGGAGCTTTAATTGTGACTAGTCCTTTTGAGGTACAGCGCAGATGTGGCTAGTACTTTTCTTTGGGTCATTACATATGGTATCAGAGCCGGCTCGTCAATCCCGTGTGAGATCGGAGACACTACCCCACAAAGTGGGCCTTAACGAAGACGTTAAGGATTTAAATGGGAGAGATTGTGATACCTCAATTTGATTGATTGTGTGATGTGTGTGGGTGTATGATGAGTCCCACATCGGTTATTTACTGGATAGATTTGGGTTTTATTAACAATTACAAGGAATCTCAATTGTAATTAGTCCTTTTGAGGTATAGCGCAGATGTGGCTAGTGCTTTTCTTTGGGTCATTACATATGGTATCAGAGCCGGCTCATCAATCCCGTGTGGGATCGGAGACACTACCCCACAAAGTGGGCCTTAACGAGGACGTTAGGGATTTAAGTGGGGGAGATTGTGATCCCTCAATTTGATTGATTGTGTGATGTGTGTGGGTGTGTGATGAGTCCCATATCAATTATTTACTAGATAGATTTAGGTTTTATTAACAATTACAAGGAGCCTCAATTGTAATTAGTCCTTTTGAGGTATAACACAGATATGGCTTGTGCTTTTTCTTGAGTCGTTACAACAAGCAAGTATAAAGTAAATGCCAAAGAGTGTATAATTACAATTAAATAAATTTATTGCTACTTCCTAGTTTTTCAAGGTAAACTTTGTATCTTTAATCTATCCTCGACATTAAATAGTTCCTGTTTAGGATTCAAGAAAGGTAAATGCTTCAAAAGAAGCCCCTTTGAAAGTATTTTCTATTTGCTTCCACCAACAGGAAAACATGTATGCAAATTCCAAAAAATTTACATGACAGAATTTTGTATACTGACCATACTGATAAAAGAGGTTTTGCCTGCACCATTGGGACCAAGAACACCAAAGCATTCCGCTCGAGGCATAGCAAGATATAGTCCTTGCACTGCAAGTTTTTCAGGGTTTCCATCTCTTCCTGGGTATATCTTTTGGAGGTTGTCACAAACAATGGCATGGCTTGTGCTTGATTCATGGAGCAATTGGTCAACCTTCTCCCTCTGGAAATGGATAAATTTGAATTTATCATTAATGTGTATAACTGAGTTATGTCAATTCATTGAGTAAGACAGATTTCACAACAATTTCAGGGATTGTATAAGATACTCTTCCCAAAATTTCTATTCAATTAACAAAATTTTATTGCAACAATCATCTCTATCACATGGTATGAACCTAGGGAAGGGGCAAGGATGGAAAAAAAAATGAAGAGAACAAATTTCTGACCAAGGCATATAAAAAAAAAAATATATATATATATATATATATAAATAAAAAATAAAAACTCATCATGAGATTGAATTGACAAACAATCTGGAACTTTTTAATTTTTCAACCTTGTAAGATTCATCACCAACATTGGGTAGTAGTTTACCTTAAAACATTTTGCATTTGGTGGGTTGTCTTTCACATTCAAATTGTGAAAGAAAACTAACACATGGAGATGGAGTTCCAAAGGAAGAAAAGTTGACTTTTCTTGCTTTGAATTCAAAATTTGCAACTTTAGCATAGCTTTATTTTCCTTCCTAGGTGATAGGATATAAATTCCTTGTCTCCTTTGTTGTCTATGAAGTGAAGTATAGGTAGTCTTGAATGTATTCTATACATAGTCATTCCCACATAATATATCAAGCAATCCCACAAGTGTGGCAAGAAAGCAAATGAAAGTGTAGGGAATAGAAAGCAATGAGTGAAATAGTGAATAGTAGCGTATGTGTAATATTATAAGTATAAATAACAATTCTTTTTATTGATAACTCTTTTGTGTATTCTACTTGAGTGTGATGAGATTTATTGCAAAGTATTTGATACTTTCTTCTTGAGTGTTAAATTTATTATTCTAACAAAACTTATATAGCAACAAATCTCAAGAAACCTATCTCCATGAGATCTAAGGCAATGCCTACCACACCTTGCAGATAAAACACAGGATCAAAAAATGATTATATTTTATATATACAGGTTTTATGACTATTTACTAAGTGCTAACAAAGCTTCTTCAAAACTCTATACTGTCGGTGGTGAGAAATTTAGTATATAAATTAGAAAAAAAAGAGAAAGTTACCTCTTGGATAACATCAGCATTATCCATCTGAACATGAAGTCTAGAGTCCTTATGTTGTAAATTAGGCTTCCAAAAAAATGAGAGAGGATTCATTCGAGAATTTTGAGATTGCCTTCTTCCAACCCCACTTCCTAGTGACACAACTACATCCATACCATATGCAGCAAAAAGCACCACCAACCACTCCAGGGACATGATAATCAAGACCTCTTTCATCCCATTTTCACTATCATTTAAATCTTCCCACCGCATCCCACCTTCCAAGATAATATATTGTGCAAACTCATATATCCCACGATATAGAGAAAAGCCTGGATATATCTCCATTACCATAACCCACATTTCTGCAACCAAAAATTAGCCTCAGAATGATTAGAGTTGGTGGAAAAGATTCTTGCAAAGGGTTGAAACAATGTAGACAACACTAAAAGAAAAATATCTAAGCTACCAAATAATTCAGCATGATTCAAAACCAACACACGATTCTACATGTTTTCTAAAGAAACTAAACCTAGTATATTACTCGAGTCAAACGAACAAATTCAACCTGAGCAGATGTCCACATTCCTCCACTCTCCTGAACATGGATGTTCAAACATTTACAGCTAATGCTAGTATTATGCAAAGGTTCCACCTTGCCTCCACTATTGGCAGGAAATCCACATAGATGAGACTAAACTAGAGGGTCAAATATTTACATTTTTGCTATAGGTTTCAATTCTTAAAAGTAAAATAACTTTACTGAACTAGTTTAATGTGTAAGCCACTCCACTTCAATTCTATTTTCAAGAAAAAGAAAGTAGCATTGTTCTTGCCCCGATTAAGTATTGCCTAGCATAGGGATTTGATCATCCATTGGAACTCTGCCCCAACCATACAATTCATTTACAAAAGTTTTCAATACTTCTATGTTTTAATGGGTCTTCAAAAGGTACTAATGCATGATTTTTTAAAGAACCCACGCAAATCAGAAAATTTTCAGTTTAAAAGTTTTCATCAGTTCAATCTAACAGAAAGAGAAGCCTAGGGTTCTCATTGTCCATGCACTTTTATAACCTATATAAATATCTATTCACAAGCAACCCAAACGAAAAACAATTCTTTTAGACATTTTTATTGTCTCTGACAACAAAGGCTGCCTCTAATGTACAAAAGAGTGACAATCTGCAAGAAAATTCCTAGATATCAAGCTTTTGCTGTATAAGATTAATTATCTCCTCTAAAGGGCCATCAATTGAAAGATGAGCTTTCGCTAAAGAAAACATCGTGTTGAAGCCATAAAAATCAAAGGTATATTTATGAAGCCCTATGAATGAGATAATAGGTCTTCTTTCTCACAATTTCTGCCACTTACTCGGAAATGAGTTACTTTCAACAAAAGACTGGAAAAGAAATCTTGCTAAGAACCCTGTTCCAAAGACACATATGTATGCTACCACTGCAAGCATCAAATTTCAAACATGACCCTGTGTTAGTTAGTTAATCTTTTAATTGGATATAGAGATTTTACCCACCAATATAGTAAATCTCAAACCTGTAGCAGTCTTAACATTTGAAAACAATGTAGCTCCTAGAAAGGCGAACGAAATTTGTAAGTTTATATATATGAAATAAAAGACAAACTGAATGCCGAAGTCGTTCAATTGAAAAAATTGTAACCCTGCAATAGATATAACCTACATTTTAGCAACATTATAACAAATTAAAGGGGGAAAAAAGCAAGTTTGTAATTGGCTTGCACTCTTACCTAGAAGTGCACCAGATGCTACAAAAATCAACATGTAAATTGAAGATACAAAAAGAAAGTAAAGGTAGGAAATCATCCAATAAGGCCAATCACCAAGCCCATGCATTTTCATCATGATTCTTAGTTTCCGTTGTTTCTCATAAACCAATGATTTCAAAGCAACCTACATTATTAAGAAAAATGTTAAAAATATCTGTAATCATGGAGGGCGAAATCTATAGCCAAAAAGTTTAAAAAAAAAAAAATGAAAAAGAAAACAGATGTTAGATTCAATCATTAACCACACCTCTCAAGAAAGAAACATAAGATATTGTAACAAGGACCTCCAACAAAAGGTTAATACATACCACTCAATGCCTGATCCTAGGATTGCAAGGAAATGTCACTGTAACACAGATAAACATAGATCTAGAGTTTGAATGATTTAGAATAGAAGAATTATTCTGGAAATTATGCTTCTCTTCTCCTCTCACATATCATTATTGTTTTCACTACTTGACTTCACCATGTACAGTAGCTTTGTATAAAGGCCTTCCTCCTCATATGCAAAATTATGTGCACTGAAAATGATCAATTTGTCAACATGACCTCAGATATATCCAACTTGTAAAACAATTCTGAATCCATTTTTTTGCACTTTGAACCTTCCACACATACATCTTTCTTTTTATCGGTGCACATTCAGCTTTCCAGACTTGGAGTGGCATCAACATCAATATCATGTATTGTTGGTCATTTCCAAAACTAGAATATTACAGTATAAGTAGTCTACTAAAGTCTAAAAAGTGCATCACCAAGTCCATCTTTAGAATTCCTAAGCATGAAACTTATCAAGTGAATTACGACTAATTAAGAAAAAAAAAAAAAAGATCTAGCTGTTTATAGCATCTGCACATACAGGGGGGGAAAATCAAATTATGATCAACTAATGATCGGGCAGACAGGGCCTTTTTCCCGACTATAATTGGTAATGGGGTTTAATAGGTGCAAACTCTAACAACATTTGTAAGAAAAAGAAAACCTTATGGACAAGTCAAACAGTTATAATGCAAGCAACAAAAGGTCACAAACTTACAGGGAATAACTGTAGAACAACCCATGTGAAGAAGAGAGGACCTAAATAAGAAGCAAAATCCACGTGGGCAACCTGGTTTGTTTCTGGGTGCATGCCTTTGACAAACTCAAATAGCATTTGTGTTCCAGGCCCTCGCTGAGAACGAAGGTAGGCATTGGATGCCTGTCAACAAGCATTACGACATTTCAGCAACTAGGATAGTTTGTCATTTGATGCAAACATTAGAATATATATTGACACAAAAAAATGTTCATGTACCTTCGTTAGGACTCTTAGTTGTTGGCTAATTCCATGACAAATTGCAATGTAAATTTTTATTCGTAACTCTATGTGTATTCATGTAACCCTGTGGGGTTTTATTTGTATTGGGTTTATGAGGTGAAGTGCTGCAAAATTTCACTTGTATGAAGTTGGTAGTGTCAGGCAAAAAGAGATACAAAAACAGAATTTGAAAATCAGTTGAACCTGAGAGTTTGGCTCTCTCTTGTACGTGCAGAGTTTTACAAACCAAAGACAATTTTGTTATTTTTTTCTCTGCTATTCTAATCCTTACCCTCACTATTTAAGATAACATTTCCTATGAATTTCTACACCCAATTCCCATCTGAAGAGCTAGAGAGAACCCATAAACCCTAGAGCTTAAACCCTTATCAATCTCTCTACCTTCTCCCTCTCTAATTGTCCAATTTCATGAGAGGAGATTAAAACCATCACACCCATTACAACCTTTAGAGTTTTGGTGTTGATTAGAGCTTGGGAATCATTGGAGCAAGCCCAGATTTGCCAAGAAGACTTGGAGATTGCAATTGGAGGCTCAACTGTGAATCCAAAGTCTAGTGAGAAGAAAGGATTCAAGGAATGGGTTGCTAGCAGGAGTCGGAGGCTTGAGTACATAGTTACAACTCAGCTTGGAGGGTTTTGTAAGTAATATGTACTGCAACTGTTCTCATTAATGGACTGTTTGGTGTTGTGACGGCCTAGAGAGGTTTTTCTACCCAATTCTCTGGTTTTCATCTTCGTAAACACTTCAATGTTCTTGTGGGTGATTGATTTTCTGTGTTTGGGTTTGTTTTTGTGTTTTTCCATGCATGCTTACGTTAGTTGGTTAATCGATTAAACATTTGGGCTTAATTCCAATAGTTAGCTTAAATTTGACTAAGCTGTAAAATTCGGATCTAAATTGTTGGAACTGGATTAGTGCAATAAACGATCTTAATTCTTAAGGAAACCTTGTTTCTAATAGGAGTGCCATATTAGTCATGAAAAGTATAATTCCAAAACTAAGAAATAGTACAATCATGTTATAAAAAGATAATAGCATTTTATATCATTTTGTAGCCAAATCAGGGGGTATGATGTCCCTAATATGACATGACCAAGTAAACCACTAAAAGAAGCTCATTAAGTCAATTAAATGGTGCAGTGAAAATTGTAATTGTGCATTTTTCACAAATATGTATAGGACATGCTTCTCCTTGATGTAAACAAGAAGATAGTAGATACTATTTAGTGATGTAATTTTTTTGGTAGCCACCCCCACTGGAATGTGCTAAATACATGAGGTGGTAACAGTTAGATTTGGAGCAAGGTAGGGTTTATAAACCAATTCTATCAAATATTAGTCACATCTTAGTTGAACTGTACATGAAGGAATTTTAGAATTATGAAACCAACAAGGGGATTGTAATTTTTTTGCCTTTGGAATCAATGCCACTACATAGTTCAACTTGGCTGTACTGGTCCTGCTTTCTCTCCCCCCCCCCCCCCCCCCTCTATCATTCTTCAAATGCAGAAGACTCACACCACAAATTGTGGGTGGCAGTTTGATGTTTGCTTGATAAACCAGATTGGGTTAATGAGTCTAGTGTGATGTTTGCTTGATAAATCAGATTGGGACAATGTCTAAAAAGTAGTAGAGGTCATTTTTTGTAGCAAGAAAGAGTTCATTTTTGGAATTCAAAAAGGGACAAGCAATGAGCATTGCTTTCCCTTATATATAATTTTAGGATCTGGAACCAAATGAATTACAGCAATGGCTATGCACTAATACTAGGCCAAGCCTTTTGATAACTAGTCTTCTATGGAAGTATTGATTTTACATGTTTTGAAATCTAGTATGTATGATACTAAAATGGTAGTAGGATTATTAAGCTTTGCTTATAGGAGAGGAAAGGGAGAGGATTGAGAAGGGAAGAAGGAGATAATAGAGGATGGATGGTTCCAAAATTTGCTTGGTATGGAGAGAAAGAGGCTTTCACCATGTTTCATATTTCTTCATAATCTAATAACAATCTTAATCACATGCAAACATTCAATACAAAATGGAGCTAGGCAGAGCCCAAAACACAAAAGGATTTGGATCCTCTCCATTTCCAAGTGAAATGGAATGAGTTGGCACAATCTAGACCCTACATTTACTCCACTTTAAATCATAGCCATTAAATGGACACCAACAAATACTGGCATGACAAAAGAAATCAACAAATAATCAAGTTACATATACTTACCAGATTCACTGAGCGTGGAATATTAAGCAATAAATCACCATCATTGAGCGTTGAATTGTACCAGATGCTCACATCAAAATTTTCCTCATTTGAGTTTAGAAAATCAAAGGCTGTGAAAATATCAAACCTTAAGTATTTCCTACTTATTTTCATTTGATTTTTGATAATTGAACTATAAGCCCACCTGAGGTAGTTGTAAAGTCAAGAGAAACGATTATTCCAAGAAAGATCAACAAGACTAACCTGCACTTATCTCATTAATCTTTCCATCTGGATTCCCTTCATAATAACCCTTATATAATTCATCATTTACCACAGTATAATCATTGCGCCATAAAACCAAACCTTTAACACATTGCACTGGATTCAAGACAAGGAAAATTAACAAAGAATTAGTATGTTTTGTGCAAACAACTTTCTGTCTCCGTGATTTGTGTGTGAGAGAGAGAGAGAGTGAATCTAACAACATTGTACTAAGTTGTTAACTTAGGCCTAGCATAGTTCACCCAGATTTAGATAAGACCCACTTCTAACAAAACAAACAAGCAATTCTCACACACCATAAGACAATTAGTCTAATTTGACTTTAGTAAAAAAAAAAAAAACATCAAGGATAAAATACAAAGATGGTTCAATTATAGCAGAGTCTAACCATTAAAGTCTCAAAACACCAAAAAGAAGATTCCCTCATTAAACCTGCATGATATGAATCAATGAATCTGCTAACTTTTCATCCATCCAGCACTCTGCAGAGAGAGCAGTGGCCATGATTTTCTTTTGTAAAACATAATGTATGGTTAGTGGATGGAATTTTAGAAGATTAATAACTATTAAATGACTGTTTACTTTTCTCTTTTTTTCAAAAAAGAAATTGGAAGGGCTATACGTGAGAAGCACCTCTACTAATAATTGTTGCATGGAACTTTCATACATGAAATAAAGTTCTAGCTTACTTCTCACTATTCTTGAAAATGCAGGCATGTTCTTTTGTGTCAAATTCATAAATAAAGCCATTTGCAAAGCACGTGTACAGGTGTGGTTTGACATGGAAGGTAAAGATAAACTGTCTGCCTAATAAAAACCACGTACAAAAAGCATTCATACTTTCAACGTACTTTCAATTTCAGATAAAGACTCGTTGTCTGTGCATTGACGTTGGACATTAGAGATTCCATAATATCCATAACCGTCAGAAATTAAATCTTGAGGCGGACTCCGTGGCGATCCCTATAAGGATTACAAAAGTCACAATAGCAGCAAAAAGCTACCAAGAAATCGAGAAGCAAAATAAACAATGTGCTAGTGATGACGGACATGAAATGAAGGTAAAAAGAAACAGAAAGAGGGACAAAAAAGAAGAGGAAAGACAACTTACCAGAACATTGCTAGCTAGACTAGCAAAGTCATGTTTCTCAAAACTAGCTGTAACTTGAGAGGTATTAAGAGAGTTTGTGATCATAGTCCCAGCCAAAACTATCAAAACAATCAGAGTAAGTCAAAGTAAGTTCGATCAAATCATTTATTAAAAAAAAAATTACATAATTCGATCAGGTGAAGCAATAAGCTCTTTAAGTTAATTAAAACACATAAGCGCGAGTACACACACTCACACAAGTAATCAGTTATTTATGTTAATTAAAACACATGTGTGCATGCGTAAACACACTGAGGTAGAGAGAAGGGTATACTTTCTCCAAGAGATTGATTATCCCCTGTGAGAAGAATAGTTGCAGGACAAGAACGATTCCTCCTGCATGACTCATCTGGCAAGTCGTTAAATGGCAAAAAATCAGTTCTGACTGCACTATAGGAATAATGGGGTAGTTGTAACAGTGGAGGAAATGCTGGAATCTGAGGAATGGGACAGCTAGAATTGGTTTTTGGGTCACATTCTTTGGCCGTTTCATTATGGACCATTTTATTATAGTAATGTTGGAGGACAGCGATTAGTATGCAGAGCAAAGCAGGATAGCAAATGAGAAAAATATTTGTCTTCATATTTCGTTTCTGCAAAACACAAAAGATGAAAATATTAGTTGAGCACCAACAAAATTAACCCAAAAAAAAAAGTTTTTGAAGTTTTGAAGATATAGATTGATAAAAGAAAAGGCACAAACAAATTGGAACATGGGTTTCTAACTTCTAAAGGACCCAATGCCAAAAAAAAATTGATCCAGTTCCAACAACAACAGGCAGATGTTATTGTACAATGCAAAGCCTAGAAACATATATATATGATAATTTATAAGTTTCATTAGTAACATATTAGCTTTATACAACACTACCCATCAACTATTGAAATATATGTCTATGAAATACATAATTGAGAACTAGTCATAAAATAAAGGGAAGTAACTCTTACACACACTTGTTTTTAACTGAAATCGCTCACAATTTCAGTTAAAACAATTTCAATTAAAAACAAGCGTGTGTATACGGTGTGTGTAATAACTATTACATGAGCATATCATATAACATAATCGTGGCCTACGGGTTTTAGTACTCCTATTTTTGCTTGCATTAGGAGACTAAAAGTCAAGAGTCATGTCTTAAGAAAAAGAAGGTAGTGCAAAGTTTGCAAACCGTGATTCTTCTTTTATTCAAGACACACACAGATTAACTGGGGTTTTCTCTAGCTAGGCAGGTTCTTTGAGTAATCATAGAGAATTGAAGTCTTCAGAGTGCAAATCTTACTGTGTTCTTGGTTTCAATAGGTTCTAATTTTTTGTATTTGTGTGTGTGGTGAGTTTGTATTTTTTCTTAGAGAGGTTCTGTATTGTATTTTTCCAACTCAAGTTTTGGGATTTTGAATCCTAGATGTCATGGACATAGCAGAAGGTATGAAGTGTCAACTAGTTGAGTTGCAAGACTTTTAAATATAAAGTTAAGTATTATAATATCTATTTGATTATAGTGGATTGGTCGGATATTTTTTCCTGTGATTGTTTTCCTCTATACTACAAGTTTTTCCACATAAATTTGGGGTGCTCTCATGCAATTGATTTTCTCGGTGCTTACATGCATTTTTTTTCTCTGTTACTTAGGGTTCATAATTCACACACACATGATAATTTGGCCAAACAAAATAGTGTGAAAGCTTCCGTTGTCCCAATTAGCACGACTGTCGTTAAAAGAAAGCCAATAAATTTTACCAAAATAAACCAATGATCAACAAATCAAGGGGAGAAAAAAAAATTAAAAAAATAAAAATTTGAGAGCACTTTTGAAAAATCAATGAAATTTGAATTGCCTCATTTTTTTTATTACAATTTTATCATTTTTACATGGATAGCAGCCTGGTAATAAAAACCTCAATTGTTGACTTTTCATGATATATTTAAATACATGTTACCAAGAAATATATTTGATAAGTTAAACTTTTTCAAAGGTTTCATTTGACATAATGGATCATAGTCATAGCTTCTAAATTCTTTACTACCAATTCATGCATACTATTATCATATATATTAAAAAAATAAAAAATAAAAAAAATAAAAAAATAAAAACCAATGCATGCATACTTAATGTTCAAATGAATATGGGAGCACAAATTCAACCTTAATCAATCCCTACCCAAATAAGAAGATGTGTGTATCTGTATATTGAGAGAGAGAGAGAGAGAGAGAGAGGACCTGGAACGTTAAGTTCTTTCTGAGCAAAGCATTGGCCTGAGTCCAGAAGTTTGCAGGACCATGTGATGGACCAGCCATTTCAAAGCACCCAAAAGTCAATATGAGCGTCAAATCCTTTTGAAGCTTTTCTCTATTCTTCTATCAATCCAAAACAAAAAAGCTCAGCTTCTTCCTTCCATGAGTTATGGTTTATACTTATATGGGTTGTGTCTGTTTGCTCTTCCTATTTGGCTATATGGGTTATCTCTCGTTTCTCAAAAAAAAAATATGGGTTATCTCCCTCGCTTGATATATGGGTTGACGTTTTAGTGTTTAATATTGTTTTGTCTTACGTATCTAATGCACCTATGTTTGCGTTGAGTGATACCACAACTTTTAGTAAATAGAGCTTAAAAACTAATGTGAGGACAAATATTTTAGGACAAAACTTGGGTACAGTGTCTTAAGTACTATTCTTTAGATTTCCTTCTTAAAATTTTAGTCATGTGGTTACTTGACTAAAAAATACATTTTCATCCTATAAGAAAAAAAAAATCACATTACAGAATCTTAAAATGGGAATCTAAGGAACAACACCTAAGTACTGTACCAAAGTCTTACTCAATATTTTATAGGATACTACAAATTTTTCTTTCTCTTATCATTTTAGGTGGTAACTGGTGAGAAATTTAAACGGAAAATGCTAAAAGTAATATAATTTTAGGTGGTAACTAGTGAGAAATTTAAACAAAAAATGCTAAAGTAATATAAATTTTACTATGGTATATAAATTTATGATGATTGGTGGCTCGTTAGTTTACAAGTTCTATATAATAAAATTTGTGATATCATTTAGTATCATTTTTATATTTTATTTTACTTTTTATAAATAAATAAAAACCTTTATTAAAGGGAATGGGCAATTACCATATATAATGTCCCTATGCAAGGCCGATTGGATTCTTCAAAGCACCCAAAAGTGATATATAATTACTCACTCCATATATAATTGATGCCTCTATGCAACATCCAAAACCTAGTTTGGATTGGAAGAAAGCGAATTGTTGAAACTTGAATAAAGCACCCAAAAGCCATCCATGGCTTTGCAGAGTGGCTTACCTCTTCTTCAAAGACATTAATAATTATACCTAACCATCTTTAAGTACTTTGTAAAGGCACGTGTAAAAAAAAAAAAAAAAATCTGCGATGCATATTTTCCAATAAGAATTTATAATATATTTATTTACACGCATAAATTCATTATAATTAATTATGTGTTTTACATGTCAAGAGTTTTGTATTTTTTTTTTTTTTTTTGTTGAGAGAGTTTCAACTTATGACGTCCACTCCTAATGATAGCTCTTTATCATCAGACTAAGACACCAATCAATTTTTGGTGTAGGCGGGGATTGAACCCCAGATCTCTTATACAATCGTTAAATACTTTACCAGTTGAGCTAACTGGAACCCACAAGAGTTTTATATTTCAACTAGTACTTTTGAATGTGAAAAAAAAATGATATTCTTCGTTTGTTTTGAATTGGAGAGAGTCTAATTTATAGTAAAGATTTAGTAGTTTACAAATTTTAGAGTAAATATAATAACATGTCATTCAAAAATAATTATTATCCTTTTTTTTTTACGTAATAAAATTTTGAATAACATGACATTATTTACCTCTTTGAATTCATGAAAGTTAAATTTCAATAAGCTTTCTTCATTTTGAAAGAAACTGATAGGATCTTGATCCATTTTTACTATCTAGCAAGTGGTAGGAGATTAGAAGAAGATAATGCTGTCCAAGGAACTCAAGTATGCTGCCTCAAATGAGATCAATTAAACTTTATAGTTATACCATATAAGATTAAGTTTATTCGTTTCTTTCTTTCAATTAAAATAACCAAAATACAAAAACCCTTTATTGCTCCCTTGTGGTAGGAAGTTACCTAGGATTAGGATATTCTCTCTTTGGTAGGCTCAATATTGTCTTTCAAAGCAAATGATTGATTTTTAAATTATGTAGTGTTAGAATTTTCTCAATTTTGACATAAATTTTAATAAAGTGATATCAATACACTTTTTTATATTCACAAAAAATGAAATTTAATTAGGAAATGGTCCATTTCTATTAACCACCAAAAAAAAAAGTGCCTTGTACTCATTATCTCATTGTTTTAATCAATCGTAGTATTTTTTTTTTTTTTTTTACTCGTACGAAGAGAAGAATATGTAAATTGAAAATACTTCTTAGAAAAGCTTTTCAGAAAAGTTTCAAATAAGCTTTTCAATTTACTTGTATGTAGAGGAAAAATATATAAATTAAAAATACTTATAATTCTCTAGTTAAATTCGAAGAGAAGAGAAGAATACGTAAATTATAATTCTCTAGTTAAATTCAAAGAGAAGAGAAGAATACGTAAATTGAAACCATCTGTTTTATTTTCAATTTACATGTACTTTTCTTCGTACAAATAAAACTTCTCATAAAAGCTTTCTTATAAATAAATAAATAAAAAATCATAGTATTTCATTTAAGCTTTCTTTGTTTACTATTTTTTTGAAGGGTCTAAGACCATCCAGCATGCCCAATATTTTAAATTAATGAGACTCCATTTGGTACGCAAGTTTAATCACTTGTTTTCAACTTTTAAATAATATTACACATATTTTTATATACTTTTTTACTCACATATATTTTCAAAAAAATTGAAAACTGTTGGCCAAGCATACGTACCAAACGGCCCTGACTCTCTCATCAAAGAATAAAGAATGAAAATTTTCTTTCATGTTAATTGGGTGAATTAACAAAATGAAATGAAGCTTCTACGAAGTCTCTAGTCAACACTCTGGGGTTTACCGCAAGTCAAGTCAACGAACACTATTAGAAGTCTTTAGGCCTTTGTGGGCCGTTGGATCATATAATAATTTACGTCTTGATAGCGACATAAAGTGAGAGACTACACCAGCCAATCACTAGGTTGCTAATTTTCTACAATTTCGGACGACTTCTATATGGGATATGTTTTTTAACACTAATGAATATATTAGTTTCATTTTTACACACTAATGCATGTTATTTCCGAATCCACAATATGTGGCATGAATCAAGAGTTTTTTTTGTTCAATAATATTGTTTGATTCTCTAAATAAGGAGAATATGAATTTGAATCCCTTTTATCGATTAGAATGGATATCAGTTGTTTCTCAAAAAAAGAATGGATATTAGTTATTATAAATTATCAGTTTAATTTCGTCTTGAACATGTCAATTATTCTAAATTAAATAATAATGATTCTCCCTTGTGTGTGTGTTTGTTTTTCAAAAAAAAAAAAAAAGTAATTGTCACACATTGTTTAAGAAAGTGTATTGTGTGTAGTATAACTTGTTTCACCCTCCCTTAAAAATTACCATGGATTTTGAGTGGAGTTGTGGTGTGTCTTTGTATTAGAACCCCTTTCCCTCTCCCTTGTGTGTATGTGTTTGTTTCTTAATAATAATAATAATAATAATTCAATATTACTAATACCTTTCTCTTTTAATTATCAAAAGTGGTGGTCTGGTGGTTATTGGGCTTATTTTCAAGTGGTTTGAGGGGTGGAGGTTGCAAATTCGAATTCTGCAATAGGAAGTGCTTGGGAAAAACCCCACATCTCGGCTCAATGGCCACTAGTGCCTTGTGGGGCTACGATAACAGTTATAGTTTACTAGTTCCCTTGCTTGCAAGCTCTAACCTAATAGGTACGATGTTACTATGATAATGCTTAGATAAGAAAACTACTTTGGTCGCCTCCTCCTATCCATTTTTTTCTCAGCAAAAAATAGATACCACACTCTTTTAAGAAGTTAAATAATTTCTGTAAAATGAAGTGATTCAATTTTGTAGTTAGATCAAAAAGTTTGAAGGAGTTATTACTCTATTTGTATGATTATGACAGTTAATTTTGATGATAAGTAAAGACACGGGTGACATTAAAGTATTAAGCCATTTTCAAAAGTTCAGATATGAAATTGAATTTTCAGAAATGAAATAATAGTTTGGCCTAATAATGAAAGTGGAAATTCATTCATGTTTACTAGCTCGGCGTTGCTGATCCTGAAAATGGAAATGTTATCTACAATTATTAGGGGGAGATAGAAATCGGATTTGGAATAAGACTTATTTAACTTTTAAGTAGAGAATGTTTTCTAAAGTCTCTATCATGTTTAATAAATAAATAAAAAATTAGGTTTGATTTTTCCACAAAAATAATTCATATGGATGCGAATGCGACATGTATATTTGGAACAATTAACAATTACATTGATGCCATCTTATTTTTGAATTATGTAATTGATATTTTTGTTATAATTCTAAATTTACTTTTCCAATATAGATAAAGATAAAGAATTCATGTAAGATGAAATATCAATTTACATAAATTGATATTTCACCAAAAATAAATTTAGTTGTCCAATATTAAAAGTTCAAAGGGAAAAAAAAAAGGATAAAGAATTTATTTATAGCGAAATTTCTTGGTGGAAAATTATTTAGGATTTTGTTTTACTAATAAGAGGATATTCAAACTTTTTGGGAATCTTTTTACTAGATTTTGATTTTCCGACCCAAACCTTACGCTAACCGCGTTGCGTTTGTATTTCATTAAGTCTTTTGCATGATTTGGATTGTTGGAAAGTGTTTTCCTCTTTGTGGGGCCAACTTGCAATTGCTATATTGACTCTTGAATCAAATAATAAACAACCAAACATTGATTGATGTTCTCAACTCTCAAGAGGGAAATGGATAAGAATCATCCTCACAAACTCCAGCCAAGTACTTGATTTTTTTTTTTTTAATATATATATATATATATAAAAAAAAAAACAAAGACTCTCTAGCTGAGTAATCTGGACCCCAAAAAGAAAAAGAAAGAGAAAAAAAAAAAAAGCTCTAAAAGTTTGTAGAAAAGTGAGTCTACACGTTTTTACTACAAAGAGTGTTGATTCATTCAGCCGTAACCAAAGGTTTGTCTAGTCTAGATCAACATGTGAATTGATCTAGACTAGACTAAAGATTCGTAGACTAGGATCGTCTGTTGATCATCGATACAATATCCAAAGACTCTCTAGCTGAGTAATTTGGACCCGAAAAAGAAAAAGAAAGAGAAAAAAAAAAAAGTGAGTCTACACGTTTTTACTACAGTGTTGATTTATCCAGCCGTAACCAAAGGTCTGTCTAGTCTAGATCAACATGTGAATTGATCTAGACTAGACTAAAGATTCGTAGACTAGGATCGTCTATTGATCATCGAGACAATATCCAATGAGAGGGACGTGGTTAGGGTGATGTAGCTAGCAAGCCAACGGCAACTCGTTATTTAGGTGAGAATTATGTAAGATTTGTGTGTATGCATTGGAGGATTATCTTAATATGAAACAGAGGTCAAACAATTTGAGATAAAGAGAGTAATTCATCAACTACAAACTAGTATTTTATAGTATTTTTACAAATAATTGTCGTGACTAATTCTTACTGATTCTTATTTGGATCGGTCATTCACACCACTTTTTTACTTAGCCACCGCTTACCACGTAAAGAGTCTATATACCTGTCATTTTTGGTTAACAAATGTCCTAGCAAACCTATTCGGATTCTTGAAACTTGAAAGCACCGCCAAAAGCCATAAATAATTACTCTTTGGTTTTTTTTTTTTTTTTTTTTTCAATAATTACTCACCCACATATATAATGTTCCTATGCAAAGTCCAAAACTAAAAAAAAAAGCTACAAGTCATTCATGGATTTGCAGAGGGGCTTACCTCTACTTTTCCAACAATACAAGCACTGTTCAAGAAAAACTTTCTCCTCGCAAAGCGAAACAAAAAGTCCACGTTGGTCCAACTCTTTGCGCCCTTCATATTCGTGTTCCTCCTGTTCTGCATTCAAAAAGGCAGCAAGCGTAACTGTGCCGAAGTCACTGATCCAAAGGCGGCTGTGTCGTTCCCAATCCCACCATGTGAACGCAAGGCTCACATCAGGAAACCCTGTTTCGACTTTGTGTGGAGTGGAAATGGAAGCGCCACCATTAACACCATTGTCACTGCCATTATGAACAATAATCCTGGCCGTCAGATTCCCTTAAACAAGGTATACATACAATATCAATAATTTAGTTTTGTTGTGTACCAATCCTACTTGCCTTTGGATTATGTGGGTGTTACTTTACATGTCAATATGTTATACTGCATTTTTTTTTTTTTTGAGTGATGGTAGGGTTATTACAATATTAATAGATTGAGCTTACAATTGATGTTATAAAATACAAAAATAAAAAATAATTATAATAATAAAATAAAAGACAAAGTTTAACTGCAAAATTGGTTTTAGGCTAAGGATATAACTTTACTTAATAAAATAAACATTGCTACATATTTTGAAAATCTAGTCGTTGAATTGCATGTTCTTTAATACACATGTCAAATTTTATGTTAATCAGATATTATTTACTATATGATTTATATAAGCTTATATTTTATGCATAATAATAAACTATAAAAAATTGCAATTTAAACAATTTATTAATGACATATCTATTGATCTTTAATTTTCAAAAAATTTTGCAAGCGTAAAGGATATAAGAAGAAAATGTAATCTAATGGTGGATTTGTCAAAATTCACATTCAATAAAAAGATATTGAGTAAGTTAGGTTACAACTAATTTTGTAACTAAACTTTATCTTAAAATAAAATTCAAACATTTATGAGATAGTTGAAGCCTACCGATTACATTCATTGCCACGTTTGTTTTTGGAAATAGTTTGGTTGCAAACATGTATGGAGCCTTAGCTACAACCTTTAATGGGAAGATGACATGTATTATGTTGTGTGCAATGCACATAACTCACTTGGTTGATTGGTTGGTTGGATTAAGTTTGATTATGTGACTCATGTGCATTGCATATGACAATGACACATTTCATCTTCCTATTAGGGGTTGAAGCTTAAGGCGACAAATATGCTTGGGATCAAACTCTGTCCTTAGTTTTTAGGCTATGTAGTAAAACTTGTAGTGCATTTAGCATTTCCTTTTTCTTTTGGTGGAAAATATGGTAATGGATGCTACCTTCGTCTTATATTGTTCGTCATGTTTAGAAAATCAAATTTTGTAAGGGAGCATTGTTTAAGATCTTATTGTTTAGTTAAAAATGTATGAGTTTCCAAAACCATCTTCATTAATTTAAACTTTAGTAAAGGAATGGTGTTAACTTTTTAAATAAAATAAAGGGTAAGTTAGGAAATTTATTTAGTAGCTTTTCAAAGAGGACTACATTTTCAGATATCCCAAAATGGAATAGAGGACCTATAATTTGGGACAAAGGCAGTATTTGTTTACTAACACTTGGTTTGGCAGTACCAATTGCAAATACAATTAGTATATTTTTTTTTGATAAACAATACAATTAGTATATTTATTTAAAATTATTATGGTGCAGAAATATTATTGTTCATATAAAAAATGAGGTTGTCATTGGTGAGAATTTGGTCTTTTTGAAATTTTGCACTTTGTTTAGTTGATGAGAAAATGAAAGGGGAAAAAACTAAGAAAGAAGATAAATACAATAAGCCAGCCTCCTCAATAATAAATATTTCAAATATTAATCATTCATAATATTGCATGTTATGTTGGGAACTAACTTCGTTCCCTAGATGTTATGAGTTTTGTAGCTTAGTGGTATTGTCTAATCTCTTTTATGAATAGAGCCATGGTTCAGATCCCCCTCTCCCACTTGCTTTAATAGGTAAATTATCCAAAAAAAAAAAAAAAGAAAAAAAAAAGAAAAAGAAAGAAAGAAGACAAAGTGTAACCATAACCCAGTTTGCATAAAATTCCTTCAAACCATTAGGTGGCAGATTTAACTCAAATTAAAAGGTCTAATCCCTGTTGAAGTAGTCATCTATTTTCTTGAGAAATTATTCATTTCTATGAGGCCACACCCCCTATGAGAGTGAAAAAATTCTCCATTTTCTCTTTCCCTCCTTCATCCAAAGTCGTAACCCCCTCTCTCTCCTCCTTCATTGAGAGAAGTAAATCGAATCTAATGAGCTATAGATTTCAAGTTTTCTACATATCTAATACCGTCATTTCTAAAGAAGATCCTAGAAAATGCTTCAAGAGAATCTAAGCCCTCTTGCCCTTTTATGAAAAAATTGAATATCCTTTTGGCATGACAATGATTCTCATGGCATGGGTCCCAATTACTAGTAGGGGCTTTGCCATCTCTTGTAAAGCAACCATCTCTTGTAAACAAAGACCAATTTTTGTAGGATTCATCACTGACTTCTACAATTGGACAGTGATTTGTCTTAAAACGTTTTGTATGTGTTCTTTGCATGAAAGAGTGTCCAACAAGTGCATAAGCTAAAAAGCAAATGCAAGTATAAGGAAATAGGAAAGCAAAGAATGAAATTGTGATGAGTGTGTGGTGTGTAGCAATGTGTGTGTAATGTTCTAAGTATTAATAAAATTTCTCTTTTTATTGAGAACTCCTTTTTCGTATAATGCTTGAGCATGGTGAGATTTCTTATAAAGTATTTCATAAGATACTTTCTTCCTGAATGTTAATTTATTCTGACAAAACTTCTGCAATGAGAAACATCAATAATAGATACATCCTTTGCAAACTAATGGCCAGCCTCTGAAGGAATGCATGTGGATCATTAGCACACATATGTAACTTTACGCTCAAAACAGATCTATGGCTAATATTTTTAGAGTGGGACATGGGAAATTTATGTGTTTTCTTAGTTAGTTAGAAAAAAAAATCAGCAATTTAGATAATAAAAGCGTTCAAAATTTAGGCCAAAAAGTAAGCTAATAAGCTCTTAGGGGCTTGGACCAAACAAGGCCTCTAAACAGTGCAATGTCTTTTTCTACTATAACTTATTACTGGGTCATTATACCATAATATCAATTTAAACTAAGATGTCTCTCAAAAAATATCTTCCCAAGATGTTTTCATTAAAAAAGAACCAAGGTTGATTGTTCAATTTCAGTGTAAAAAATCTTTTGCTTTTCTATTTCCAACCAAAATATTTGGGCAAGACTATAAAGAAACATACTGCATGCGCATATTTAGAACATCATGTATCATAAAACCACTGGTTCTGTAACTTGTTTGTGCAGGTTAAAGCATTTAGAACACAAGATGACGTAGATGCATGGCTTTTAAGCAATCCCAGGCGGTGTCCAGGAGCTTTGCATTTTGTAGTGAGGAACAAGACTGTGATAAGCTATGGCGTTCAAACTAATTTAACTTCAATTACTAATCGAGAAGATCGCACATTTAAGTTTCAAATTCCACTTCAGTTGGCTGCAGAGCGTGAAATTGCTAGGTCTCTCATTGGAGGTCATAAACATTGCCTTCATATGTTTCTGCTCAATAGTTAATAGGTCCTTTATTTTATATGATTATCTTTCTCTCTACTTCTTGAATTTCAGATCCAAACTTTAGCTGGATAGTTGGGCTTAAAGAATTTGCACACCCAAGAATGGAATTCTCCTCTTCTTTGGATGCAATGATACTCCATTTTTCCTTGCAGCTGCCATGTTTGGTTTTGTGTTTCAAATGGGTTCATTGGTCACAGAGAAAGAGCTCAAACTTCGGCAGGTACTCACTATCTAATGTCTGAACTTTTTTTTGATAAGTAAAAGTTTATTGATCTCAAAAAATGGAACACCCTAGTACACAGGGAGTGTACAAGGGTTCAAACAATCAAGAACAAAAATTACAAGAATCTAAGAAATCAAGAAAGGATGGAAAGGATTGGTTCCGCAAAGCAGCCAACCAATCCATTAATGTTCTAAAGAAAAATAGCTTCAAATCTGATATGGATCTCTCCTTATCTTCAAAGCACCGACTATTTCTCTCCCTCCAAAGGCACCACAATAAGCAATGAGGAACCATAAGCCATATATACCCATTTCGATGACGGCCAAAACTGCCTTGCCAACAAGCTAGAAGCCCCACTACATATTGTGGCATAACCCAACTCACTCCAAACAACCCGAACACCATAGCCCACATATCCATTGCAACCGGGCAATGAAGAAAAAGATGATCAACTGATTCCCCATTACACTTGCACATATAGCACCAATCTAATATCCAAACCTTCCTTCTTCGTAAATTGTCAATCGTTAAGCATTTCCCTAAAGCAACAGTCCAAACAAAGAAAGCTACTCGAGAAGGAACCTTCTGCTTCCAAATGCTTTTCCAAGGAAAACAATAGTCAGTAGGGCCCACTAAGAGATTGTAATAATCCCTAACTGTGAATCCCTTCTCTCTAACAGACTTCCAGCACATTTTATCCTCACCAAGCCCTCTAACCGAGACACCATATATGGTATCCATGAAACTGGCCAGTGCCTCTAGTTCCCGAGCATGCACACCCCGAAAGAAACTTACATCCCAAAACAGGATTCCGTTATCAAACTTCATAACCTCAGCCACACTAACCTCTTGATCTCGGCAAAATCTAAACAATTCAGGATAGCTGACTGCAAGAGAAGTTTCACCACACCAATGGTCTTGCCAAAATTTCACCCTAGACCCATCCCCAATCTCATATAGAATGTGTCGAGAGAAAGTAGACCATCCCCGACTAATATTTTTCCACAAGCCAACACCATATGGACCGTTAGAAGGCCTAGTACACCAACTTCCCCATTCACAGCCATATTTCACAGCTATCACCTGCCTCCAAAGAGCAGCCCTCTCCATCCCAAATCTCCATAGCCACTTCCCAAGTAGAGCTTCATTAAAAGGTCTTACCTTTCTTATCCCCAAACCACCCGAAGCAATGGGTGTGCAAACAGTAGCCCATTTGACCAAATGGAATTTTGGTTCATCACCAATGCCACCCCATAAAAAATCCCTCTGAAGTTTCTCAATTCTGTTAGCCACAGAAGCAGGAATAGGAAATAAAGATAGAAAATAAGTGGGTAAGTTAGATAGAGTGCTTTTAATTAAAGTGACTCTACCTCCCTTGGATAAGTACAAACGTTTCCATCCTGCTAATCTCCGTTCTATCTTCTCCAGAATTGGGTTCCAAATTGATTTATCCTTACATTTAGCTCCCAAAGGAAGGCCTAAATATTTCATTGGAAGGGTACCTTGTTTACAACCAAGGACATTCAACAATAAGTCAAGATTATGCACCATACCAATAGGAACCAGCTCTGACTTGCCCAAGTTTATCTTCAGACCAGAAACCGCCTCAAACCAAATGAGAATCATACGGAGAAACAAAACTTGGTCCAAATCAGCATCACAAAAAATTAAAGTGTCGTCTGCAAAGAGCAAATGGGACACCTCCAAAGATCTTCCCTCTAAACGACCCACAGCAAAACCTGACATGTGACTATCATGGACAGCCTTATCCAACATTCTCCCAAGGGCTTCCATCACCAAGACAAACAACAAAGGGGACAATGGGTCTCCTTGTCTTAACCCCCTGGAGCTCTCAAAAAACCCACAAGGAGTGCCATTTATCAATATAGAGAATCGAACGGTAGATATACAAAAGAAAATCCACTGCCTCCATTTAGCAGAGAACCCACTCCGTTCTAGTAACTGCATAAGAAAACCCCAGTTGACATGATCAAAAGCCTTCTCAACATCTAATTTGCAAAGTATCCCTGGCAAACCAGTTTTAACTCTACTATCGAGGCATTCATTAGCAATAAGCACAGGGTCAAGAATCTGCCTGTTCCTCACAAATGCATTTTGAGAAGGAGAAATTATATCTTCCATGACCGTGCGAAGTCTGGTGGCTAAGACCTTGGCAATGATTTTATAAACCCCCCCAACAAGACTAATGGGGCGAAAATCCTTGACTTCAATTGCTGGATTTTTTTTAGGGATGAGAGTGATGAATGTTGCATTTAAACTTTTCTCAAACTGACCTTTAGCAAAAAAATGGTGAAATACAGCCATAAGATCAGTTTTGAGAATACCCCAACATGCTTGGAAGAAGGCCATTGGAAACCCATCAGGTCCAGGAGCTTTGTCACCATTAAAATTCTGTATGACATCCAAAATTTCTGCCTCCTCAAAGGGTCTATCTAACCAATCAGCATTATCACCGGATATCCTAGGAAATACCAAGACTTCTGGAAAAGGTCGAACAACTTGCTGCTCCGAGTATAAGTTCATAAAGAATTGAGTAATACAATCAGCAATCATACCTTGATCAGAAGACAAGGTTCCATCAACCATAAGGCTCTCAATACCATTATTTCTTCGATTGGAATTAGCCATTCTATGAAAAAATTTTGTACTTGCGTCCCCCTCCCTCAAGTGTAGCATTCTAGACTTCTGCCTCCAACTAATTTCTTCCAAAAGAATAAGCTTTTCAATCTTGGTACGGAGATTAACTTGTTCTAACTTCTCCTCAGCTATTAAAGGTTGAGTCTCCTCTTTAACATCCAAGTCATTCAATTTGTTCCATAACAACTGTTTCTTTAAAGTGACATTGCCAAACTCCGTTTCATTCCATTTTTTTAGGTCCAACTTCAAGGCTGCCAACTTCTTAGCTAGTATAAAACTCGGGTTGCCTTGAAACAAATAGGATGCCCACCAAGATTTCACTTTATCCACAAAATTTTTCGCCTTCAACCACATATTTTCAAAACGAAAAGGTGTTCTACCTCTCCGATGACTCCCCCCTTCCAACTGAATTGGGTAGTGGTCTGAAAGTATCTTAGACAACCTTCTCTGTGCCAATAGAGTGAAATGATCCGCCAAAAGTGGAGAGAAAAGAAACCGGTCAATTCTAGAGGCAGAGAAATTGTTGGACCAAGTATAAAGGCCTCCTTCCATAGGTATATCCATCAGCCCATGAAAAGAGATAAAATCCGAAAATTCATACATAGCCCGAGTACTAGTTGTAGCCCCTAATCTCTCCGATGGAAAACGAATTATATTAAAGTCACCTCCTAGGCACCATGGCACATCCCACCAACTAATCAGCCCTGTCAATTCCTCCCACATCTTCCTACGCCTCTTGTTCGAATTTGGCCCATATACACCTGTAAAAGCCCACTCAAATTGATCGCCTATGTTTTTAAATCTGCATGAAACAGAAAAGCGCCCTACTGCTTCTTCCACCTTTTCCACTATCCTCCGATCCCACATCAATACAATACCTCCAGAAGCACCTTCTGAACCCAAGTACAACCAGTCTACATATGGACAACTCCATATACTTCTGACTACTCCTCTAGTAATCCATTCAAGCTTAGTCTCCTGCAAACAGACAATATCAGGTCTCCATGCACGCAATAAATTACGAATCTGAAGTCTCTTCCCAGCCTCATTCAATCCTCTGACATTCCAGGAAATCATCTTCAGATTCATTTAGGAACAGAGAGAGCCCGCTCCCTATTAATACCACTGCGCCTAGTTGAAGTAGAACCATAATTAATCGAGCTGAATAGACCCTTCAGCTCTCTAATACCCTTCACTCCAGAACTCTTCAACTCACGTGCTTTTTTTTCCAAAGCAGCCCTACGGTGTAATTCAGCCTCAACAGCCAATAAAAAGGTGGTTGCTTGATTTTCCAAACCTTTTAGGGACGTGCCTAGGAAGTTATCAAACCCTTTAAATCTGCTTTGGACCCACTCAGAGTAAGCTTCTCCCCTCACTGGATTCTCCACACCCAACACTTCCTGCCCTTCCATTGCCAAAGGTAGAGAAAAGGCCAGTGGTTCCACACTTAGAGGCGACAAACCCTCTACATTAGGTAGCTCAGAAGACTCTGAAGTGTCTGAGACCCAATCCTCCACAAGTACTTCATTGTCATCAACTTGGGCTGAGGACACCTCCACAACATTTGAACACTTCAAGGGGACCAAGGCCAATTGGGTTTGCTCTTCCAATACCTCTGTGACTTCACCTGGAGGCAGAGAAATTTGAATCGGAACCGCCACTCTTCTTCCATCTCGAAGTTCAAGCACCCACTGATCTGAATTCCCCCATTTCTTGCTAACATTGCCGGAATTCTCCTGAAGTATCAAACGGATGTCTCGGTGCAATTTCTCTTCACCGTCGGAGGTGTTTGCTGACTCATCGGACTCATCGGAGCTGAAAGAAGCTGTATCGGACCCATCGGAGCCGAGAATCTCATTATCGGGCTCATCGGCGCCGATAAAGTCAATACCGGCACCGTCGGAGGCTTTAATCGACTGGGATAGCCTCAACAAGCTTTGGGAGTCAGCTTGTGGAAGTTCCGAGGTCGAGTCCTCAGCGCCTCTGCGTGTATCGCTGACTGAGCTCTTTGAAGCAGAAAACAAGTTACGTGGGTGAGTCTCGCTGCTTTGAAGAGTTTGTTTTGACTTGGGCCTCCAGACTTTGATGGGCTTGGGATTAAGTTTGGGCTTTGCATTGAAGGGAGCTGTGGGTTTAAAATGGCTAACGGGCTTAAAGTTTTTGTCTTTGGGTTTTTCTATGCAGCCCACTTCCTTGACTTTGGACCACACTACCTGCCACTCACCATCTGGCCCACGCTCCAATCTCAGGCCAACATCCAACGTTAAAGGTGAGTCATTGATACAGCTGTTACTCTCTGTAATCTCAACCGACAATTCAGCCTTAGATATAGCTTGTTTCTTCCCAGCATTCAAATCGCGTATATCGTGGCTCTTATTGCTCAAGATTGATTCGGTTGAAATTTGAAACTCCGGCATTAATTGCTTTCCTTTTCTGCTACCATTACCCTCTCTCCGATCACCCTCCGCCGCTGCCAGCAGAAAAGTTTTGTGATTCTCCACTCTCGGTTTCAGGACAGAGGTAAAAGACTGTTTGGTTGCAAGTGTCCCAGGTGCGATTGCTTTCCTTAGATGAAATCCAAAACCTCGCCACCCACTACTAGCTTTCCCTTCTGGGACCACGAGAAGTCCTTTCCGACGGCCATGGATGAGTTCCGAGATCATTAAAAAACTGCCGTGTGAATTGGCGCCCAATTGCAAAATAAAAACTTTCTCATTATCCCTAAAGGTACGAGCAAAGTTACCGGATGTTTTAGTAGACATTAGATCCTCCACAATAGCTAGCAAACGCTTAGCGCTTTCTCTGCCCATGAAAACTGATCGGAGAGAATCCCGACTTCGCTCAAAAATGCGTAACATGAAATACGTACCTCCCTCCTCGACTGAGAATTCGAAAGTCTTAGATTCAACGAAAAAGAAAATTGAACCCCCCATAACAACAGAGGACAAAACACAAATATTGTGACTAATTCGAGGTAGCCAGGCCTCTCAAAGAAGGTAACTTATTACCTAGGATGCACATACACGGACATGGATAAGGGTACAATACAGTGACACGAGAAATTTTTGAAAAATTATAACATAATACGGCAAGTAGGACACAGCTACGACACGGATACAACACAAGAATGACACCCCAACTATCTAATGTCTGAACTTATAAAGATGGAACTAGGGCATGCATGCTGGCCCTTGTAGGATTAGTACTGTTATGTGTTTCATTCCACTTTCTTGTCTTATTTTTTGGTTTCTCTGTACTCAATTATTTCCAACAGGCAATGACTATGATGGGTCTCTATGATTCTGCTTATTGGTTGTCATGGCTCACATGGGAGGGAATTCTTACAATTCTTTCATCACTTTTAACGGTTCTCTTTGGAATGCTGTTTCGATTTGATATTTTCTTGAAGAACAGCTTTGCAGTTGTCTTCCTTTTATTCTTTCTTTTCCAAATCAATATGGTAAATTTCTTTCTTGCAACACTAGCTATACTATGATGAAATTTCAGAAAAATTGTGTTCAATTTTTCATTAAGGGGATTTGACTTAGAAATTCATTTCAAAGAAATAAGCAACAGAGACATACGTTGTTCCAAATAGAGCTACAATAAAGGAGAAAATCTATATGTAAGCTACAGTAGTTAAAATGCACATGTTCAATATATATAAGCTTTCATATGCACTTAAATCTTATTCTAAGACTTCTACTGAAAAAGAAAAATTGAAAAAGTTCACTCCTCTGTAAAAGAAACTTAACTAATTGAATCAATAAGAAGTTAAGCAATCTTGAAAGTAATTATATTTTTCCTGATTATTATTCCTTTATTTGGTAATTGGTATGCGTTCAATTTGTAATTGAAAATGTATTTTTTTAATATATTATGCCTAATTTTTTGTTTTTTTTCTAACTTATGATGATAGCTTAGTTTTGCATTCATGTTGTCGACTTTCATTCGCAAGTCATCTTCAACAACAACAATGGGATTCTCTATATTTGTCATTGGCTTCATAACTCAGGCAAGATTCTAATAATAAATCCTAAGAAAATGGGTTTTCCATTTGATTGTAATAATTTTCTTTTTGGTCTCAGATAACAGTAGCATTTGGATTCCCCTATGATCAATCCATTGCTATAAAGTATAGAATTATGTGGTCATTTTTTCCACCAAATCTGCTTGCCCAGGCCCTTAACATGTTTAAAGATGCGAGTTCACAGCCTGAAGGTGTTGGCATTAGCTGGGATAGGCGGGCTGACTGTCCACCAGACAGTAGTGATTGTGTAATGACAATTGTAAGTACACACTTCAAATCTCAATATCTTAATATCAATCTACATCAACATAGCTTTCCTTTTATGTTGTATCCTTTTTCCACTATTTACATTTTTGTTCTCTTTCTCTAAGTAAAGTTGTTCATAAAAGTTCAAATGTCTTTTCTCATGTTCTTTCAGGATGGTATATATAAGTGGCTTGCATCTACATTTATCCTGTGGTTTGTTTTGGCTATCTACTTTGATAACATAATCCCAAATGCATCTGGTTTGAGGAAACCATTGTTCTACTTTTTAAATCCTTCGTATTGGACAGGCAAAGGTGAAAACAAGGTGAAAGGTAAATTCTTGATATATATGTGGCCACTGCTTCTCCTTGTTAGTTGATATCAAAGATAGGCACTTATTTTGTAGTTTCTTTTTGCAGAGGGCAACATTTGCAGGTGCATTGGTTTAGAGCCATTGCCTGAGCTTATTACTCCAGATGATGAAGATGTCCTTGAAGAGGAAAACCTTGTAAAACAACAAGCCAGGGAGGGGATAGATGATCCAAATGCTGCAGTTCAGATACATGGCCTTGTAAAAACATATCCTAAGACGATAAAAATTGGTTGTTGTCGATGCAAACAGACTCCACCTTACCATGCTATTAATGTAAGAATTGTAGGAAAGTATAACTTTCCATGTTTATATAAGAATATCTTGACATCTAACTTTTGTTGCATGCTTTGGAGGAGAAGAAAGTTGTTGTTTTCATCCCTCCATTATATTTTAGTTTACACATGGTTATGAGGACTTAACATTTCATAGTTTCTATATTTAGAGATGTTGGGGAAATTGACATAAACAATGTATATCATGAGTTTAGTGCACATTTTTTGACTTTCCTGTTTCTCCATTATTTAAAATTTTATATTGCATTACTACCTTAGTGGACATAGCTTGTCCAACATGAATAAATACAATTTATCAAATTGGTTGATAGTTGTCAAAAATGGTCATTTGGAAGAATCAAGTTAAGGGCAGATTCTGCTATAATTACTTGAGCAGGTGTATAATTGGAGCTTAGGGATCTCAATATGAATGTTGTAGGAAAATTTGAGCATATGACACAAACCATGATTATTCATTTGTTATGATAACCACTGCCTTTATGCAAATTTACTCCAGGGCTTATGGGTGAATTTTAGAAAAGATCAGCTATTTTGTCTTCTTGGACCAAATGGAGCTGGAAAAACTACAACAATCAATTGTTTAATAGGCATTTCCCCAGTGACTGGAGGAGATGGTAGGTTCTCTTCCATTTTTTTTTTCCCTTTTTTGGGTTCATGATTTACAATTTCCTTGGAATGTAATTGCATTGTTCAATACCTTGTTAATAGCAACCATTTATGGACACTCTGTTCGAAATTCTGTTGGCATGTCAAACATTCGAAAACTTATAGGAGTTTGTCCACAGGTAATAGCCCCTCTGTTTCTCAAGTTTTTGTGTCAATAGCATGCATAGTTTAAGTCTATATAATCAAAAATCTTTCCACTAAATAGCGATAATACATTTATTAGGAAATTAGAGACTAACACTTGCTTGGATCTTGTATCACCATATAGTTTGATATTCTTTGGGATGCGTTGTCTGGTCAAGAGCACCTCTACCTCTTTGCAAGTATCAAAGGCCAACCACCAAATTATATTGAATCGGTAGATTCCTTCTTACCATTGATTAAGGACTCTGAACATGTTTTTTAATCCCAAACTAAGCATCTACTTGCAATTTTCTTTGAATATGTTGTTCTAAATAGATGCTTATTTCTATTCTTGATGAGCTCATTTGATACAAAATGACTTTTTAAACTCTCCACTTCTTAAAGACAAAAGCTTTGACTCAAATGCAGATTGCTTATAAATTATTGGATGAGGTGAGACTCACTGAATCAGCCAATGGAAGAGCTGGCAGTTACAGTGGTGGAATGAAACGTCGCCTTAGCTTTGCAATAGCCCTTATTGGTGATCCGAAATTAGTCATTTTAGATGAACCGGTAAACAGATAAGAAATCTTCCTTTTATACATTGGTTTACTTGATATGTTTATGTGATGTAATTTGTGATTTGCAGACAACTGGCATGGATCCGATATCAAGAAGGCATGTTTGGGATATAATAAAGGATGCAAAGAGAGGGCGTGCAATTGTACTAACAACACACTCAATGGAAGAAGCTGATGTCCTAAGTGATCGAATAGGAATCATGGCAAAGGGTAGGCTTCGTTGCATTGGAACATCAATCAGGTTAAAGTCAAGGTTTGGGACAGGTTTTATTGCCAATGTGAGCTTCTCTAGAAGTGATGTTGGACAAGCTCTTCCTGTTGAAGATACAATCACTGAAACTCATGAGGCTGTAAAGCAGTTTTTTAAATATGTAAGTTGAATAAGTACAATGATCCAAAATTTGTTTGGGCTCACAAATGGTTGGTTTTTCTTATATTGGGAAAATTTGGACAGAATTTAAAGATAGAGCCAAAAGTGGAGAATGAGGCCTTCCTAACTTTTGTCATTCCTCATGATAGAGAGAGCCTTTTAACGGTAAGCGTGCTATGCTTTCTACTTTGTTATCTTCACATGGAAACTGTCTTTTGTTCTTGGTTTTCAATTTGAACTTGGATGAAACACAAATTACTGTATATGTTAATTAATACATGTGTTGGGTACACATGTATGAGTTAAAGTCTCATGCGAAGAAAAAAATATAAATATAAATTGAGGTATTAATATAACATACTTGGGCCCAAAGGCTTAAGCTTTTGATTTAAGTGGTGTCCTAATATTAAGTCCTTAAGAGTCTTCCCGAGGTTTTATCTTCCCAACATGTTATATTGTAGCCAATGTTGGTGTGCACAAGGTGGTAAGGTTGTACCTTTTGCAGATAGGGCGGGGACAAGTCCCTTTTATAGTTGGAGCAAGGATAGGTTGCATGTACTTGGAGCCAACACAAGTTGACGTGGACATATGGGGTTCCCATAGTAGGATTTGTTCATGACCCATAAAGAGGTCTTGGAGCCCACAAAGGGGCAATGCACTCACTCTTGAGGAGAAGATTGTTGGATATATATATGTGTGTGAGTAGAAGTCCTATAGGAAGAAAAAATGAAAAAGTTGAAGAATTAATATAACATACTTGGGTCCATTTCAATAGGCTTAAGTTTTTGGCTTGAGTGATGTTGTCCCTACTACCATATAGGATAGGGATTTATGATCCTTTCCCTATTGAATTAGCTCAGACGCAGTTGCACACTTCCACAATTCACATAAAGCATTCTTTGGGTTATCTTGAAAAGGAAAGAGAATGAATGTTTTACAAGAAAGAGTATATAAGCCAAAATGCGATTCATGACATGCTTCTAGAAAGATTAGATGTTATATTTATAATGCCAAAAAAAAGGACCTTGATTACAACAAAATTGATTCTATAATTCTATACCTTGATGTTAGACTATTAGTTTTGAGGAAAGATATTGTCACAATTTCAGCATTTATGTTTTTTTTTTTTTTTTTTTTTTTTTTCATTGATGTTCAAACAGAAAATTTTCAAGGATCTCGAAGAAAGAAAGAGAGAATTTGGAATAACTGACATCCAAATTGGCCTTACAACTCTTAATGAAGTTTTCTTAAACATTGCAAAGAAGGCAGAGCTAGAGAGCGCCACTGCTGAGGGGAGGTTAACAACTTTGACTTTAACATCAGGAACCTCATTTCAGGTACATAATTTATTTTATGTTATTATATTGTTTTAGAAAGCTACCGTTTAGTGCTTGCATATAGATTTGATTCATTTTATTTTTTAATTATAATTATTATTATGCAGATACTTATAGGAGCTCAGCTAGTGAGGATTCCAGAAAGTGAGTCTGTAGAAAATCCTACTGGTCTTATGGTAGAAGTATACTGGGACCAAGATGATGCTGGTAACCTCCGCATTTCTGGCCACTCAAATGAGATGCCAATACCTCCTGGTGCTCAAGCAATGGCCTCTTCATCAAATTCTAACACAAACTCAGGCCAAACAAGACCAATTCAAGCAATTGTGATTGATCCATCATTCCTAAATAGACATGATTAAACCCATCAAACTAGTAATATAAATTATAAATAATAAATTTACTTAGAATGTTATTGTATATTGTACTTTCAATCATCACAACCATGTGGTAACATGTGATTTGGTTAATACACGTCTCTATCTAGGTTACCAGACCTAGGAAAAAGTATCTTATATATTAGCTATATGTAACATCTCTCTTACATTATGAGGGCCCCCTCCACCTATAGGATCCACACGAAGTGAGAGATGTCAATGTAGCTAATACATGAGATACCACCTCCAAACCTAGAGTGTAGCTAGCCAGCAGCCACAAAATATGTAGTAGCAAATTTCTAGTTTGACCAAGTGACACGGAGCAATGACTGATGGGAAGGCTTCCAAGTGATAAACGATTTATTATTTTGTGTAACAATTGCATGCAACCTCCCTCTTACTTGTCCCACCCCAACATGAGAGAGATGTTGCATGTAGCGATTACATATAATATCATCCCGTGATAAATGATGGCCAATAAAAAAATGGGAGTTACTTGGTACTCAATCCACCACTTTAGAAAATAAGAAAGTAGTTGTCTGGTGAAAACTATTGCTCCTTTTGAATCAATGGAGTAACTCACGTGCCTTGACTTAGCTCTAAGTTTTTTAGTTCTCTTCCCTGTGCAAGAAGTTAGAGGAAGATGTTGGTACATGGCATATATGATAAAGATGTTGGCTAAGGAGTGTTTAAGTAGATATTTGGAAAGGCCATCAATTGGTTCTATCAACCTGAGTTCAGAGTAAAAGGGAGTCAAGTCCAACTCACGATAGTTGTATTTTTTTTTTTTATTTGAGGAAAAGATATATAGAAAAAATACACTCTGGTATGAGATAGAGACTAGTAGTGCAAGACAAAGAAGAACATGCAAGGACTCACTGATGATAGAGACAAAGGGAATATCTATTAAAGTATTGCACAAATTATAGAAATAATTGCCTTTAATGCTATATAACATAGTGGGGAGAATGAGGCAGATGATGAAGGAAAGAGAAAGTAGACACTACTCGTCTCACCACACATACAAACACTATTTCCTTAGGTGACTTAACTCTTTTTTTATGACCCATCTAACTTGTGACCTAACCTTTTTTTAAAATAAATTAAAATAAAATTTCTCTGGGTGCACAACTCAAGTCAATCAATAATTTTAGCAACTGCTATTTTATGATCCTAATGTCCCATATGGATTAAATGTAAGCTTAACCATGTGTATATAAGCTCTTAGACACCCTTCCCTTGCAAGCTGGTTTTTAAGGGTGAGTTCTACCCATAAGTTTGTATTATTCACCCTTGAAAACCATTTTAATCTAGTAAGCCATTTTAGTTTAGCCTCTAAGTCACCCCCTCCAAAACCCGACCATAAAAACCTCAGCTCATTTGATCCCATACTCAATGAGTTACGTCCGATTACTCGAAACTAAATGTTAGGAACTCATGAATATAACCCACCCTTGAAAAGGGACTTATAAATACACGTTTAAGCTTAATCATGTGTATATAAGCTCTTAGGCACCCTCCCCATGCAAGCCAGTTTTCAAGAGTGGGTTCTATCCACGAGTTTGTATCATTTATCCTTGAAAACCATTTTAATCTAGTAAGCCATTTTAATTTAGCCTCTAGATCGCTCCCTTCGAGACCTGACTACAATGCCGCAACTCATTTGGTCTCATACTCAATGAGGTGCGTTCGATTACTCGACGTGGTGGTTGGCTCTAATACCAAATGTTAGGAATCCATGAGTAAAACTCACCCTTGTTTAGGGGCTTATAAATATATGGTTAAACTTACGTTTACTCCATGTGGAACGGTAGGATCACTCTTGAAAATTGGTTTGCAAAAAAAGGATGCCCAAGAGCTTATATACACATGGTTAAGCTTACACTTAATCTATGAAGATTTTCGATGTTGAATCTGCTATTGATGTGTATTAGATTGTGGTGTAAGTCTAATTAAATATTTACTTGTTCTTCTCTACTTAATATGTTGTGTTTACTTTTAAAGTTTTATTTTTAATTTATTTATTTAGTGAGTTTTCTAGGTAATCTAACTTTATTACCTCCTATTAGACTCAGAATTGGTTATAAATTGGATAGTATTTGAGGATAAAAAGTTTCCTCTGAATTTACTAACTTGGTTATGAATTGCAAGTCCTTGTTGGACTAGGAATGCGAAGTGCACTCTTAGACACTTCTGGAGAGAAGCTAATGGTTGTGCTAATCATTTGCTGAAGATTAGCACAACTAGAATGTTAGTGCTAATCCTTGTTGGCCTAGGAATGTTAGTTATTGTAAATTGTAATTGAACTGGTCTTAGGCCTGTTAGTGCTAGTTTAGTGTTTTTGTTGGTCTATTACTATTTTTATTTCTTTTTTGTACAGTGTCTACATAAAGTCTGAGTGGCTCCACCTTTATGTTGGTGTCTTTATAGACTCTATTTTTCAATAATGAATCTTCTTTTTATTAAAAAACAATTAAAAACAAAAAAAGAAGAAAAAAAAAACTTTATTGTAAACTAATGATGCACAAAAATCGTCAATGAGTTGATCGTCCACACACGTGCCAATGGGTGCACCTAAAGAAGAAAGAGAAGAACCAATCAAAGGGCACTGATGGGGTACCAGCCAAAGACCCTCCGAAAGTTAAGTCAGTGATGGAAGAATCTCCAAGATCTCAACAGTGCAAAAGCTAGAGAGAATTCACGTACCTTGATTTTTGAGGGTTTTGGGGTTTTTATAGTAGTGTAGAGTTGACCTCAGTTTCTTGATGGAGAAGGTGTTTCCTTATGGAGAAGATCTTTTCTAGCGTCCATATATCGTGGGATTCTTTCCTTGTAGGGCTCCCTCAGATTATGGTGGAATGTAGAATGCAAGGCATTCCCATATTAGGTTCCTTGGAGGCTACTCAAGTCATGTGGGTGCCACATGGCTTTACCACCCATCTCCATAGGGTCCGTCCACCTTAAAGAGTCCATCCCCATTAAAGGGTCCGTCCACCATAAAGAGCTCGTCCCCATTAAAGAGTCTGTCCACTTTAAAGGGTCCATCTGTCTCTCTACTTTTCGTTCAAGACGAGACTTCGTCTACCAGGTTTTTGACTATCAGGCTATCTGGATCATCTCTAGGTGTCACCATCACTTTATTATTAGCTTAGCAAATTGGATCCGTTTGCTATGGGGTTTATCTCTATCAATCGTCAAGGCAGAGCATGTCGAGCGGTGTCAAGGAAGGTACTTGATGACTACTGGTCCCTGACAACCCCTTAGTACTTGACGACCCATTGATACCTAACGACCGTCAAGGCGAAGTGTACCGTGTGGTGTTAGGGAAGGTACCTGACGACCCCTTGGTACTTGACGACCCATTGATACGTGACGACCATCAGGGTGGAACGTGTCGCACGGTGTCAAGGAAGGCACCTAATGATCGTTGGGTACCTGACCTTTTGGTACTTGACAACCCATTAATACGTGACGACCGTCAGGGGGAAACGTGTTGCGCGGTGTCAGGGAAGGTCTCTGACGACCGTTGGGTACCTGACGACCCCTTGGTACTTGACAACCCATTGATGCGTGACGACTGTCAGGGCGGAACGTGTCGCACGATGTCAGGGAAGGTACTTAATGATCGTTGGGTACCTGACAACCCCTTGGTACTTGACGACCCATTAATACGTGACGATCGTCAGGGTGAAACGTGTCGCGCAGTGTTAGGGAAGGTTTTTGATGACCGTTGGGTACCTGACGACCCCTTGGTACTTGACGACTTATTGATACGTGACGACCGTCAGGGCGGAACGTGTTGCGTAGTGTCAAGGAAGGTGCCTGACAACCGCTAGGTACCTGACGACCCCTTGGTACATGATGACCAATTGATACATGACGACCATCATTGGTTAATACAAATCTCTGACTAGGTTATCAAACCAAGAGCCTAGCTAGCCACAAAATATGTAGTTGCAACTTGCTAGTATGACCAAGTGACACAGAGCTATGATGATAGGGCTCCCGTGTGATAAATGATTTATTATTTTGTGTAATAGTTGCATGCAATATCCCTCTTACACGAGGGTGGACTCTACAATTGTGAAACTCCCCCCATGTGGGAGAGATGTTGCATGAAACAGTTATACACAATACCAACTTGTGTTAATGGCAACCAATAAAAAAAAAGGGGCTTATTAACCCCTTTTGAGTCAATGGAGAAACTCATGTCCCTTGACTTAGCTCTTATCCTTTTCTTTTGTTAGTTCTCTTCCCATGCAAGAGGAAGATGTTCTGCTTACCATAACTTTGCACAAATGTATGGAGTCACTGCTACTCTGCTAAGAGAAAATAAGAAACTGACACCAATTCAAAACATGTAACTTAATTGAATGATTATATGTGTTGTGTAAACACAAGTTCTTCTTTCTGTGTAAAATACATGGATCCTAAACTATGGCATTATTTGCAATGTCCACCCTAAATTATAAATTTTTTAGTCAACACCCTATTTTGATGTTCTGCCGTTTATTCTCAAAAAAAAAAAAAAAAAAAAAAAAAAACACCCTATTTTGATGTCAATCATGATGTTAATCCCACTGTCCCAAAACTAGTGTTGGAATTTAACAAATTAGTGGATTGTTTAGGTGGTAGGATTAACTAGGTAGGTCACAACTAACAAATAGTTCCCATTAATTTGTAATTTCACCCTTATCAGACCATTAATTTATTCAATTTTGTACTAATTTTGGATGATAAATTAGAAATTAGAAATTAATCTCAAATTACAAAGTCAATTATAAAAATTTGTTGTTTATAGTAGATATTGCAAATAATCTATATTTTAGGGTGAATAATTACTATTAATTCCAAATTTATCATATTGTCTTAGAAGGTGGAAAGTAGCTAACACTGCTAATATGACTAAAATGATTCATCAACCTTATTATTCAAAGATGCAAATGTGACAATTCCAGTGTGTTTACACGCATGCAAAGTTGAAGGAGGTTCAATTTGAATCTAGGGAAAAAAAAAAAAAAAAAAAAAGCTATGGTTGGACAGCTGAAAATTGAGTGTATGTTCAAAGTAAAATTCAATAGATCTGAATGTTTTGTGGGATGCTCATGCTTGATGTTTGAGTTTAAAGGTTTATTATGCATGCATGCATTAACTGTTCTTAGCCAAGAGAAGGTGACAGAAGTCAGTAGTAGGTATGTCTTAGACCCTTGGAGGAATGATATAAGACTCAAATGTTGCAGTAGGAGTTGAAGATCCTATTGCATAAAATATAAACACAAGGAGTCCTAAAGTGGTACGTCCTAAGGGTTAGCTATGAGAGAAAAGGCTGAAACCAACAATGAAGAAAGTCATTGCATGACAGGGATCAGTGGCGAAGTCAGGAATTTATATTTGGGGGGGCCAAACATAAAATTAGACAATTAATTATTTTTGTGTATTTATTAATTATATCCATACTAACAGTAATGTACATACAATTTAATAATCAAAACCCAAAAGTGTATTATTTCTAAACTACCATCTCCTAAACTTATCAGAGCCATGTCATTGGTTTCCCCTTCCTTTGATTAGTATACTTTGATTATTGTCCTGTTTAGTATGCTCTGTGATTTACAGTTGCCACATTACGTGGATCCTCTGTCTTAATCACATTAGAACACTGGATTTGATAATCAAAGTAGAACACTGAGGAGTTTGTTTTAAAAAGTCTTAGAGAATCTTATTTGCCATAGTCTTTTTGGGGACGTTTAAGCCTGGAGTAGGTGTTTCAGTCCTGATAGGTCTTTGGTAAATAGTTCTTTTTCTAGGAAACAATCATGGCAAGTTCATCTTCGGAAGTAATTGATACCACTAAACCTACTTTTGACCTTTCTCTTCGTAAGTCTACTGCTAATAGGTTAGACTATTTGTATGAAATTTCTCATGTACCTGAGGATAGTAAGATCCCTATTACTGACTTTCCTATTGTAAATCCTTATACTGTGTTTGATAAACCTCAAGTCTCTTTCAAAAAATCCATAAAAAAATTGTTAGGTCCCTCTCAATCTTCCACTGTTAAAGAATATGTCCAAGCTTTTGAGTTTGATCAATATAATATTCCAGCTAGTGAAACAGAAAATTTCAGTACTCTTGCATTTCCTAGAGAGTTTATAATTCCATGGCAGAAACAGGGATGTACACATCTCCACTTTGGAGCAGTAAGGTTGGCATTAACTTTCCATGGAAGAAGGGACTCCCTGTAATCTCCAGAATTTCACTTCTTGACTCCAGATTTTTGGAGTATCAAAATGCTATTATAGGGACAGTCCAAACCACCTTAAATGCGGGAACAATTTTTGTTACCCTTTTTCCTAACTTTAATATGTCCCTAAAGGACCCCCATCTTTGTGATGCTCTTAAAGTGCAGGTCCAAATCACAGGAGCTTCCCAGGTGCAAGATACATTTGCTGCTACACTTCACTATCAGCTAGCTTATAGACTTCAGAATCATGCTTTTGACATGGCGGTTCCAGACATAGCCCAATCCAATGAGGTGTTGCTGATTCAGGTTGATCCGGGAATGACACCCATGTGTACTTTTGTCCCAAGGCAACTCAATAAGGACCAAATGATGTCCCTTTTCCCAGAATCATGGATTAAGAAATATGAAATGCTCCATCAAGCAACTAGACCAATCCAGTCTAAAGATCCTCTCTTTATCAGAAAAGCAAATGGTGATGTAGAAACAAAATTCTTGATGGCATCATCAGAAAAGAAGGATGTCATAGTTTTCCCGACTCAAATTGCCATGCTCCAATCAGTATCCAATGCCTGTGAAGAAGGACTTCAAATTAAAGCATTTCGAGAAGATGGAAAGCCTTGTTATGAAGGGAAATCATCCTCTGGCCACATATGGTGGGACGTTTATGATTGTATTGACTGCCAGGAAGAAGAAAGCTTTGAAGAAGATTATTCAAAGAGAAAGAAAAAATCCTCCTAGCAAAAGCTCAAAGAAAGATATGAAGCAGGAGATCCAGAAGTTGACCTTCTAGGAGAGCTCTCTGGAAAGTTTGATTATTATGTCCTCTATCCTAGAACCAAGAAACAAATCTCTCCCTTTTCATCCAAGGGAAATCATACCTAAAACCAGAAACCTTCATTAATCCCATACTACCAGAAAGTCCTTCCCCAAACTTTAAAATGTCAACCTCTTCCCACTAAATCAACCCAGATACCAGAATTTTCTCCCTGCTACATGTTTGACCAAGCCTCTCCTTCCTATTCCCAGAATTTTCCTCCATTAGAAAATTTTGACCACCCTCAAACCAATACCAAACACATCTAGAAAATAAAGAATCCTGTTGGAACTAATTCTGATGGTACCAAGAAACAGGTCTTTTCAATAGAAGCAGTGTTAAACTGGCAAGCAGAAAATGCTGTAGCACAAAATAAGGTCCTTTCAAAAATCCTGGATAACCAGCAAAGGATGGCTGAAGCAGTCAATCATACCTTTTCATCTTCCAATTCTCTTATTGAAGATTTGAAGAAGAAAATCAAGGCAGTGGAACAAGAGTTGGCAATTATTGCTTCCACAGTCAAGGACCTATCTGTCTCCTTTCCTTTTATTGGACAAAAAGAAAAAGAAAAAAAGCAGCTGTTGTTACAACTCCAATCTATGGAAGGATCACAGAAAGAAGCTATTCAAGCTCTTCCAATGCATATTCAGATGCCTTACCAGCCTCGGCAATTATTGTATAAAGACCTTGCCATGCCCTTGACCTCACCATTTTCACAAACTTCTCAAAATCTACAACCATTAGTCATGACACATCCCAATCATAATCCCTTTAAGCCTGGTGGAATTCTCCCCAGCATTAAATCCTTTTCCACCCCAACCTGAATCACAAGTTAAACCCCAAAATGACTCTTCTTCCATGAAAAAGGACAAAGAACCAGTATACCAACTTCCAGATCCAACTATAGGTGCTTCCTCAAGACCTCCAGATATGAACATGTTAACTGTGGACCTTGACCCCCCAAACCCAATTTCGTCATTCCTTAAAACTCTCACCCTTAGTGACTCTAGAGAACCTTTCTTGCTTCCCGTAATTGAGGATTTTGACTTAGATCTGTCTGATCTTGGCCTAGAAGAGGTGTTTAGGACAAATAATGAACCAAAAGGAGAAGAGGAAGATGATGTTCTTCACCCACCCCCACCGCCACCAATTTTTCCCCCACCACCTTTTATACCAGAAAACCAAACAAGGTTGGCTTATTCGCCAACTACAAATTCAAAACATTTGTTTACCCTTGACAATGCTCCTCCTTCCAGATGGCATGATGAGATCTTTAGCATGTATTCCTGGTGTATTGTTGAACTGCAAGCCCCGAATGCCACTGTGCCCTAGATAATTGCTAAATTTGTGGCAAGAGTTACAGGAAGGCTAAGAGAGTGGTGGATCAATTTAGGAGAATACAGACAAAGACAAGCAGCCCAGTGTAACACGTTGGAAGATTTTTTCACAATTGTCCAAAATGAATTTCTTGGCTCCGTAACTAATTACATAGAGGTAGCCAGGAAGAATTCCTCTTGATGAAATGTTGCTCATTTGAAAGGAAAGATTTGGAAAAGCATTTTGACAGAATGTCAAGGAGATATTATTCCTTTAATGGTATGGATGATGTTAATGCCAAGCATACTTTTCTCAACTCCCTTCCAGAACCATTGGGAGATGAAACTCTTCGCATGATGAATCTCCAAAAAATAACTCTACAACAAGCTTCCTTGGGAGAAATTTATCAACATGTACTTATTGCCCTGGAAAAGCTCTGCAATCAGAGGAAATTTCTTTCCGAAATTGATAAAGTCCATAGCAAACTTAAAGACAACTGCAGGAGAAAAGAGTTGCAGATAAAGTGCTATGAGAAAAATTGTTCCTATCCACAGAAAAAAAGACATCATTTCAAAAAATATTTTGGAAAGAAAAGACATTATGCAGAAAAAAAGAAAAACACTTTCAGAAAGAAGAAATGGAAGTTTCTTAGGAAGAAGCAGTTTAAAAGCAAAACTTCGAAAGTTTGCTTTGTATGCAGGAGACTAGGCCATTTTGCTAAAAATTGCCCGAAAAGGGAGAAAGCAGCAAAGCTCCTTGAACAAGCCCAGATCCATGCAGATGATGTTCCTTTCTCGGATATAGAGTCACTCTTTTCCTTGGACGATGAATATTCTCCTCAAGCCTTGGCAGTAGTGGCTTATTCTACCTCGGAAGAAGACTCAGAACCAGATAGTGAATATGATTCAGACCCAGAAATCCAAACCATCTTCATATCCCAACCAATAATAGCCCCCTTGACCAACCCAACCCCTATAGCCCAAGTGCACCTTCTCCTTGACACATACTCTAGACCTATTCCGGTGATAGCTTTATTTGATACAGGAGCAGCAGCAACAATCCTTCACCCCAAAATTTTACCCCAAGAATTCTGGCTACCCCATCACCAGATGTTTAGAGTAGCCAATGGAGAAACATTCCTTATAACCTTGAAGAGTAAATCTATCCTCATCAGAATTTTTCCAACTTTAACCATTAAACACCAAGTCCTTGGATCCCCTCTTACAGGTAGAGACCTTCTTATTGGATTTGATCTCCTTCATCAAATACCAAGTCTTAGATGGTCTTCAAAAGGGCTTATGCACAAACAACACCTTCTTACCTGGACCCAAGTACCCCACCTGTTTACCATGGATCCCTTTGATTCCTTAAAATCCCAGATTATCAGTAACTGTTGTGCAAACAGCCATTCTGAATTCCTCCTTAAAAATCCAAATCTTCTGTGGAAAAACCCAAAATTTTTCATACACCTTCCATTCAAGAAAAATGAAGATGTCAATCCCACAAGAGCCAGTCACAGAGGGATGAATCCAGAACATTTAGGTTTGGCCACTCAGGAACTATCCACTCTCCTAACTGAAGGCCTTATTGAACCCACAACTTCTCCTTGGGCATGTGAAGCCTTCTATGTCAATAAGCATGCTGAGCAAGTTCGAGGCAAACTCAGACTGGTAATCAATTACCAGGATCTTAATCACTTTCTCGCAGATGACAAATTTCCCTTGCCAAACAAGAGTGCTCTGTTTCAGCATCTTTCAAATGCAAAAGTATTCTCAAAGTTTGATCTTAAAGCAGGATTTTGGCAGCTAGGCATCCATCCAGGAGAAAGATACAAGACGGCCTTTTGTATCCCAGACCACCATTACCAGTGGACTGTTATGCCTTTTGGTCTTAAAAATGCTCCATCCCAATGCATTAATCTATGTGGATGATATCCTTTTGTTCTCAAAAGATGAAGAATCCCATGCCAAGTTGCTCACTGAATTCTATAATTTAGTGAAATCCCAAGGGATAATGCTTTCAGAAAAGAAAATGCTCATAAGGCAGTCTTCTATAGACTTTTTGGGAGTAAATATTTCAGATGGAAAGTATACTCTGCAGTCTCACATAGCGACCTCTTTGGGTGAATTTCCAGACAAGCTCACAAGCACTAAGCAAATACAACAGTTCCTTGGAATTGTAAATTACATGTCGGACTTCATTCCAAAAGTCTCTAGATACAGGAACTGTTTGGCTCAATTGTTGAAGAAGTCTCCTCCAGAATGGAATTCTATTCACACAGAAGCAGTCCAACAATTGAAAAGATTGTCAAAAAAACTTCCTCCCTTACAGATTCCAGGACCAGGTAAATGAATCTTACAGACAGACGCAAGTGATGAATATTGGGCAGCAGCTCTTTTTGAAGAAATTGATGGCAAAAGGAATATTTGTGGCTACAAAAGTGGGGCATTCAAGCCCTCAGAACTTCATTACCATTCTACTTTCAAAGAAATCCTTGCAGTCAAGCATGGAATTGAAAATTTCCAATTTCATCTTCTTGGACATAATTTCTTAGTAGAAATGGACATGTCTTCCTTTCCCAAGATGCTCCAGTTCAAAAGGAAAATGCTCCCACATCCTCAGCTACTCAGATGGCCAAACTGGTTTTCACAATGGTCTTTTCAAGTCAAGCACATTAAAGGTAAGGACAACCTTATCACTGATTACCTTTCCAGGAAACCTCCAGTCCTTAATACCACAATTATCCCCCCACCTTTATGTGTATATCCTGTTACAGACCCATCATCATCCTCAAGCTCTTCCTCTACAGACCTTAATGATATCCTTAACATGATAGAAAACCTTCCCTCAGAAATAAAAGATCAAATCAAAATCTTGACCCTTGAAGCTAGAAGTAAAAGAATTATCAAAACCCTCCATGATTACCTTAAAAAACACCAGCCCCACTTCCTTGTTGTTTTCCCTAATATTGACCAACCATGGAAAATCCCTTTTGCCTTTTGGATAACAAATTGGACGGTAGCACATTACCTCTACATGTGGTATTTACTCAATGAGTATCATTTGTGCATCCATTTTGAGCCAGAATTTTACAAATATATTTTCCCACGTGTAAACAGATACTTCCATAAATTCTGGTTTGATATTTTGAAAAATGATGCCTTTGATGGTGATTGGATAAAATATTCTACTACGGAACATCCAAGATTTGCAAGCAAGATCACTTCAGCAACTTTAATTGTCAAGCTTAACTCCAAAAATGATGTTCGTGCAGAAGGACTTTTCCACCCTGCAGAAATACAGTGGATTACTAATCCAGATGGCACTTTACACACACACTGGGACCCATCTTGGGTATCCTGTTACTATGCTCTCACATTGACAGAATCTCTAAATAAGGGGATCTTATCTGAAACAGTACCAATGGATCCAGAAACTTGTAGACAACAGTGGCCACATAAAGATCATTGGGAAATGCCTAATCCTCTTGAAGGATATGATGACCCCTACTACCACAACTATGATCCAAATGTAGATGCTGATGTAGATGAAGAATGGTTCCAAGGAAGAAATGGATGGGACTAGACATTCCTAACAAAAAAAAAAAGGCCCTAGAAACGTCTTCAGACGTTCCATCCTTATCCCTACATTTTACTTTTCAGAACGTACACCCAGCTGTCTATCTCTCAAGTAAGGACCCCTACCATGTATGACACCTGCTTCACAACCCAATTAGGGCTAACTTAGGCCTCTGCCCCTTTGGACAATTGTCAACATAGAGCCGACCCCTACTCTTTCTTTAGAAACCATTGTACTCTGAATGTAAGATATTTCTGTAATGTTTTGCTTATAAATAGCCCTAGAAGGCTTTGTAAAGGGCAGAGTGAAGCAAGTAGAGAAAAGAATCCTTGTAAGATGTCCACTAGTGTATCCAATGTAAAAAAGTTGTTGAATCTAATAATATCCCTCAGTTTGTTGTATCTGGTGTTATGCTCTATTCCACATTTCAATGTTTTATTTTATATGTTACTAGTAATCTACCTAATTAACCAGTTTCCATAATCTTCTCACACCCTCTATTTTAGTCTTCCCTCTAGCTTCTGTTTCTTCTTTTCTCTTAGTATAATAGTTGGTATCAACTAGTGGTACTCTATCACCATTGGTCATCCCTTATATGGCATGAAGAGGAAGGCTTTCCTTCCAATGTGGGACTCTCCAAGCCAAAAATGACTACAAGTGCAACACTTGGTCTAGGCAAAAATTGTCCCCACAATACTAATAATTTAAAGATTTTTAAATAAAAGACAAAAAATCATTCAAATTTCAATATATAAAAAAAAAAAAATAGCTATAACTACAACCAAATACATGTTATATTATTTTATATATAAACTAGTTGCTAACCCGTGCGATGCACGGGATAGTTAAATAAAAAGATAATTAATCAACCTCATAGTAAAAGAAAAGGCTAAAAGAACTATTAAGAGACTACTTTGTCCATCAAGTAATCAACCCAAGTGGCATTGTAGCTCATGAACAAAAGTCATTGTTGCATTTCATGGTTGCATACTTGCTAATAATGGAAATTACCTGTATAAAACTTGAAAAGGGTCAAATGATAATATGGAAAACATTCCATAAATAACTTATTGATGACAGGTATAGAGAGGGGACTAATGTAAGTCATCAATGGAATTTGAGACAACATCTTATTGCAAATGGAATATAGCTCTATATTAAAACTAAAAGTAAAAGTTCAATCATTCTTTTTCTCTAAAACGTTATCAAAAACTATAAGTAATTTACATCAGTTTCAAATAAAAACCACTTGAAGAATCAACTACTTTAAATCATTATCTGAAAGCGGAGCGACATAAAAACTTAAATAAGTCTCAAAGATGAAGTTCTTCAAACATATTTCAGCACCAATTTCCAAGTTCAACTCTATGTATGGCAACCAATTACTCACCCCGGTTGAAAGCACAATGTCTGGAAGAATTTCCAAGTATCTTAGTCACAATTTTCATCCACCTCCCTAGATCACTAAACTATATATCTACTAATCTACATACCCTAACTTCAAATATTGAATACAAAGAAAGAGCCAAAATTTCTCAAACAGATTTGTGTAGCGTATATAAACTTAATTTGTTCTACTGCCTTTTATTCATGAAAATAATATAGAAGAAATAGAAAGAAAAAAAAAATTGTTAAAAATGAATGCTTCATATCTTCCACCATACTTGTACTTACACATACTAATAGTTATTTTTGAAAACTTGTAAAACAAATGAATGTACATGCCTAGATTCAGCTGCAGAACCTGAAATACCAAAGCAAACCTCTATAGATAGTGTAGCACAAGATTTAGCATCAATATTATCCTAGCAATCTAATTATCTATCTAATCCATTGGTTGTAGTGGTGGGCCATTGAATTTGTGAACATTTGTCGAGTCCTTACTAATCTCTTAATAAATTTAAAATCTGATTGGATTCGTCATGATTTCAACCATTTTGCTGCATTACTTTTTCTAAGTGTAAAATGTGACAAACCTTGTAATGCATGGCTTATATTGCCACTATAACATTATATTTTAAAATGAATATGATTTGCATTTAATCTTTTAATACTGGACTAAATTGATCTCTTAGTTGCTTAACTATATATTATATCTGATTACAACTAACCTAATGAATATTTATATTTGCTAAATTATATGTTATAATTTGATTACAACCTCCTTAGTTTAGTTGAACTGAAAATAGTCAAAACACTAAAATTCTACAAATTTAAAGTATATGCAACCCAAAAAATTAGAAAGCAAGCAATCAACACCAATCCAATCAAATATATTGATGAAAAGTTCTATTCAAGCATTTCTTTGAACACTTTTAGGGGAGTTGAGAAACCAAAGGGAAAAAAAGAGTTTCTTAGAATTGAGAAACCAATTAATATAATAAAAATGAAAACTGTACTGAAAAAAAGAAAAGAAGTTACACAAACAGTGTGCAAAAATACTAAATAGACTTCTTCATGTTATTGTCTTAAACATTAACAAAGAAATTTTATCTTCACTCATCCTATCCTTATCCACTTAAAGCTTTTTTTTTTCCTTTTGGTAGCAAATCTAAGTCATGGATGTGTACGGGATAGAACAATATAGTACCACTTTAAAAGGCTTAGACACAGAAACTTATCCCAAGAGGATGAACTTCTGATGGAATCATTGATTTCATAACTTCTACTTCTAAAAACCTTTCTCATGGACATGCAAGGCCCCATATTTTTGGGTTTTACATGTTGCCAAAAAAATAAACATTCTTAAGGAATATTATAGAAACAAATCATTTTGATATTTTGCAATTCAGAATCACTTGGAAGTGATTGTATCTTACATTAAATTCAAAAATCATAAAATTATACATAGACAAATTGGATATTGTACTTCCATAAGGATAGACTTAACCAGGAAATTAGAAATCTCAAGCAAGAAGTTCATGGACTTAATCAGCAAAACAGATTTCTCAACTCGGAGTTGCAACAACTGAGGCAACTGGTGTCCTAAGTACCAGAATCAGCAGAGAACATTAGAGGTTTATCTTACAGACCCCATATATGCTTGTTTTACTATGACGGTCACCTTTTTAGCACACATTCGTTAGTTTTGTTTTTGCTATGCATATGTAACCAATTTGCACCCAAAATTCTGGGTTAATGGTCAATTTCTTTTAGTCATCATCTCCTAAAGCCCATGCTAATCAAATAGCTTGTAGCTAAGCAAACTGACTATTAGGCTAATTTTACCTCATGTATTGACAGCCATAGATATCCTACACTAATTCAAGCAATTCTAAAATAAAGCTCATACAAGTCTTAAAAGGAAGAAACCCAATATTAAGTAAATCAATTTCAAGTAATATGACCTTCATTTCCTTCATTCTATCCTCTATACAAACAAAGCTTTCCATTCCATTCTATTAAAGGCTTAATTTAGGTGGCACTGAATTTCAGCCTTTGTATATTGTCTTATGTTGGTTTGTTTTTCATGTTAGCTGTAGAGTGTTTGGTGGCTATATATGCTATTTTACATTTGATAGAAAATGTTCATAAAAATTGTGCAATCAGTCTTTCTGCATTAATAATTTTCATTGAATCAATGATTCCATATTTTTGGGTTTTACATGTTGCCAAAAAATATCAATTAGTCAACAAATTACTTCGAATGAGATTTAGGAAGCATGAAGTAATCTATCAAAAAAAAAAAAATCTTACGATGACATAGAAGCATTAACTTGATTTTTTTTCACTTTGCTGCAAAATATGAAACAACAAATACCAAACCACATAACTATTTATACCAAAAAAATCACAAATAGTATGTACACATACACACAAACAGAACATAAATATACATACAGATCAAACGGACTCAAAAGCAAAATCAACTCAATAGATCAAATGAGTAGTGAAGACCAAACGGTTCATCGAAAAAAATCCAACAAAAAAAAAATGATCAAATCAGAATCAAGCAGTTCAGTAACAGAACAAAATTTACAAAACCCTAGTTAAATTTCTAGTCCCTTGAAAATCCATAGAGATTTTACTCAAATCAACAAATAGTTTTACAGATCTGAACACACACACACACACACACAAAGTCGAAGTACTCAGTATTAATCTATTGCTAATTAATCGAATCGAACCCTAGGTTTGATAAAGAAAAAAAAATCAACTTTATGCGATTTTGATCGAAAATCTCAAAAAATAAGAAATAGAAGAAGAAGAAGAAGAAAAACGAACCCTAATTTTTTGAAACAAAGTTCTAATTCAACCATCTGATGCAATATGTATATTTTTTAATGAAAAAATGCAGAAAATTTCAAATCCAATGTGAAATCGTATAGATTACCTAAAAATACGCCGAAATCGGCGAAGAGCGAGCAAAGCAAGCTGAGAAAAAGCTTTTAACTGAGCGAATGAACGAATGGGGATGGCTTGTAAGGGAGAGGTTTGAGGAATAAAGAGAGAAAGGGGAAACGGCAGAACCTAAGACAAAGCGGAGAGAGAGAGAGAGAGAGAGAGCTCAAAAGTTAGGGTTTCGGGTTTTAACTTTTAAGAATGCATATAGGTTAGAGAGAGTGAATGAGTGAGTCGCATAAAAGACTGAAAAAAATAAAAATAAAAAAATATTTTTTTAAAAGCGAAATTTAAAAAGTAGAAAAAAAAAAAAACGAAATCTAAAGAATAGAAAAAATAAATAAATAAATGCTGACGTGGAAAATTGTGGGAGTTTGAAAAGTTTCGGTTTCATATATATATATATATAAATTAAATGATAAAAATAATATATTTTAATCATATACATTTATGATGTTATGATACATTGATTATTTTAATATTTTAAGAACAAATAAAAATATGAGAAAGTGAGTGTAGCCTACACAGCTACACACCTGCTTTTGCAGGAAGTATTTTAACCACGGTTCTCATAACCGTGAGGTCCGATTGCGGTTCGTATGGGTCCTACTTTTTTCACATAGAGGGGTTCTTGAAGCTAAAAGAACCGCAAAGATAAGCAGTTCGAGGTTTTTCCGGTTGGACTATACGGTCCGGTCTGGGTTTCAAAACCTTGATTTTAACCACACACGGTTATGTAGTGGAGGAAAATAATTTAAGTGCTACATACACAATATTTTTACAACAATTTCACAATAAATCCTAAGTGGTAAGTTGTTATTAGTTCTAATTTTAATCCACAACTTAAATAACTTTTTTGCGCACACGTAACAACCAATAATAACTTGCCACTTAAGATTTATTGTAAAAATATTGTGAATATAGCATTTCTTTATTAAAATAACTCTAGTATATATACATACTAATTTTTTCAAATATTTTGAGGGGGCCAAGGCCCCCTTGGGTCCCAATGTGGCTCCGCCACTAACAGGGATTGTGCTTTTTATCATTAAACTAAGACACTAATTGGTTTTTTGGTATAGGCAGAGATTGAAGTCTAGATCTTTTATTCAACCATCAAAGATTTTATCAGTTGAGCTAACTTGAACCCAAACAACATTTATATTTATGTGTTATATATTAGCATGATTTTCGCATTGAATCGGTGTATCACATTAGCACTTGATATTGTATGGTTTAATGGCATAGGTGGATGGAAGTCCTATGCCATTAAAACTTCTGGGTATATGATTTATTACTCCTTAGCATGCAAGGCTCTAATGAGGGCGTACGGTCTTTGTGTAATAAGGAGTGTTGAGCTATCACCACGCACTTGATATTGTATGGTTTAATGGCATAGGTGGATGGAAGTCCTATGCCATTAAAACTTCTGGGTATATGATTTATTACTCCTTAGCATGCAAGGCTCTAATGAGGGCGTACGGTCTTTGTGTAATAAGGAGTGTTGAGCTATCACCACTCGTCATGATTTATTAAGTATGTGACATTCCCAAAAACTCTCTCTTTCAATAAGTAGGGGTGAAAATATTCGAACCCAAGTTCTTCTTATTCCAACTCTTCTTCCATTAGATCACTTTTTTTTGTTTTCTTTGTTCAAAAGATCTTGAACAATTTGGTGAAGAACTTCAGCTGCATTGGAAATGTTTACATTATTGATTACCTGAGTAACTGACGGATGAGGAAAGTAATAATGTTACAATTGTTTGCTGTAAACTGTTGCATTATATCCTAGAATACTGAAACTCATACGGGCCATATATGATGCCACAAAACCAGAGCTTTTTTCTTTTCTTTTTTTAACAAGGCATTTCAAACTACTGAATGCTGATCTTAATTTTTGCTAGGGTCATTTTAGTGTTGTCTAATTATGTGTCAAAAGTTTTAATGTAATCATAATAATTTCCATGAATTCAATTTTTTTGAATTGTAATTGGGTTGGGGGTAAAAGTAGAAGATGTTAGAAGTTGTTGTTCAGTATGCTGTACAAAGAAGTTCGCCTGAAGTTTGCCAGGCAGTTAGGTCAACCGAGATCATCAATACGGACTTCCGGAGGAGTTCACCTGACCTTGGCCAGACAGTTGGGTTGACTGAACTTTACGGAAAGTCACCGACCTAAGTTACCTTTGTTAATTTGGAATTGTTTGCATAACCAAGGACTATTTATAATTTGACTAATTAACAACTCGGCTTAATATTGGTTAATCCACATAGTAGGGGTATAAACAAACTTTCAATCTTTCTGTTTACGGCTTTGAAATGCCACATTGATTGCAGGGAGAACCCTTTGCAATGAAAGGACAACAAATATAAGTGCAAACAAACAAAACAAAGAGGTGAACTGCAGAGAAAATGCTTAATTGCCATAATAATAACTACATTTAAACAATAAGGGATAGTAATGGTTTTAAAATAAGATTGGTATCAAAGTAAATTGCAGGAATCATTGAATGCATCTAACAGTCATGTCAGGGTGTTGGATTGACGGGCCTCACGTGAAACCTTGATGAAAACATCCTCCATATTGGTGTCAGCCAAACCCCAAGCAAAAACAGTGAACTTTCTCTTTGCAGTCTCAACTGCTTGGAATACATCTGCAATTCTAATCTCACTTTTCGGTATCTCAAACTTCTGGGTTCCAGATAATTGGTATACCTTGCTGGCACTTGGTGAAAGATGTTGCACCATGTTCTCCACTTCTTCTTCATGATCCGAAGATGTTGTAATTGTAAACACATAAGACCATCCATATCTAGCCTTCAGCTGTCAAACACCGTATGAATCCCAATTATGAAGTGTTATGAAGAATTAACTTATTCAATTGCATTTTTATAGGAGAATTAAAAAAAAAAAAAAAAAAAAAGAAAAAAGAAAAAAAGAAGAAGAAGACAGTTAAATAGCTGTAGGCTGGTGGGATGTTAGTGCCCTTGAACTTTGACAAAGATGGTTCACACCATAGCAAGATACTCAAAGTCAAGATGATTCAGAAAAGAGCAAGCTAAATTGCATCGGAGCTCCAAAAGTCTCAAGAATGAATTTGAATGGGGGAAACAATGAGGCTGTTAACAAGCCTAAGCAGTAAAAACTTTTGTCATCTAAGAATATACTTAGGATCAAATCCTGCCTAGAAAATAGGGATTTAAGAGATGGGAGATGGCCACCTCCCATGAATAGTGTTGACTGCTGAGTGCCCAAGGGGAGGTAAATACAACATGTTGGTGTTGTAAAACCATCAAGCTTGATACAGGAATTTTGTGTCTTATAGTTATTTGACTGTTGGTGCTGATATTCAACATATTCATGAAAGAATAAATATAAGTGACGACGGGTATTGAGTACTTCAATACAAATCAAATTAATTGAGGATTTTTACTCAGTAGTGTATATGCAGTTAGCTTGAATGCTTTCCAATGCTTCTCAGTTGCTAAAGCTATCATGCATTCTTACGTTCTTATCATATGCATCTTCCTATCTAATATAGAAGTTAGATAACTAAAGATCAAAAACAGGAAAATCCATTAAGGACTACTAACTCAATAATTTTAAATCTCTATGAATAAGTTATATTATCGAGGTACCTCTTCTGGGTTTCCTATACACTGCAAGCTGCCGTCAACAAAGAATCCTAATCGATCACAGAGGAACTCTGCCTCTTCCATTGAATGAGCTGAAACCATGTATACAAGCTTCATCAGTGAAAGTATGAGGGAAAATAACAAAGCAAAGGACCATATAGTAGGGCAAGGAGAAAAATAGGTTTTTAATTTTAATTTTAATTATCATCTACAAGCCTATAAAACTGCAGTTCCATTGTCTATATGATCCAACATCAGCAATAATTGGTTTGTATTAATGATGGGAGAGAGAGAGAGAGAACTTGTTAAAATAATTGCCCGATCTTGCTTTGCATTCTTCACAACATTCCATAAGTTATTCCTTGAAGCTGGATCTAATCCAGTACTTGGTTCATCCATGTAGACAACCTTGCAGAATTCCAAGGATTAGATCATAAATAGCATAAGATAAATTTCCAAAATGGTTTTAAGCAGCACAGTAAATTGAAACAGAAATTAAAACATACTCTAGGATCCCCAATTAATGAAATGGCTACACTTAGCCTCCTCTTCATGCCACCACTGTATTTTCCAGCTTGTTTGTCAGCAACTCCACCATGAAATAGGTTGAGACTCTTAAGAGATTCTTCTACTGCCTGAAGATAGAGCAAAGGAATGGACAAGTGAACTCAAAACATGTCATGCTGAAGGTGATCAGCAAATTAAAGCATTGTAGCAGCTTTATCACAATATTCTCTCTCATAGACACAAAACTAAGCTATCCATATACTGAACCCAGATATATACACTGCACAAAATTACCTTCGTTTGATGTCAAGGTTGTCAGACACTAACAAATTAATACTTGGCATTGCACCAATAGCATCCCCCCCCCCCCCCCCTCTTTCTTTCCACCTTTTGAATAATTCTAATATTCACTTTTCAAATTTATAGCTTAACTAGTGCAATTATCATATATGCTGTCACTTTTCCTACCTTGAGAATTTATAAGTAATAATAGTCCGTCAAAATATATGAGGCCACACTCAAATTCCAATATGCCCTCCCAAAAGGATCCGTGGCTCTCAAATACAAATGAACCTTCATTCAACAAAATTGAGAGTGAAAGCAACATTGACTTACTTGTGTTAATGCAGAACCTTTAAGGTTCTTAAGTCTCCCATAAAATAGTAAGTGCTCCCTCCCTGTTAGTGTTTCCCAAAGCAGGCTGTTATCCGAGGAAAAAAAATTTATAAGAAAATACACGGACTTACAAATTCAAAGCAAAGGAAGCAGAATGAAAGGATAAAAAAAAAGGGAGACTTAAGAATGATCTAGCTTACTCATGCTGTGGGCATACACCCATGCTGGTGTATATTTCATTCATATGAGTCCGTATATCAAGACCTTGAACAAATGCAGTGCCAGTGGTTGGCTTTGTAAGTCCAATCATCTGTCAACAGATATGTGTTAACTCCTAAATATTGCATAAAGTACAAAAGATGATTTAATTTCTCTAACATAAGTGATTAAAATCCGAAGAGTGTCCAATCACAGTTTAATTAAAGTTTATTGCTACTTCCTGGTTAGTCAAGGTAAACTATATATCTTTAATCTATCCACAACATTAAATAATTTCAGGTTAGGAGGAAATAAAGGTAAATGCTTCAAAAGAAGCCCCATTGAAAGCATTTTCTATTTGCTCCCACCAATAGGAAAACACATATACAAATTCCCAAAAGTTTATTTCATTTGAAGAGACAAAGAACCTGTATACTGACCATATTGATAAAAGAGGTTTTGCCTGCACCATTGGGACCAAGCATACCAAAACATTCGCCTCTAGGCACAGCAAGATATAGTCCTTGCACTGCGAGTTTTTCAGGGTTTCCATCACTTCCTGGGTATATCTTTTGCAAGTTATCACAAACAATGGCATGGCTTGTGCTTGATTCATGTAGCAGTTGGTCAACCTTCTCCCTCTGGCAATAGATAAATTTGAATTATCATTTACGTGAATAAAAGAGTTATGTCACTTCATTGAATAAGATGGATTTCACAACAATTTGAGGGACTGTATAAAATACACTTCTCATAACTTCTATACTGCAACAATCTTCTCTATCACACAGTTTGAACCAGGGAAGCATGGGGGTAGGGGAAGGAAAAAAATGAAGAGAACAAAATTCTGATTGAGGCATGGAAAAAAAAATGTAATCATGAGGTTGAATTGAAAAACAATCTGGAATTTTTTAATATTTCGAGATAATATCTAAAACAATGTATACAACACCTTGCAGATAAAGCACAGGATCAGAAAAAATTATGTTCTATTTATATTGGTTTTATGTCTATGTACTGAGTGCTACTAAAACTTCTTCATAACTCTCTACTGGCGGTGGTGGGTGAGAAATTTAGTATATGAAGTAGGATATAGAGAAAGTTACCTCTTGGTTAACATCAGCCTTATCCATCTGAACATTAAGTGTGGAGTCCTTACTTTGTAAACTAGGCTTCCAAAAAGATAACAGAGGCTTCTTTTGAGAATTTTGAGATTTTCTTCTTCTAACCCCGCTTCCTGGTGACACAAATCTATCTATACCATATGCAACAAAAAGCACCACCAACCAATTGACAAACATGATAATCAAGACCTCCTTCATCCCATTTTCACTATCGTTCAAATCTTCCCACCTCATCCCACCATCCAATTGAGCATATTGTGCAAACTCATATAACCCGCGATATAAAGAAAATCCTGGATATAGCTCCATTACTATAACCCACATTTCTGCAACCAAGAATTAGCCTCAGAATGATTAGAATTGGTGGAAAATATTCATGCGAAGGGTTGAAACAATGTGAAAAACACTAAAAAGGAAAATATCTAATTTACCAAATGATTGAGTGTGATACATGAACCAACACATGATTCAGTCAAACAACAAATTCAACTAAAGCAAAATGTCCACATTCCTCCACTCTCCTGAACATGGATGATCAAACAACTAATGCAACTTCTAATCGTGGTATCAAGCAAAGGTTCCATCTTACCTCCACTACTGGCAGGAAATCCATATAAACGGCTAAATTAAAGCATCAAATATTTACGTTTTTGCAATAGGATTCAGTTCTTAAGAGTAAAACTTTTTTTCTTAGAAGCACTTAATCTAGTTTAATGTGTAAGCCACTACACTTCACCCCTATTTATGAGAAAAGAAAGTAGCATTGCTCTTGCCCCAATTAAGTTTTGCCTAGCGTAGGGTTTTGATCATCCATTGGAAATATTCCCCATTCATACAATTTTATTTACAAATTTTTTCATTACTTATATGCTAGAACAAGTTCAAAAGGTACTAAAGCATGGTTTTTCAGGGAACTCCATGCAAAATCAGAATATTTTTAGCGTAAAATTTTTTATCAGTTCAATCAAACATAAACAGGATCCTGGGGTTTGCGCTTTCCTTTCTCTTGTATAACCTATATAAATATCAATGCACAAGCAGCCTGAATGTAAAATAATTCCTTTGAGAGATTATTATTGTCTGTGACAACAAAGACTGCCTCTGATGTACATCTTTGTATCTCTAGTCTCAACCATTGGGAGTAGTTTTTGGATATCAACAAAAGAGTGAAAATCTGCAAGAAAATTCCTAGATATCAAGCTTTTTCTGTGTAAGATTGATTATCTTTTCTGCAAAGCCATCAATTGAAACATGAGCTATCATTAAATAAAACATCATGTTGAAGCCAAAAAAATTAAAGGTATATCTGTGAAGCCCTATGAATGAGATAATAGATACTCCTTTTTCACAATTTTTGCCACTTACTTGGAAAATAGTTACTTTCAACAAAAGACATGAAAAGGAAACTTGCTAAAAATCCTGTTCCAAAGACGCATATGTATGCTACCACTGCAAGCATTGAATTTCAAACATGACCATGTGTTAGTTAATCTTTTAGTTGGATATAGGGCTTTTACCCAACAATATAGTAAACCTCAAACCTGTAGCAGTCTTAACACTTGAAAAAAATGCAGCTCCTAGAAAGGCCAATGAAATTTGCAAGTTTATATATATGAAATAAAACACAAACTGAATGCTGAAGTCGTTCAATCCAAAGAATTTTAAGCCTGAAATGAAAACAACTTGCATTTTAGCAACATACTAACAAATTAAAGAGGAAAAAAATTTTAACTGCCGTGCATTCTTACCTAGAAGTGCACCAGATGCTACGAAAACCAACATGTAGATCGAAGATACAAAAAGAAAGTAAAGGTAGGAAATCATCCAATAAGGCCCATCTCCAAGCCCATGCATTTTCATCATGATTCTTAGTTTTTGTTGTTTCTCATAAACTAATGATTTCAAAGCAACCTACATTATTAGGCAACATGTTAAAAATATTTGTAACCATAAGGTAAAAATCTATAGCCAAAAAGAAAAATAAAACAGATGTTAGATTCAATCATTGACCTCTGCTCTCAAGAAACTTAAGACATTGTCACAAGGTCTTCCAAGAGAAGGTTAATACGTACCACTTAAGGCCTGATCCTAGGATTACAAGCAAATGTCATTGTAACACATTGATAGTCATAGACGTAGAGTTTGAATGATTTAAAATAGAAGAAATATGCATCTCTTCTCACATAACATAATAGCTCTCACTATTTGACTTCACCATGTACAATATCTTTTCATATAGGTTGCATGCTCAAGTGCAAATTCATGCGCACTGAAAATGATCAATTTTTCAGCATCTCCTCAGACACCTCCAACTAGTAGAAGAATTCTGAATCCATTCGTTTGCACTTTCTACACATACGTCTTTTTCTTTTTATTGGTGCGCATAGAGCTTTACAGACTTAAGAGTGGCGTGGACATCAATATCATGTATTGTTGGTCATTTCCAAAACTAGAATATTATAGTATAAGGAGTCAACTAAAGTCTAAAAGCATCACCAAGTAGATCTTTATAGAATTCCTAAGCATGAACTTATGAAGAGAATTATGACTAAATAATGAGGGGAAAAAAAAAAAAAAAACCCGAGCTATTCATGGCTTCTGCATATATAAAGAAAAAACAATTATGATAAACTAATGACAGGGCTTTCTTTTTCTTTTCCATTTTTTTCCCTGTCTATAAATGGTAATAGGGTGGCACAAATTCTAAAAACATTTGTAAGAACATGCAAACCATATGGACAAGTCAAACAGTGCTAATGCAAGTAACAACAGGTCACATACAGGGAATAACTGTAGAACAACCCATGTGAAGAAGAGAGGACCAACAAGAGAAGCGATATCCAAGTTGGGAATGGCTGTTCGTTGGTGCATGTCTTTGACAAATTCAAATAACATTTGTGTACCAGGCCCTTGCAGAAAATGAAGGTACGCATTGGATGCCTATCAAAAAAAAAAAAATATTGCAACATTTCAGCATGTACAATCGTTTGTCATTTGATGCAAACATTAAGATACATATTAAATACTTAAAAACCTCCAAGGAAAGAGTCCAGTTCAAAGAAAAACATAAACCATATGAATGACATAAACAAATGTTAATGTACCATATTTCTTAAGGAAGCCTTGTTTCAAAAGGGAGTGAAATTGTTTCCAAAAGTGAATTATGAATAGTAGAATTCCAAATCAAATAAATTGAACAATAAAGATAATAGCGTGTTATGTCATTTTGCAGCCAACTCATTGGGTGTGATGTCCCTAATATGACATGACCAAGCAAACCTCTAAAAGAAGCTGATTAAGTCAATCAAATGCTTCAATGAAAATGGAAATTTTCCATGTTTAACAAATATTAACAGGACATGCCTCTCTTGATGTAGACAAGTAGATATTAGATATTATTTAGTGATGTAAATTTCTTGGTAGCCACCATCACCAGGATGGGCTTGGATGGGTTTGAAATGATGTTAATTGTGAGTTTGTGACCAAGTCAGGTTTGGAGCAGGGTAGAGTTTATGAGCTTTAGATACCCCTGGCCTGCCCTGCTTCACTTATACCCCAATCTAATATTTTGGCATATATATGCGTGTGTGCATGCGTGCGTGTGTGTAAGGCTAAATACATGAAGTGGTTACAGTGAGATTTGGAGAAGTGTAGAATTTATAAACCAATTCTATCAAATATTAGTCACATGTTAGTTGAACTGTTCATGAAGGAATTTTGGAATTATGAAACCAACAAGGGGAATTTTTTTTTTTTTTTTTTGTCTTTGGAATTGATGCCACTACAAAACTCAAATTGGAAGTATGGTCCAGCACTTTTTTTCTATCACTCTTCAAATGTAAGAAAAAAATATCTAACACTACTACCCACAAATTCTGTAGTTCAGATTGGGTTAATGAATCCAATCTGATCTTTGGGATTTTTTTTTTTTCAAAATAACACTCATTTTCAAACAATTTCATTAGTTAGGATTGATTTCAAACTATTTAAGAAACTAACATCTCAAGTCCCTTAGAATCAAGTTTACTGTAGCAACTTGACTATCAAAGACTCGATTTCCATAAAAATCTACATGGAACTCGAGTCTTTCCACAAAAGAAAAGAATGCAAGTCTCTTCTTCTAGTCTCTTCCTCTTCTCAAAACAACCAAAGAAAAATGAAAGAGATAAAAGCATTTCCTCTTCTCAGAACAACCAAAGAAAAACGAAAGAAGAGCAAAGAAACACAAAGCAAATACAAAGAAACCCAGCAAGAAGAGCAAAGAAACCCAGCATGCAAAGACAAAGAAATCCAGCAATGCATGGTTGGAGCTGTTAAAGTGAGCACTGAAAGTCAAAGACAGAATTTGAAAATAGAGGAAGAAGAGGCATAACTGCTATTTTGTCTAACGGTCCCTTGAACAAAACGATGTTGTGTTACTTAAATGTATTCTGTCTTGAAGGGAAAACAGTGTCGCTTAAGTTAAATGGAACGAGGTTGTTTTGCACATCTTTTCTTCAACGGTGATAGTTTTTGAAGTGCTTTGTTTCTATCTCTGAGTGTGCTCAGTGCTCTTAACCTTGGCCTCTAGTGAATAGTTAAGCAATAACTGTCATCCAGGCTATCATCCCTAATTTCATGGAGCAATGATTGCAAGGTGGTTGTGATTTAGTGAGAGCAATTTTGGCTTCTAGAAGGTTCTTGATGTATTGTAATTATGCTATATAAACAGACTAGTGTTAATGTATTCTATGAGCTTGATGAAATAGAATTTCTCTTTTCAGCTTTCCAGAAATCTCTCTCTCTCTCTGATTTTCTTGTTTTCTGGCATTGTTGACCAATCTTGCAAGCTCCAAAATTCTTTCATGGTATCAAAGCCGCAATCCATGGCTTCAACAACACCAACAGAGATTGCTCAATCCACACACACAACTCCAATCCATACAACTCTACTCCTTCAACCTCAACACAATCACCATTGCTATTACTCTCCAACATGTCAAAGCTCATGTCAATTAAGCTTGATTACACTAACTACATCCCATGGAAGCACCAGTTAATCACTATACTGGAGGTTTATTCTTTGGTTGAACACATTGATGGCATAGCACCAAAGCCATCACCTTTTGTCCTTGATGCTACAGGAAATGCAACTTCAGTTGCTAATCCTGAATTTCAAGCTTGGAAGATCAAGGATAAGGCACTTCTTTCCTTGATAAACTCAACTCTCACTCCACAAGTCCTCTCACTTGTTGTTGGTATCACTAACTCAAGGGAAGTATGGAACACTCTAGAACAGAGGTTCACTTCCACATCAAGAGCTAACATCTTGAATCTCAAGCTTGAGTTTCAAGGTCTTAAGAAAGGAAATGATTCTGTGAATTCTTTTCTGCAAAAAATTAAAGTAGCTCGTGACAAATTCCTTTCTGTGGGAGTCATAGTTGATAATGAGAGTTGATTTTCATTGTTCTCCAAGGACTCCCTAGAGAATTTGCACATTTCTATTTTGCAATTCAAACTAGGAGTGATCCTATCACTTATGAGCAACTTGCCATCATGCTACAAAGTGAGGAACAAGCTATGACTGATCACTTAGATTCAATCTCTCACTCTCTTGCTATATTTGCTTTTAATGGTAAAGCAAACAGAAATTCACAAAATCAGTCACAGAATCATGTATCTGGAAGAGGAAGAGGAAGAGGCAGGTACAACCATGGTGGAGGTCAGCAGTAGTTTTCATCACAAGCCACTCATAATTTTTCTCCTCAAAATTCTTCTCAAGGCTTCAAGCATGAACGGCCAACATGCCAAATTTGTGGGAAATCAGGACATCAAGCCTTAGATTGCTACCATAGGATGGATTTTGCTTATCAAAGCAAAAATCCTCCCACAAAACTTGCTGCTATGGCTAGTGCATCCAATGTAGCCATTACCAATAATCAAGATCCCAGGCTTTCTGATTCAGGTACATCAGATAATCTCACTGCCAATCTCAATAATCTCTCCATTCAGTCTCAGTACAAAGGGCCTGAACAAGTCATTGTGGGAAATGGTCAGTCTTTGCCAATAAATCACATAGGTAATGTCACCTTACACACCATATATCAGAATTTCATTCCTAAAGATGTCCTTCATGTACCAAGAATTGCTTTGAATTTACTTTCAGTTCGTAAATTCTGTTTGCATAATAACTGTTCTAGTCATTTTGATGTGAATGAACTCAAAATTCAAGATATTCCTACAAGGAGACTCCTTTACAAGGGCTTGAGTGAGAATGGAGTCTACCCTATCTACTCCAAGAACTTCATCAAGTCATCACCACACATCAATTCTTAGTCACCTTCACAAAAGCATCACTCTTCAGTTGTTACTCAATTTCCTTCTGTTTTTCATGTAAATAGAGAAAATAAATGGTTGTTGTGGCACCATAGGTTAGGACATCCAAGTGATAAAGTTCTTGATGTAGCTTTATCTTCTGTTGATAATTTATGTACCTCAGATAGTAATAAGTGTCTTTCTCATTGTAAACATTGTTTGAATGGTAAAATGCATCAGTTTTCTTTTCCTATTTTTGATTTTCAAGCTTAAAAACCTCTTGAATTGGTGCATTATGATGTTTGGGGCCCAGCTCCTGTCATATCCACAAATGATTTTCAATATTACATTCTCTTTGTTGATGAGTATTCTAAATTTACTTGGCTTTACCTTCTTAAACACAAGTCTAATGTTCTTGATATCTTTAGGTTCTTTAAAGCAATTGTTGAGAAACAACTTGATTCCAAAATCAAAGTTTTGAGAACTGATAATGGTGGAGAATTCACTTCTAATTCCTTCAAGCATTTTTATTCTACACATGGTCTTATTCACCAGTTTTCTTGCCCTTATACACTAAAACAAAATGGGGTGGCTGAGAGGAAGCATAGGCATATAGTTGAGTGTGCTCTCACTATGCTCTCTCACTGTCAATTACCACCTTCCTACTGGTCCTATGCTATCTCAACAGCAGTACACATCATCAATAGACTTCCTACTCCCATTCTCAAGAATTCAACTCCTTGGGAAGTCTTATTTCAATCAAAACTTGATATTACTCACTTAAGGTCTTTTGGTTGTGTCTGTTTTCCCTTACTGAGATCTTATAATACGCATAAGCTGATGCCACATACCACTCCTTGTATCTTTCTTGGTTACATTTATCAAGACCCTGTCACTTCTCGAGTCTATATTTCAAGACATGTCCATTTTAATGAAACTGAGTTCTTTACTCCTCAGTCTTTAACCATTAGTCCAACCACTGCACCTACTGCACAATCTTCCACACCACTGATGCCTACACAAAGTCTTATTCCTTTCCCATGTGCCTCATCTGACTCATAGCCTGCTTTCCTTCACACCACTACGTCAAAAACTTCATCTAACCAATCCTTCTCACTACCTATTTTTGTTCCTCAATCTGATCACACTCAATTACCTATTCTTTCACCCCAACTATCACCATCCCTTCTCCATCTACTTCTCCATCACTTTCAAGTCTTGCCCCTACCTTTCCTACTTCACCTACCATTGTTATACCTACTGCCATTTCCTCAGCTGCTCCACAGGTTCCTTCTACTGTCAATACTTATCCAATGATCACTAGGTCCAAGGATGGGATTTCAAGCCCAAAGCCCTTGTTGCCAAGGCTGTAGCTGTTCCATCAGTAACTACTGCAGTACCATCTACCTCATACCCAACCAATTCAATTGCTGCTAAGGGTGTTGATGTTCCATTTTAGTTCAGCAATTCTGCAGTGTAGTGTACTAAATCCAAGAAAATCAGTTCTACTCCTAAGCCTGATTACATTGTTACAAAACCACCATCCTATAGGATTGCGGCACAATACCCTCAATGGTGTTCTGCAATGGATGATGAATTTGCAATGCTCCAAAGGCAGGGTACCTGGGTTTTGGTTCTACCCTCTCCATCTTAGAATCTGGTTGGTTGTAAGTGGATGTTTAGGCTCAAGCATAATAGTGATGAGACTACCAACAGGTATAAGGCCAGGTTGGTTGCAAAGGGGTTTCATTAGCATTATGGGGTTGATTTTGAGAAAACTTTCAGTCTAGTTATCAAACCTCTTACTCTGAGGATTATTCTATCTCTTGCTGTCCAATTCAACTGGCCTCTTAGGCAGCTTGATGTCAGTAATGCCTTCCTTCATGGCTATCTGAGGGAAGAGGTTTACACGGTTCAACCTTATGTGGATCCAGCTCATCCCAATCATGTTTACAGGTAACTGAAGTCTCTCTACGGTCTCAAACAAGCCCCTAGAGCTTGGTTTGAGAGATTTTCCACACAATTGTTGCATATAGGTTCTCAGGCCTCTCTAGCTGATTCTTCCTTGTTCATTTTTAGACAAGGCAAATTGGTGGCCTATCTTCTTGTCTATGTTGATGACATAGTCATGATTGGGAACAATCCCCAATTTTTGTCTTCTTTGATTGCTCAACTCAATGCAGCCTTTGAGCTTAAAGATTTGGGTCCCCTTCATTACTTTCTTAGTCTTCAAATCACCAAGACTTCCAAACGCTTATTTTTGACTCAGACCAAGTATGCTCAGGATTTGCTTCTCAAGATCACTATGCACTCATCCAAACCAGCTCGTACTCCTTGTGCTCCCAATTCCAGATTGGTTCCTAATGAGGGTCCCTTCCTTTCCAATCCTCATGCGTATAGGAGTTTAGTGGGTTCACTTCATTATTTGACCTTAACAAGGCTTGACCTCAGCTTTGCAGTGCAGCAAGAGTGTCAATTTAAGTCTGTTCCCACTAATGTTCACTTAATTGCTACTACGAATTCTAAGGAATGTCAATAGTACATTGCACTATGGAGTGTTTCTTCAACCTAGGCCTCTCTCTCTTTCAGCCTTTTCTAATTCAGATTGGGCAAAGGATCCTTTTGATAGGCGTTCTATTACTGGTTACATGGTCTAACTAGGTTACAACCCCGTCACTTGGAGTGCCAAGAAGCAAGAGACAATTTCAAGATCTTCAACTGAGTCTGAGTATAGGGCTTTAGCCACAACTGCTGCTAAGCTTTCATGGCTTCGCCAAGTGTTGAAAGATCTTGGTATTTTTCCCCTCCTTAACTCTAGTGTGATAATGTTTTTGCACTTGCCATTGCTTCCAATCCTGTCTTTCATGCTCACACCAAACATGTGGAGGCGGATTACCACTTTGTTCGAGAAAGGGTGCTTCGCAGAGATTTTCTAGTGAAGTATTTCCACAGGTGATTAGCTCGCTGATATATTCACCAAGAGTTTATCCACCTCTTGCTTTGTTTTTCTCAAGTCCAAAATCATGGTGTCTGTTGACTCAATGGTTTTGAGGGGGGATGTTAAAGTGAGCACTGAGAGTCAAAGACAAAGTTTGAAAATAGAGGAAGAAGAGGCATAACGGCTATTTTGTTTAACAGTCCCTTGAACAAAACAATGCCACGTTACTTAAATGTATTCTGTCTTAAAGGGAAAACGGTGTCACTTAAGTTAAATGGAATGAGGTCATTTTGCACATCTCTTCTTCAACAGTGATAATTCTTGAAGTGCTTTGTTTCTATCTCTGAGTGTGCTCGATGCTCTTAGCTATGGCCTCCAGTGAACAGTTAAGCCATAACTGTCATCCAGGCCATCATCCCTAATTTCACAGAGCAATGATCGCAAGGTGGTTGTGATTCAATTAGGGAAGTTTTGGCTTCTAGAAGGTTCTTGATGTATTGTAATTATGCTATATAAATAGACTAGTGTTAATGTATTCTTTGAGCTTGATGAAATAGAATTTCTCTTTTCAGCTTTCCAGAAATCTCTCTCTCTCTCACTCTCTCTGTTTTTCTTGTGAGGAAGATTAACTTTGCTCAATTATATCGGTCAGATCCTTCTTCTTCACTCTGTTCTTGTAATGTTGCCTTCTTCTTCACTCTTGTGTTGTTGCCTTCATCTACATCATGAACAAGGAAATCAAGTCTCTTAGGCTCAAGTTCTAAGAGCAAAATCGAATTTCTTAGACTCGAAATGTTAATTTCCTAAATAGTTTGGAAATGTTGCTAACTAATGAAAATGTTTGGGGATTGATGTTAGTTTGCAATTTTTTCCGTGATCTTTGCTTGATAAACCAGATACAAGCCTAATGGTGATAAACAAGATTAGTGATCAAGTAACCCCCTCTTTTCATTGGGACAATTTCTAAAAAGTAGGAGTTGAGGTCATTTTTGTAGCATGAAAGAGTTCATTTTTGGGATTCAAAAAGGGACAAACAATTAGCTTACTTGCCCTGATATAGAATTTTCGGATCTGAAAACAAATGAATTAAAGCAATGGCTATACACTATTTTTGGGCCAAGCCTTTTGATAACTAGTCTTCTATGGAAGTATTGATTTTACATGTTTATAATTTTGGAAATCTATTATGTATGATACTAAATGGTAGTTAAATTAGTAAGCTTTGCTTATAGGAGAGGAAGGGGAAAGGAAGAACCGAAGAAGGAGATTAAATAGAGGGTGGATGGTTCCAAGATTTTCTTGGTATGGGGAGAGAGAGAGAGAGAGGAGGTTTTCACCCAGGTTCATATTTCTTCATAATCTAATAGCAATCTTAATCACATGCAAGAATTCAAAATTAAAATGGAACTAGGCAGAGCCCAAAAAACAAAAGACCAACAAATACTAGCATGACAAAAGAAATCAAGAAGTAATCAAGTTTCAAGTTTCATATACTTACCAGATTCACTGAGCGTGGAATTCGAAGCAATACATTGTCACCTGTCTGACCATATGTTGAATTGTACCAGATGCTCACATTAAAATTGTTCTTGTTTGAGTTTAGAAAATCATAGGCTGTGAAAATATCAAACCTTAAGTATTTTCTACTTATTTTCATTTTTTTTTTTTAATAATTGAAGACCCTCGGTAGTTCTAAAGTCACACGAAACAATTAATACAAGGATTAACTGGACTAACCTGCAATTATCTCATTAATCTTTCCATGTAGATTCCCTTTATAATAACCCTTATATAACTCATCATTTACCAAAGTAGAATCATTGCGCCACAAAACCAAACCTTTGACACATTCTCTTGGATCTAGGAAAAAGAAATTAACAAAGAATTAGTATGTTTTATGCAAATAACTTTCTGTCCCTATTGGGGGGGGGGGGGGGGTGTCTGTGTGAGAGAGAGAGAGTATGAGTCAAGTTGACAACATTGTATTAAAATATTAACTTAGTGCACATGGACCTAGTAAAGTTCACCCAGATTTAGATAAGTCCTGGTAAGTCCCACTTCTAACAAAACAAGCTCACACACCATTAGACTAAGTCTAATTTGACAGTTTTTCATCCTTAGTAAGAATAATTGTCAAGGATCAAATACATAGATAGTTCAACTATGACAGAACCTGACCATTCTCAAACACCAAAAAGAAGCTTCCCCCATTAAACCTGCACGCTACAAACCAATGAGTCTGCTAACTTTACATCCATCAAGCATTCTGAAGGGAGAACCATGGCCAAGAACTTTTTTCTAAAATATAAAGTATGGTTAGTGGATGGAATTTTAGAAGATTAATAACCTTTTACCTTTAAAAAAAAAAAAACTGGAAGGGTTCATATACATGAGCAATACCACTAATAATTGTTGCATATATCTTTCATATGAATGCATTTAACATTCTTGTTTTCTTGTCATTATTCTTGAAAAGCTGGCATGTTCTTTTGTGTCAAATTCATAAGCAAAGCTATTTGCAAAGAACATGTGCACAAGGTGTGGTTTGACATTACAGGTAAAGATAAGTTGTTTTCACAAACCATATACACAGGATATGTACAAAAAGCATTCTTGCGTCCATGCAACATATATATGAAAATTCTTGAGCAATGAGGATAAAAGGAGAAGAAACCTCACCCACTTCAGGATCAACAACGTTAGTTAAAAAGTTGTTTGTGCATTGACGTTGGACAAGATAGATTATATCATCTAGAAATTTTAAAGGAATTAAATATTGAGGAGGCATTGATGATGATCCCTGTGACAATTACAAAAGTCGCATTAGCAGCAAAAAGCTACCTAGAGATTGAGAAGCAAAATAAACAATATACTATTGATGATGGACATGAAATTAAGGTATAAATAAAGAGAAAGAGGGAAAAATAAATAAATAAACGGAGGAAAGACAACTTACTAGAACATTGGCAGCTACACTACCCAGGTCATTGTAACTAGCCATAATTTGAGAGGTATTCAAAGAGCTTGTAATCATGGTCCCAGCCAAAACTATCAAAACATTCAGAGTAAGTTCAACCAAATCAATTAGAAAAAACTATTTCCATAACCCAATCAAGTGAAACAATCAGCTATTTAAGTTAATTGAATCACATGTACACACACACAAGAGGCAGAGAGAAGAGTATACTTTCTCCAAGAGAATGATTTTTCCCTGTGAGAAGAATAGTTGCAGGACAAGAACCATTCCTCCTGCATGACTCATCTGGCAAGTCATTAAATAGGAAAAAATCAGTTCTGACTGCACGATAGGGAGATCTTGGCACTTGTAACAGTGGAGGTGTTACTGGAATCTCGGGAGTGGGACAATTGAAATTGGTTTTTGGGTCACATTTTTTGGCATGTTTTATGACATTATCATAAACATGTTGGAAGACAACAATTAGTATACAGAGCAAAGTAGGATAGCAAACGAGCAAAATATTTGTCCTCATATTTCGTTTCTGCAAAAAAAAAAAAAAAAAAAAAAAGATAATATTAGCTGAGCAACAACAAAATTAACCATAAATAAATAAATATTTTCCTTTGATGTTTTGAAGATATAGATCGATAATTGCCTTTGATAATTTATTTGTTTCATTAGAAACACATTAGCTTTATACAACACTACCCATCAACTATTGAAAACTTTGTCATATGAATCCACAATAGAGAACCAGCCATATAAAAAATTGATCCGTATCAATGGCTATTACTGAATTAAAAGACTGATTAAAAAGAATGGCTATTACTGAATTAAAAGACTGATTAAAAAGAAACTCAATATATCCCAACAAAATAAACCAATGATCAACAAATAAAGAAAAAAGGCATAAAATTAACAAAATGACAAAGAGCAATGAGAAAATAAATAATGAAAACATTTACAAGCACGTTTGGACAATCTATGATATTTGAATTGCCTCATTTTGTTTACAAGTTATCATTTTTACATGGATAGTAGCCTGGTAATAGGAACCTGAATTGTTGGCTTTTCATGATAATATTAAAAATAACAAGTTACCATGAATTTGATAAGGTAAATATTTTCAATGGTGTCATTTAACATAATAGATCATAAGTTCTAAATTCTATTTCTACCAAAGTACCAATGCATGCAGACACTCAATGTACAATTGTATATGGGAGCACAAGTTTAACTATGTAGAGAGAGAGAGAGAGAGAGAACCTGAAAAGTTAAGTTCTTTCTGAGCAGAGCATTGGCTTGAGTCCAGAAGCTTGCAGGACCATGTGATGGACCAGCCATTATCAAAGCACCCAGAAGCTTAAATCTTATTGAAGCCTTTATGTTGGTCACTGGGCTGCAGAATTGTCTTGGTGTCTTTCTTTTTTGTTCTCTATTCCTCAATCAATCCAAGATGAAAGGTTCAGTTTCCCTGTTCAAAGAAATTTTTTCTTTCTTAGACAAAGAAACAGCGAGTCTCTCTCCTTTGATATATAGGTTATGTCTGTTTACTCTTCCAATTGCTTTCTCTTTTGTATCTGCGCTGGTTTAATGCACCAATATTTGCGTTTCCCACCCTTCACCACCTTTTTCTTTTTCCTTTTTTATATAATTGTATTGCTTGGGAAAATTTAAAATGTGAGTTGAGTTACAAAATTTCTTAACAGACAATTACTACTTTAAAATGCTTAGTTACTGAAAAGTCAAGTCACATAAATGTAGTATTTAAATTTTGGATATTTTTTTTCTTAGTAACTAAGAAAGAAGAGAGTAGAAAAAGGTAATTATGACATGATATTAAAAACATTACCAATTATGGGTAACCTTTTTAGATACTTTGCACTTGAAAAGAAATTATAGTAAAATAATAATAGTATGAGTAATAGTGCACATTTTGTAGTAAAAATAATATATTTATTATTAGTTTATTGAGTTCGACATGTAAATTCTTTTTTTTTTTTAAGAAAGCACGTAAATTCATTCTAATTATGGATCTCGATAAAGATCCATTATCCATACACTTTATTGAAAATTGGATTAGAACAAAAAAAAAAAAAAAATACATGTAAGACAAGAGAGAGAGAGAGAGATTTAAGTGGGTTAAGGGGCATTTATAACAAATATTAATTGTGTAAACTTTAATGTAAATTTTTATTTATAAAAAGAGTAGAATGTGAATGATGTAATTAATACTTTTTAAAAATGGAATAAATGAATAGAGTTGGTGACGTAAGAACGTTTAATTCTCTACTTAAAATTATATGTGTTTACTTGAAATTTGTGCCCAATTTTAATTTTATTTTGTAACGTATAAAATTATCATTTAATAGAATATTAAATATATCTTAACTTTTTAAAAAAAGAAAAAAGAAAAAAATATATCTTATCTTAACTTGTGTATCTCTACCAATTTTTTTTTTTTAAATAATCTTATAAAACATCCTTCTCACAACAAGTGTGGGTCTCATCCCACACATATGACACTCTTTACATTTTGTAAGAGATATTTTATGAGGTACTTTTTTCCTCTTCAATCACTAACCAAATGCTTAAGTAATTTTGAAATAACTTTTTCACATGGCACATTTTGATTGGTGCGCATCATTTTCAATGATATTACTTTTTATTGTATCCATGGATTTTTTTTTTTTTTTTTAAGAATCATAATCCATAATTTTATTAGTTATAAAAAATTGCTGTGAAATTTATTGAGCCTTTAGACATGCCATACTTTATATATATTTTTTCATAAATATAATTCGATAATAACAATAGAGAAATGGAGTAATGCCATATATAATTACTCACCCCATATATGTAACGTCCCTACGCAAAGTCCAAAACCAAAACCCAGTTTGGAAGAAAGCAAAATTGTGGAAAGGAAACTTGAAAGCAGCACCCAAAAGCCATGGTGGTTTTCCAAAGTGGGTTACCTCTATTTTGCCAACAGTTCAGGGCACTGTTACGGAAAAACATCATCCTTGCAAAGCGAAACAAAAGGTCTACGTTGATCCAACTCTTTGCGTCCTTCATATTCGTGTTCCTCTTGTTTAGCATTGAGAAAGGCAACAAACTGAGCTATGGCAAAGTCACTGACCCAAAGGTGGTGGCCTCGTTCCCAATCCCTCCATGTGAGCACAAGGCTCACATCAGGAAACCGTGCTTCGACTTTGTGTGGAGTGGGAATGGAAGCTCCACCATTAACACCATTGTCACTGCCATCATGAACAATAATCCTGGTCGTCAGATTCCCATCAAGAAGGTACTACATATGTATATGTTTGTGTCATGTGTACCACTAATACGTATATTTATGTGGGTGTTATTTTATATATATATATATATGAAATGTTGTTTCACTCTTTTAGACAGTTTATTTCACTTTGTGACTTTGAGCCACTTCAAAAATCTTATGAACTGATAGTGAGTTAGATGGAACTTGAGACTTTTGGATTTACGACATATCTATCAAGTCAATTGAGTCCATCATCCGGGTGTCTTAAAAAGATTATATATGGATGTTACTTTACATGTTGTAATTTTTTTTTTTTAAATTATGGTACTAAATCTTGCAAAGCCAAACAAATGGATTATTTTGATGCTACCAATTATTGTACTGAAGTGTTTTGTATTGCCTTTTTAAAAAAAGAAATTTCGTTTTATGCGTATTTTTGAGTAATATTTCGTATTCCAGCTTGATAAATTTTGTTTATAATGATAATTATCAAAATATTGTATATAGGAAATAGTATATACATTTATGTGAGATTGTTTTGCTAAATAAAAAGCACAAAGGGAGTAGGCTACCAGCCATAGCTACCTAGGTTAAAATTTGAATTCAAGATCTATACCACACAAAAACCCTAATCACAAGGCCACGCTCCTAGGTGGTGGGTCGGGTGATGATGATGTGGTATCACTCAAGTGATTTACAAAAGAAAAATGCTAAAACTACCATTAATTTTACTGTTAAAAAAATAAAAAGTTAGATAATTGATGTGGCAAACTGGACAAGAATATAATTGGTATCACATCAATAATATAATAAAGAAAATTTTGAATAATTTTGTTTTGTATTTAAAAGTTAACACATCAATTTGTAAGATTTAGTAAATTTGTAGTAGATATTGCATCAATCACTCTTCATCAAAACATGTTAATTTAATAAAAATTATAAAGAGATTTAGTGTTACTTTCTAATAGTCAGAAGCTATAGTGTAATTAAGTTTATGGTACCATGAAGTAAATTTACCTTTTTTTCTTTTTTCTTCTTTTTTTTTTTTTTTTTTTTTTTTTTTTTTTTTTTTTTTTTTTTTTGTGTAAGAGATGTAAAGTTCCCGTTCTGTTTTAAATTATAACATGATACACTATGTCATGATATCAAATCTTCCAAGATGTTTTCAATCTAAGAACCATGGTTGATTGTTATATTGTTAAAAATCTTTTGCTTTTATATTCACTACCACAAAGTTTGGGCAGGTCTATAAAGAAGCATATTGCATGAGCATATTTAGAACGTCATATACCATGAAAAAACTGGTTCTGTTCCTTGTTTGTGCAGGTCAAAGCATTTGGAACACAGAAAGAGGTAGATGCATGGCTCTTAAGCAATCCTAGGCGGAGTGCGGGAGCTTTACATTTTATAGTGAGGAACAAGACTGTGATAAGCTATGGCATTCAAACTAACTTCACTTCAATTACTAAGCGAGAAGATCGCACATTCAAGTTTCAAATTCCACTTCAATTGGCTGCTGAGCGTGAAATTGCTAGGTCTCTCATTGGAGGTCATAAACATTGTCTTTATTTGTTACTTTACATATGATTCTACTTAACAGGTCCTCTTGCATTTGTCATTTTTTTTTATCACTCTACTTTTTGAATTTTAGATCCTAACTTTAGCTGGGTTGTTGGGCTTAAGGAATTTGCACACCCAAGAATAGAATTCTCCTCTTCTTTGGATGCAATGGTACCTCCATTTTTCCTTGCAGCTGCCATGTTTGGTTTTGTGTTTCAAATGGGTTCTTTGGTCACTGAGAAAGAGCTCAAACTTCGCCAGGTATTCATGACTATATAAATTCTGAACTTTTGAAGATGGAACTAATTAAGAATTCTGGCCCTTACAGGATTAGCACTGCTGCGTGTTTGATTCCACTTTATTGTCTTATGTCTTGGTTTCTGCATACTCTTATTATTTCCAACAGGCAATGACTATGATGGGTCTATATGACTCTGCTTTCTGGTTGTCATGGCTCACATGGGAGGGAATTCTTACAGTTCTTTCATCAATTTTAATGGTTGTCTTTGGAATGCTGTTTCGATTTGATATTTTCGTGAAGAACAGCTTTGCAGTTGTCTTCCTTCTGTTCTTTCTTTTCCAAATCAATATGGTAAATTTCTATCTTGCAACACTAGCTATACTATGATGAAATTTCAGAAAATATCTTGTTCAATTTTTCATTTAGTAGATTTTACTACGAAGTTCAATTCAAAGAACAAAAGAAAAGAAATAAGTGATAGAAAATGGCATATGCTGTCCCAAATAGAGCTACAATAATGGAGAAAACCTATTTGTAAACTGCAGTGGTTAAAATGCACATGTTCAATATATACAAGCTTTCACATGCACTTAAATCATATTCTAAGAATTCTACCAAAAAAAAAAAAAAGAAAATTCACACCTCTCTGTAAAAGAAACTTAAGCAATTGAATCCATAAGAAGTTAAGCAGTCTTTAAATAAATTTTGTTGTTCCTGAATATTATTCCATTATTTGGTTTGCTTTCAATTTTTAATTAAAAATGTCTAGTGCTAACATACTTTGCTAAATTGTTCTAACTTATGATGCTAGCTTAGTTTTGCATTCATGTTGTCGACCTTCATTAGCAAGTCATCTTCAACAACAACAATGGGATTCTCTATATTTGTCATTGGTTTCATAACTCAGGCAAGATTCTAATGCTAAATCCTAAGAAAATGGGTTTTCCATTTGATTGTAATAATTTTTTTGTTTTTTTGTTTTGGTCTCAGATGACAGTAGCATTTGGATTCCCCTATGATCAATCCTTTGCTATAAAGTATAGAATTCTGTGGTCATTTTTTCCACCAAATCTGCTTGCCCAGGCCCTTAACATGTTTACAGATGCGAGTTCACAGCCTGAAGGTGTTGGCATTAGCTGGGGTAGGCGGGCTGACTGTCCACCAGACGATAGTGATTGTGTAATGACAATTGTAAGTACACACTTCAATTCTCAATATCTTAATATCAATTTACATCAACATAGCTTTCCGTTTATTTTCTATCCTTTTTCCACTATTTACATTTTTGTTCTCTTTTCTCATGTTCTTTCAGGATGGTATATATAAGTGGCTTGCATCTACATTTTTCCTGTGGTTTATTTTGGCTATCTACTTTGATAACATAATCCCAAATGCATCTGGTTTGAGGAAACCATTGTTCTACTTTTTAAATCCTTCATATTGGACAGGCAAAGGTGGAAACAAGGTGAAAGGTAAATTCTTGATATATATGTGGCCACTGCTTCTCCTTGTTAGCTGATATCAAAGATAGGCACTTATTTTGCAGTTTCTTTTTGCAGAGGGCAACATTTGCAGGTGCATTGGTTTAGAGCCATTGCCTGAGCTTATTACTCCAGATGATGAAGATGTCCTTGAAGAGGAAAACCTTGTAAAACAACAAGCCAGGGAGGGGATTGATGATCCAAATGCTGCAGTTCAGATACATGGCCTTGTAAAAACATATCCTAAGACCATAAAAATTGGTTGTTGTCGATGCAAACAGACTCCACCTTACCATGCTATTAATGTAAGAATTGTAGGAAAGTATATACTTTCCATGTTAATATAAGAATATCTTGACATTTAACTTTTGTTGCATGCTTTGGAGGAGAAGAAAGTTGTTGTTTTCATCCCTCCATTATATTTTAGTTTACACATAGTTGTGAGGACTTAACATTTTATAGTTTCTATATTTAGAGGTGTTTGGGAAATTGACATAAGTACCTATATTTAGAGATGTTTGCGAAATTGACATAAACAATGTATATCATGAGTTTAGTGCACATTTTATGACTTTCCTGTTTCTCCATTATTTAAAATTTTATATTGCATTACTACCTTAGTGGACATAGCTTGTCCAACATGAATAAATACAATTTATCAAATTGGTTGATAGTTGTCAAAAGATAGTCATTTGGAAGAATCAAGTTAAGGGCAGATCCTGCTATAATTACTTGAGCAGGTGTATAATTGGAGTTTAGGGATCTCAATATGAATGTTGTAGGAAAAATTGAGCACATGATACAAACCATGATTATTCACTTGTTATGATAACCATTACCTTTGTGCAAATTTATTCCAGGGCTTATGGGTGAATTTTAGAAAAGATCAGCTATTTTGTCTTCTTGGACCAAATGGAGCTGGAAAAACTACAACAATCAATTGTTTAACAGGCATTTCCCCAGTGACCGGAGGAGATGGTAGGTTCTCTTCCATTTTTTTTTCCCTTTTTTGGGTTCATGATTTACAATTTCCTTGGAATGTAATTGCATTGTACACTACCTTGTTAATAGCAACCATTTATGGACACTCTGTTCGAAATTCTGTTGGCATGTCAAACATCCGAAAACTCATAGGAATTTGTCCACAGGTAATAGCCCTTCTGTTTCTCAAGTTTTTGTGTTAATAGCATGCATAGTTTAAGTCTATATAATCAAAAATATTTCCACTAAATAGCAATAATATATTTATTAGGAAATTAGAGACTAACACTTGCTTGGATCTTGTATCACCATAGTTTGATATTCTTTGGGATGCGTTGTCTGGTCAAGAGCACCTCTACCTCTTTGCAAGTATCAAAGGCCTACCACCAAATTACATTGAATCGGTATATTCCTTCTTACCATTGATTAAGGACTCTGAACATGTTTTTTAATCCCAAACCAGGCATCTACTTGCAATTTTCTTTGAAGATGTTGTTCTAAATAGATGCTTATTTCCATTCTTGATGAGCTCATTTGATACAAAATGACTCTTTAAACTCTCCACTTCTTAAAGACAAAAGCTTTGACTGAAATGTAGATTGCTCATAAATTATTGGATGAGGTGAGACTCACTGAATCAGCCAATGGAAGAGCTGGTAGTTACAGTGGTGGAATGAAACGTCGCCTCAGCTTTGCAATAGCCCTTATTGGTGATCCGAAATTAGTCATTTTAGATGAACCGGTAAACAGATAAGAAATCTTTCCTTTATACATTGGTTTACTTGATATGTTTATGTGATGTAATTTGTGATTTGCAGACAACTGGCATGGATCCAATATCAAGAAGGCATGTTTGGGATATAATAAAGGATGCAAAGAGAGGGCGTGCAATTGTACTAACAACACACTCAATGGAAGAAGCTGACATCCTAGGTGATCGGATAGGAATCATGGCAAAGGGTAGGCTTCGTTGCATTGGAACATCAATCAGGTTAAAGTCACGGTTTGGGACAGGTTTTATTGCCAATGTGAGCTTCTCTAGAAGTGATGTTGGACAAGCTCTTCCTGTTGAAGATACAATCACTGAAACTCATGAGGCTGTAAAGCAGTTCTTTAAATATGTAAGTTGAATAAGTACAATGATCCAAAATTTGTTTGGGCTCACAAATGGTTGGTTTTTCTTATATTGGGAAAATTTGGACAGAATTTGAACATAGAGCCAAAAGTGGAGAATGAGGCCTTCCTAACTTTTGTCATTCCTCATGATAGAGAGAGCCTTTTAAGGGTAAGCGTGTTATGCTTTCTACTTTGTTATCTTCACATGGAAACTATCTTTTGTTCTTGGTTTTCAATTTGAACTTGGATGAAACACCAATCACTGTATATGTTAGTTAATACATGTGTTGGGTACACACGTATGAGTGAAAGTCTCACATGAAGAAAAAACATAAATATAAATTGAGGTATTAATATAACATACTCGGGCCCAAAGGCTTAAGCTTTTGATTTAAGTGGTGTCCTAATATCTTATATTAAGTCTTTAAGAGTCTCCCCGAGGTTTTGTCTTCCGAACATGTTGTATCGTAGCCAATGTTGGTGTGCACAAGGTGGTAAGGTTATACCTTTTGCAGATAGGGCAGGTACAAGTCCTTTTCACAGTTGGAGCAAGGACAGGTTGCATGTACTTGGAGCCAACACAAGTTGACATGGACGTATGGGGTCCCCATAGTAGGATTTGTTCATGGCCCATAAAGAGGTCTTGGAGCCCACAAAGAGACAATGCACTCACTCTTGAGGAGAAGATTGTTGGGTATATATGTATGAGTAAAAGTCCCGTAGGAAGAAAAAATGAAAAAGTTGAAGAATTAATTTAACATAACTGGGTCCATTTCAATAGGCTTAAGTTTTTGGCTTGAGTGATGTTATCCCTACTACCATATAGGATAGGGATTTATGATCCTTTCCCTATTGTATTAGCTCAGACGCAGTTGCACACTTCCGCAATTCACATAAAGCATTCTTTGGGTTATCCTGAAAAAGAAAGGGAATGAATGTTTTACAAGAAATAGTATATAAGCCAAAATGCAATTCTTGACATGCTTCTAGAAAGATTAGATGCTATATTTACAGTGCCAAAAAATGGACCTTGATTACAACAAAATTTATTCTATAATTCTATATATAACTTTCCTTGATGTTAGACTATTAGTTTTGGGGAATGATACTGTCACAATTTCAGCATTTATGTTTCTTTTTTTTTTTTTTTTTTCAATGATGTTCGAACAGAAATTTTTCAAGGATCTTGAAGAAAGAAAGAGAGAATTTGGAATAACTGACATCCAAATTGGCCTTACAACTCTTAATGAAGTTTTCTTAAACATTGCAAAGAAGGCAGAGCTAGAGAGTGCCAGTGTTGAGGGGAGGTTAACAACTTTGACTTTAACATTAGGAACCTCATTTCAGGTACATAATTTATTTTATGTTACTATATTGTTTTAGAAAGCTACTGTTTAGTGCTTGCATATAGATTTGATTCATTTATCTTTTAATTATAATTATTATTATGCAGATACCTATAGGAGCTCAACTAGTGAGGATTCCAGAAAGTGAGTCTGCAGAAAATCCTACAGGCCTTATGGTAGAAGTATACTGGGACCAAGATGATGCTGGTAACCTCCGCATTTCTGGCCACTCGAATGAGATGCCAATACCTCCTGGTGCTCAAGCAATGGCCTCTTCATCAAATTCTAACACAGACTCAGGCCAAACAGGACCAATTCAAGCAACTGTGATTGATCCATCATTCCTAAATAGACATGATTAAACCCATCAAACTAGTAATATAAATTATAAATAATAAAGTTACTTAGAATATTATTGTATATTGTACTTTCAATCATCACAACCATTTGGCAGCATGTGATTTGGTTAATACACGTCTCTGGCTAGGTTATCAAACCTAGGAAAAAGTATCTTATATATTAGCTATATGTAGCATCTCTCTCACATTATGAGGGCCCCCTCCACCTATAGGATCCACACGAAGTGAGAGATGTCAATGTAGCTAATACATGAGATACCACCTTCAAATCTAGAGCTTAGCTAGCCAGCAACTACAAAATATGTAGTAGCAAATTTCTAGTTTGACCAAGTGACATGAAGCTATGATTGATGGGAGGGCTTCCAAGTGATAAATGATTTTTTAATTTTGTGTAACAATTGCATGCAACATCCCTCTTACTTGTCCCACCCCAATATGAAAGAGATGTTGCATGCAATGATTACATATAATACCATCCCGTGATAAATGATGGCCAATAAAAAATGGGGGTTATTTGGTACTCAATCCATTCTTTCGAAATAAGAAGGTAGTTGTCTAGTGAAAACTATTGCCCCTTTTTTATCAATGGAGAAACTCATGTGCCTTGACTTAGCTCTAAGTTTTTTAGTTCTCTTCCCTATGCAAGAAGTTAGAGGAAGATGTTTGTACATGGCATATATGATAAGGATGTTGGTTAAGGAGTGTTTAGGTAGATTTTTGGAAAGGCCATCAATTGGTTCTATCAACCTAAGTTCAGAGTAAAAGGGAATCAAGCCCAACTCACGATAGTAGTTTTTTTTTGGTAGGAAAAGATATATAGAAACAATACACTCTGGTATGAGATAGAGACAATGGTGCAAGACAAAGAAGAACATGCAAGGACTCACTAATGATAAAGACAAACGGAATATCTATTAAAGTATTGCACAAATTATAGAAATAATTGCCTTTAATGCTATATAACATAGTGGGGAAAATGAGACAGATGATGAAGGAGAGAGAGAGTAGACACTACTCGTGCCACCACACACACAAACGTTATTCCCTTAGGTGACTTAACTCTTTTTTTATGACCCATCTAACCTGTGACCTAACCTTTTTTAAAATAAAATAAAATAAAATTTAGACAACTAACTGGGTGCACAACTCAAGTCAATCAACGATTTTAGCAACTGCTATTTTATGGTCCTAATGTCCTATATGTATTAAATGTAAGTTTAATCATGTGTATATGAGCTCTTAGATACCCTTCCTTTGCAAATTGGTTTAAGGGTGAGTTCTATCCATGATTTTGTATCATTCACCCTTGAAAACCATTTTAATCTAGTAAGCAATTTTAATCTAGCCTCTAGGTCACCCCCTCCGAGACCCGACCACAAAGCCTCAACTTATTTGATCTCATACTCAATGAGTTATGTCTGATTACTTGATGTGGTGGTTGACACTGATACCAAATGTTAGGAACCCATGAGTAGAATTCACCCTTGTAAAAGGGCTTATAAATACATGGTTAAGCTTTATCATGTGCATTTAAGCTTTTGGAGACCCTTCCCATGCAAGTCAATTTTCAAGGGTGAAATCTACCCATGAGTTTGTATCATTCACCCTTGAAAACCATTTTAATCTAGTAAGCCATTTTAATCTAGCCTCTAGGTTGCTTCCTTCGAGACCCGACCACAAAACTGGAACTCATTTGATCCCATACTCAATGAGCTGCATCCGATTACTCGACATTAGGGCTGTCCACGGGTTGGGTTTGTGCCCAACCCGGAACTGACCCGACGGAATTGGGTTTTGGAAAAACTCACCCACCGCCAACCGCCAAAGCCCAACCCGGAACTGACCCAACGGAATTGGGTTTTGGAAAACTCACCCACCGCCAACCGCCAAAGTAAACGGGTCGGGTGGATTAGACTTCAACGGGTGTGCGGACGGGTCGGTCGGAGTCAAAGATCTGAGAAAACGGCAAAAAAAGGGCAAGAAACTACGGGAAAAGGTGAGAAAAACCCAGATCCGGCGAAAATCTCATCGGAATCTATGAGATTTCGCCAAGTCCGGCGGTAATCTCACCGGATTTGATGAGATTTCGCTAGATTCGCTCAAAATTTCGTCAGATCTACGTCAAATAATGCTTGAATCTGGGTTTTTTGGCCAAGATCTGGGTTTTTTTTATAGCCGGAATCTAGAATTTTCTCGTCGGAATCTAGATTTCTCGCCGGAATCTGGGTTTTTCTCCAGATTATGGGTTTTTCACCGGTCGGTTTGGGTTTTTGGGGTTTTTAGGGAGAGAAACCGAAACCGACCTGCCGAAGTCGGTTTCTGGTGGAGAAAATCCGCCGCCGACCTCTGGAATAGGTCGGGTCGGCCAGTTTCGGATCGGTTCTGGTCGGGTCTTCGAGTGGGTCGGGTCACCGAATATGTTTGGACAGCCCTACTTGACATGGTGGTTGACTCTGATACCAAATGTTAAGAACCCATGAGTAGGTCTCACCCTTGTTTAGGGGCTTATAAATATATGGTTAAACTTACACTTACTCCATGTGGAATAGTAGGACCATCCTTAAAAACCGGCTTGCAAAAGGAGAATGCCTAAGAGCTTATATACACACGGTTAAGCTTACACTTAATCTATGAAGATTTCCAATGTTGAATCTACTACTAATGTGTAGTAGATTGTGGTGCAAGTCTTATTAAATATTTACTTGTTCTTCTCTACTTAATATGTTGTGTTTATTGTTAAAGTTTTATTACCTCTAATTAGACTCAGAATTGGCTATAAATTGGATAGTATTTGAGGATAAAAAGTTTCCTCTGAATTTACTAACTTGGTTATGAATTGCAAGTCCTTGTTGGCCTGGGAATGGGAAGCGCACTCTTAGACACTTCTGGAGAGAGGCTAATGGTTGTGCTAATCTTTTGCTGAAGAAAGGAGTTTCCAACTAGAATGTTAGTGCTAATCCTTGTTGGCCTGGGAATGTTAGTTGTTGTAAATTGTAATTGAACTGGCCTTGGGCCTGTTAGTGTTTTTGTTGGCCTATCACTATTTTTATTTCGTTTTGTATAGTGTCTATGTAAAGTCTGAGTGGCTCCACCTTTATGTTGGTGTCTTTCTTGACTCTATTTTTCAGTAATGAATCTTCTTTTAAAAATAAAATTAAAAAAAAAAAAAAAAAACTTTATTGTAAACCTTTATGTAATTATGTTGGTAGACATAGGACAATTATAGTCAATTTTTTTTTTTTTTTTGGGTAATTCCATTTTTGTTTAGAATAGAATGAAAGTAAAGAAATTTAAAGTTTGAATATTTTTCATAGTGTTCTAAATATAGGTCGAACTTCTAATACTAAACACAAATCAACCTGACTTGGCTACAATCCAATTAATCCAACCCATTTTCAACATGCCCATTTTGCCATGTCTAGTTTTGGCAAAAGAAAAAAAAATTTAAATGTTTCCTTTTATTTTATGGGAAATGCTAACGAATGTCCTTAGGGCACTGGTTAAAAATCCATTTAAAGAAATTTTTTATGGGAAAAAAAAAATTAATGTTTTGACAACTTTTTTCATTTTCCATAAAAGTTGTGTCAAAATTTTCCTAAAATAGATTGTTAACCAATACTCTAAGGGCACTTGTTAGCATGACCCTTATTTTATTTATTAAAAATATATATATACAAGTCGGGTTGGGTAATACCTGTACCCAATTTGGCAAGTTCAAGCATGCAAGGAAACTCACACCTAATGAAAAGTGTTACACTTCTATGTATAATAAAACTCATGAGCGTGGTCGATACATATCTATGATACAATATTCTTTTACTTCTATTCAAATTGTATTACACAACACTAAGAACTATGCTAGCTACCTTATACTTAAGATCTGTTTGGTTGGCGGATAAAAAGGTGGAGGAATAGAAGATATTTTAGTTTTCTCTGAAGGTGTTTAGTTGAAAGGGGGGAAAAGTGGAGGGATAGAAAACTCATTTGTTTGGTTGAGGAGAAAAGTGAGAGGATGGAAAAAAGTAAATTGTGTAAATTTAATCTCATGCACTATTAAATAATTTTTTTAAAAAAATAGTTTATTAGTAAAAAAAAAGACTAGAGTTCGAGTAAAAAAAAAAAAAAAATCAACATGTAAAAAGTGAGGGAAAGAATGAGGGTAGAATGGTAATTACCATAAATTCCCCATCTTTCCTCCACATTTTCTATCCAATTTGGGGGGATAGAAAAGTGATGGGCATCAAGGCAAGGCAAGAAAACTTCCTCACCCCCATTTTCTCTCCCTCTATATCACCCCAACCATCCACCCCCCCCCCCCACCCACCCTATTTTCACTCCTATTTTCTCTCCCCTATTCACCCCAACCAAATGATCCCTTAAAGTGGAGGATATATATATATATATATATATATATATAAAAGATTTAGTTAATAAAATCTATAACAACCAAAAGTGACAAATATACCAAACTTTGAAGAAATCATATTTAAATATTATCAATTACTTAATTTAATAATAGATTATATCTTTATACTTGATAATGAACTACTGCAAATAAGGGAAACCTGAAAGACCTTTTCACCAATTTTTAAGACTAAATAAAATCCTAAAGTCCATAACAACCAAAAATTGTCCATATCTGGGATCAACAAAGACCTCAAATGCAGAATGTGGAAACATAAAGGGAAAAAGAACTAAAGAACGCACAATTTGAAAAATAAAAATAAAAATTAGTGACTACATTAGGCAAAGGCTTTTGGAGATTTTTGTTTTTATTTTTTGGAATTCTTTACATTCATGTGTATGTACGTATTGGGTTTAATAGAATTGGAATTATCTTTGAAACTTTAGTTTTGATTGAATAATGAAAGAAGAAGTATGTTCCAATATTTGGAGTCTTCTGTATATATGTGTTATTATAGTTTAAACTTGGTATTTGAGTTGTTAAATTGTTAATTTACAGTTTCATTGTTCATCTATTAATCATGAATAATAATATTGTTATTTGCAACCATCATGATATGGTATCAATAATGTGATCATTCCGAATGTTTTCCTTTAGAGTTTAGATAGAGTCTATTTTATAATTAAAAAATTTTACAATTAAAAGACTTTTGAAATTAATTTTAAAAAAAAAACAAATTATTGGATATGTTGGATCTTAAAGACTTCTATTAAACTTCATCCTTTATGGCATCATTAAAAAGAAAACTCATATAGATAGGTATTAGGATATTATTTGGAACTATCATAATGGACTAACGTATTACACATGGTACGGAGCTAATTATAACATCCTATGCTATAAATTAAAAATTGGGCCTATGGTTATCTTCACTTTTAAGCAAAATAGAAACTCTATTATCTAAGTTTTAAGAGATTAAAATTCTATTTCAAAAAATTTCTAGAACGTTAGATTTTATTTTATTTTAATTATTTCAATCATCTATCATAATAATTTTATATTGTAAAATAATAAAATTTATACTTTACATACAATCATTACTCCAGTTACCTTCTAAATGATGGAGGATATGAGAATACAATTTGTAGATTTATTATCAAGATAACATAGATTAGATTGGTGATGGATAGTAGATTTAATTGAGTATTGTGTGAAGTCATCATCATAGAATAACCCATGCCAGTATGTGTTATGTAGAACCAATGATATGAAAGAAAAAAAATTTCTAAACCATTATATTGAATAAAAAAATTACTTATTTTCATTCATTTTCAAGTTATATATTTCTTATAAGTCAAAATAAATACTTTTAATTTTTATTTAACTATTCTGTGCATTACGCGGGTTAGTGACTAGTTAAATTATAGATACATGAACCTGTTCTAGATTCGATCGACAGCCGCAGTTACCGAAATTAACAAAATAAATCTTCATATTTAAAACTGAAAACTTCATCCATTCAAAGTAAGATATAAAATCTATAGGCTATCATACACTCAAACACATAAAACAAATTAACAAATAAATTACCCTAGAATTTCATTTCTAATGAATTGGTCCATTTATATATATATGTGTGTGTGTGTGTGTGTGTGTGTGTAAGGGCTAAGAATTTGAGGCCCAAGCCCAAAATGTATAGAGTTTTGGCCCAATGAGCCCAAGACAATGAATTTGTAGAGAATGGATCAAAGAACTAGATCCTAATGAGTTGGACAATGGCTAGTATTGGATTAAATGACAATCAAGCACAAATAAAATGTATTGATGTCAATAGACTTTCTATCTGAGGAGGCCACAGTTATTGTATATTGATCACAGTTGGATACTGAGACAGTTTAGATTGCTATAGTGTTCTCTCTCTATTTTTCCAATCCCCTTCTCATGGGGGTTCTCCCACATTATATAGCTCTTTTCTAATCATCTTGACCCTACACTTGTTGATCATCTGAGTCCCTACCTGAGTGCCCATCCCATCAAACACCCATTTCAATCCTCAGAGGTCCTCTCCATATTAATGCGGCTGGAAAAATAACTACAGTGCATTTCATGCAGTGGTAGCAGTTTTTCCTTAGATATTTTGAGTTTCCTTCTCTCTCACATGTTCATAGGGCACATTTCTATTGTTAGAGTACATACTTGGACTGAATTCGTCGTGTTCGAGGAGGAATTCCTCGGATTTCCTTCCCTTCATCTCCCGCTTATGAGACTTTCACTGGAGATCATTTAATAGTTATTTGCTCCTCCTCGGACTTGTTAGTGTCCTCGGATAAAACTCAAGGCCCAATACATTATTTTGGGCCCTAGTCCCTACAATATATATATATATATATATATATATATATATATATATATATAAAAGAGGATTCCACCATTTAAACTAGACTTTTATGTGGTTCAAAAATACCCTCATTAATGAAAGACAACTTCTCTTAGAAATAGGGTTATAAATGTCAAATTTTATGATTTTTTCCCCTCACGTTCATCTTTTTATTCCCTAAAATTTAGCCTTTTTTATTTCTTTTTTTTATAATATATGCAAATTATTAACCTTTAGCCAAAAAAATTAGAAGAGCCTCTGAGCACGCGTAACACATGATTTCTTTTTTATAATAAATGCAAATTATTAACCTTTACCCAAAAATATAAATATATATATAAAAGAGAATTCTCCTCTTTAAACTATACTTTTACGTGGTTCAAAAATACTCTCATTAATGAAAGATGACTTCTCTTAGAAATAGGGTCATAAATGTCAAATTTTAGGATTTTTTCCTCTCACGTTCATCTTTTTATTTCCTAAAATTTAGCCTTTTTTTATTTCTTTTTTTATAATATATGCAAATTATTAAACTTTATCCAAAAAAATAGAAGAGTCTCTAAGCACGCGTAATGCATGATTTTTTTTTTTCTTATAATAAATGCAAATTATTAACCTTTATCCAAAAAAATAGAAGAGCCTCTGAATACATGCAACGCACGCATGTGCTTAGAAGCTAGTATGTGTGTGTGTGTGTGTGTGTGTGTGTGTGTGTGTGTGTGTGTGTGTTATTTATGGCCAGCCTGCTTATCTTAGCGTAAGGTGATTCTTCTAGACTTCATGACAAAGACAACATAACAGATTATTTGTGTTTGTGATCAACACATAGACTTGTTCATGGGCCTTTAGCTTTTACAAGTTCTCAGCTCACCTTGAAAAGCCCAAAATTGGGTCCATGGGTAAGCCTGAATAAGCCCACTCTCAACCCTCTTAAACCACACACATTTAAATTCCTCAAATAAATACATGAGCTTGGGCTATGTATGAAATTAAAAAATCACAAATAGGGATAGTGGACCCAAAAGAAGTCGGGCCTTGCTTTGTATGGGTTTTTAGAGCTTTTAACATAAGTAGCCATCAACAAGCAACAAGCAGTATAGATTGCGGCGAAGATGTTCCGCTTTACCATAACTTCAAACAAATGTATGAAATCGCTGCTACTTTACTGAGTACTGACACCAATTCAAATTTAGCAACTTAATTGAATAATTATATATGTTTTGTAGACACAAGAGGTTTTTGTTCTGTGTAAAATATATGGACCCTAAACTATAGCATTATTTGCAATGTCCACCCTAAATTATAAATGTTTTAATCAATATTCTATTTCGAAGTTAATTTGTAATGTAGTTTCAAAAAAGTTAATTTGTAATGTTAATCCCACTATCCAAATATTAGTTTTGAATTTAACAAATGAGTGAATTTTTTTGGTGGTAGGATGAACTAATTTGCCACTACTAACAAATTAGTTTTAGTTTGAAATTTCACCCAAATCAGACCACTAACTTATTCATTTTAGTACTGATTTTGTATGATAAAATAGATATTATAAAATAATCTCGAATTACAAAGTTGATTATAAAAATTTATAGTTTATAGTAGACATTGCAAATGAACTATAATTTAGGGTAGTGAATCATCGCAAATACTTCCAATTTTTTTTTTTTTTTTTTTTTGAGATACCAAATTTATTAAATTGGCTCATCTAATTTAGGTGGAAATGTAGCTTACTCTGCTAATATGACTACAATGCTCATGCAACTTAACATTCAAAGATGCAATTGTGACATGCTTGTTTATTGTGGCAGTTATTATACCAATGTTTACAATTTTGGATGTCCTAGTATCAGTGACTAACAACCTTCAAATAAATTACATTCTAATAATTTGGGTGTGGTCTCTTACATGTGATTAATTATTTTGTAAGTAATAATATATATTGGAGAAAAGGAACAACCTCATGCATACTTCGTTAAAACATGTGAATCATATGATACCCCTAAAGAATTAGGAGAAGTAATATAATTATAATCTTTACAACATGAACCAATTATAAATTGAAATTCTCTATGATCCAAGATATTAGACCACTCAAAGAATGTTCTCACTAGGAATAACTTAGGTACGTGATTGAGGTTACACATCTTCAAACGTATGGCAGTTGCTCTTCCTCCATATAGTCCACAAGAGAACAAAGGAGTTAGATTCTGACAGACAAAAGACTCTACCCAAAGGATTTTCATAAGTGAATATATTCACTTGCTAGTAGCTACATCTGTGTTTAAATCCCAAAAGAACTAGTCCAGCTATAATTGGGACTTCTCATAATCTCTTATCAACCCAAGATTTTACTTAGTAAACATTTGATGTGAGACTCAACACACGCCCATACAATACACTTAAACAATCCAATTCAATAAAATATGCTTAATTTGGGATATCACATAAAATGCCAATACGATATGAAAAATCTCTAATACCCTAACTCTATAAAATTTTCCTCTCAACCAACTTGTATCTTAACTTGATCATTGAAATACTTTCGGTCAACCCTAATGGTTGGTCTTCAGAGAAGTAAGTCTTTGTTGTACATTATTCTAGCGATTCTCAGCCCACAAGAAACCCGTCTTTAATTGGAACCTTTGTTGTGACTTCTATCACACATAATCCATCTCCCACAAGTATCTTATTCAACAATCTCCTTTTGTTGATGCCTACATGCCCAAATCCTCATCTATTCCACTTGCTTAAATCTTTCTTTAGGGCTTGTTTGGATACTCTACTCCCCCTCCCTCCCCTCAATTCAAACAAGCCATTAGTGCTTTAAGCTTCCTAGTTAATGCATAACTCAAGAGGGAAAGGTGTTGATGCTTGTTCCAAAATGCCAGATGGGCCTCCAACAAGTAATTTATAATCCCATGATGCTTAAGCTGCTTTTACAGACATTCCCAACTCAAACTCGACTCCAACATTTGTAATCCACTAGTTTTTTTTTTTTTTGTTTTGTTTTGTTTTGTTTTGGTAACCAATCTCCTGAGCCAGATGTTAATTGTTTGCCACCTAAATTATTTTCCATCATCGTAACAAAGATGATAGGGAAACAGAATGATGAACAATGATCTATGATTTATAGGAGCTGGCTGCTAAAATGCACAACAAAATTTTGTCTTGAAATTGTTTTGGAGTGCATCTTTGGTCTCCCATAAGAAGGTGCTGCAATTAGTAAGTAAAGGTCCCAAATGAAGGTTAGGAGAAGAATTCTTCATAAGTTGAATAACATACAGAGCATCCATTTCAAGTTTCAACAATTAAATGCAAAATTCCTAAATTAGAAGCAAGGTTAAAGCCCATCCCTCAAGGCCCAAAGTTCTGCTAGGCAACTGTTAGTGTCGCCCAACCCTCTAGCAAAACCCTTAACCCAATTTCCATCACTATTACTGATCAGAACTCCACTTCCTACCCTTCCTCCCAAGAGTCGACCCATCCGTGTTTAGAGTAAACCAACCCTCAGTTTTTTCCAGCAAACCTGTATCATAGTTTTCATTGGGTACGTTTGTTTTTCCAGCAAAGTTACCTACTTCGACAATGAGCCTTCTAGCCCAATTGCCTTATCATTTAAAATTTATGTTTTCATTGCACATAGGGCTACCTGCAACGTAAGAACAATAATCTTGACAACATAAATTGAGTTGAGTAATCACAAGGAAAGAATTTAAAAACAAAAAAGTATATGTATTTAAGTTTTATTACTTTCTACAAAGAAAATGTGTATACAAATATGTAAACTGAAAAGGAAAGTAAACAGAAAAATAGATATACAAAAAATGTAAACTATTTTAAAACTAGTCAGCTGCATGCAAAACCGCATACGAAGCCTCCTACTAATATTAAACGATGTATTATGAAAGTATCAATGAACAAATTGGACAGCCATACTCATGACAACACATTGAATGCTTGGGCGCCACGGGCAACCTTGATGAAGACATCCTCCAGTGTGGTGTCAGCTAGACCCCATGCAAAAACTGTGAACCTGCTTTTTGCATTCTCAACTGCTTGGAATACATCAGCAATTCTGACATCATGTTTAGGCAACTCAAACTTCTGGGTTCCAGATATGTGGTATATCTTGTTAGCATTTGGGGAGAGATGCCGCACCAAATTATCCACGTCTTGCTCATGATCCGAGGATGTTGTCATTGTAAACACATAAGATCCTCCATATCGAGCTTTAAGCTATCAGACACCATTGGAGTAGCAAATGTTACTGAAAAGTCATCTATATTTACATTTACTGGGAAAGTGGGGAGGTGTTAAGATGGTTTTCAATGTGGAACCTCCTATAGATCTAGAAGGGTTCAAATATGGTTTTCAAGGGGGGAGGTGTTACAGAACTAAGGTGGAGAATACTTGAAATCAAAACACTATACAAATAGATATAACATTAAAGTGGCATTACCTCTTTAGGATTCCCAATGCACTGCAAGCTGCCATCTACAAAAATTCCTAATCGGTCACACAAAACCTCTGCCTCTTCCATGGAATGTGCTGAAAATACAAAAACAAGAATTAAAAGTATATTAAAGAGGTTCAAGGTGCCATTGTGCTGTTATAGTGTTATCTAACAAGTGCAGAACTAAACCAGTGGGGTGGGACCATCTACAACCCGAAGGAAAAAGGACATTTTATCTATGACACTCATGTAGAGAGAGAGAGAGAGAGAGAGAGAGAGAGAGAGAGAGAGAGAGAGAGAGTACTGGTGAGAATGATTGCCCGGTTTTGTTTTGCACGCTTCACAACATTCCATAAGTTGCTTCTTGAAGCTGGATCTAAGCCAGTACTGGGCTCATCCATATAAACAACCTTGCAAAATTTCCAAGAATTAGATCTCAAGTAGAACGATGGGAGATTTTCATATCCACAAAATGTCTCATGTGGCAAAGTAGATTGAACAGAGATAAAACTTACTTTGGGATCACCAATCAATGAAATAGCAACACTAAGCCTCCTTTTCATCCCTCCGCTATATTTTCCAGCTTTTTTGTCACCAACTCCCCCGTTAAAAAGATTGACACTCTTGAGAGATTCTTCCACTGCCTGCAACAACAAAATATAAGTAGAAAACCGAAGTCAAGAGTCCTCCTGCAGAAAAGGGCCAGAAAACTAGAGGGTTTCTCATTCTAAAGTTTTACAACATCAAATTCTACTGGAGTGGAGCCAACAAGAGCAATACATATCTATAGTCAATAGGTTGAACTGCAATTTATAATGCTTTTACATTTCATTCACAAGCTTCAACATCCATGGACGGTGTTAATGAAAACATTCCAAATTACAACTTTTAAACTAGTTTAAGTGATAATAAATCAAAGATAATATTTATTTCTAGATTTTGGAAATTAAAAGACTACAAGGCCTTGCTAATTTTCTCCCACAAGTTTCAATTGCTCTCAAATGCTAATGAATCTTCAGGTGACAAAATCAAACCAAACATAAGATTGACTTACTTGTGTTAAGGCAGAACCTTTGAGGTTCTTAAGCCTACCATAAAACAGTAGGTGTTCCCTTCCCGTAAGAGTTTCCCAGAGCAGGCTAAAATTTTCATAGAAAAAAAAATATTAGAAATTTTTATATTTATATGAAAAAAGAGAGAGAGAGAGAGAAGAATTGCATTCTTGAAGGGGAGGAAACAAGCTTACTCATGTTGTGGGCATACACCCATACTGGTATATATTCCATCCATTTGAGTCCGTATGTTCATACCCTGGACATATGCTGTGCCAGAAGTTGGCTTCGTAAGACCAATCATCTGTTAATGGATACATGTAAACTCTTGAATAATGCTGAGAGAAGAAGAGAAAATGTGTTTCTAATATGGCAAGAAAATAGGCCAAAATGAGAAATATTAACCCGATTTAATATAACTTCGTAGTGAAGACCAGAAAGATGTTGCGTACAAGTAAAACATAAATCAAGGGCAACAAATTAAAGGTCACCACTCCTCTATTAACAGAAGCAACCAAAAAACCTCTAAGAATTACACATTTCATTAATTGGATGAAATATTCCCCATATTATTTCAGGGACCGATATGGAGCCTTGATGATCTCACTTATGAAAACACATGAAGAAGCTTTTTCAGTACTGTATACTTTGAAGAGCAAAGGAGAATTTTATACTAACCATACTAATAAAAGAAGTCTTGCCAGCACCATTGGGGCCAAGCATACCAAAGCACTCCCCTTCAGTCACGGCAAGGGATAAGCCTTTTACAGCAAATTTTGCAGGGTTCCCATCCCTTCCTGGATACACTTTTTTGAGGTTGTCAACGATGATGGCACTACTTGAGTTTGATTCGAGTAGCAACTGCTCGACCTTCTCCGTCTAGATGGAAAAAAATGCAAATCATTAATTTTGTGTAATTAAGCCCATCAAGTTGAATAACATAAAACCCATAACAAAATAGGAGACATAAGAGATGAGTACACCCCATAAAAATGAATTAATGTCACAAAAACGTCATGATTACATGCAAAAATATAATCCAACTCACAAGTCTCACTAATAAAGTTCCCATTCAATAAATGCCTAATATGGTAACCTTCCTTTCAATCACATTGATTCAATCAATAAAGTTTATAAAGAAAACTTGAAAGGTAAAATAAATTTCCACATAGGAAATCCTGGTATTACATTATGTATGACCCCTAGCTATGCACAAGACTAGCCAGCACTTCAGTCTACCCACTGGTGCTTCATAATCCCCATCAAATCTATATCAATAAATGAAGAGTAAGCATATAAATTAGAGAAAAAAAATCTACCTCTTGACTGACATCAGGTTTTTCCATCTGAACAAAAACTTTAGATCCCTGCCTCTGCAAACTAGGGTTTCGCAAAGATGGAGGCTTCTTTTGAAATTTTTGTAAGAAAAATAGAGGACTCTTTCCACTTCCTGATGACACAACTTGATCTATGTAATATGCAACAAAAATCACCACCAACCATTCAACAACCATGATGATCAACACCTCCTTCATCCCATTCACACTATTACTCAAATCTCCCCACCGCATCCCATGAGTCCCCAAAGAGTTTCCAGTGAAGGAAGCTTGTGAAAACTCATATAACCCACGATATAGAGAGAAGCCAGGATATAACTCCATCACAATGATCCATGCTCCTACAGCCAAAAAATAAGTTTCATAATGAGTAGACTAGATTGAAAAATAAATAGAGTAAAACAAGTGCATTCACAAGCTAACATCAAAGTATGACTTCTTAGGTACCAACAAGCTGAGAGAGAGATATATTATGACCAATTTTGGTACATGGCATACATAAAGGAACCTACTATCATTATATCAACTCCAATCAAACCAGAATTATAACTTGGGCGGATGATCATATCCTCTGCTCTTTTAGATAAATCTGAAAGATGGAATTTTACTGCTACAATAAATGTGACATAGCAAAAATATCTCAAATTAGCCCTGTCACCAAACCTTGATGTAGGAAAAAACCAAAACACATTTCAACGTGTACTGTAAATAAAATAATCCTAGTAATCAGCACTTAGGGTTGGCTGCAAGTTAGCACCAAATCCTGGGAAAATTCCAACTGAAATTTCATTAATCAAGCAAAACTTGTCTATATTGCAGTGCAATAGCCTGATTATATTGACTACCAGGACTAAACCATAATCCAAATTGGTTTGGGTAAATGCTGGCAAACTTGTAGCTCCATTTGGGCTGCTATGGCTAGAACAATTCTGATGGTTTCCGTCACTTATTGAATTACAAAAAATAACTTTGACTCTAGGAAATTAGATACAATACTAATAACCTAATTAACAACCTAAAATAAACTCCAATGGACCCATTAAAAAATGCAATTGACTTCTTAAATTAAATAAAATTGGCTTTGTGCTTCCCACATCAACCACACATGCCAAGCTTATCTCTATTTACTAGCACTTTTTTCTTTTTAGGTGTGGGGAAGGGGGTGTGAAGAAAAAATATAATCGAAGAAGAAGTGACAAGAACTATCATGTGCCAATAGAATATGTCAAACACGAAAGCTACCCAACCTTGCCCTCATCTTAGAGTGGCATAGGTTTGAACCACCCAAACCAACACTCCACCAGTTGTCATTTTAGTGTGAACTTTTTTGGGAACAATTAACATATAAATTTGTTGGGTTTCAAGTGAAAAGGTCTATGAAGAAGGAACCCATTCAAACAATGACAATAGCAAGCTTTTTCTGCATAGAATAAAGTTTAGCTTCATTGAAATGCCATCCAATTGAAACATAAGTTTCCATCCAAGCATAGTTCTTGTTGAAACTAATTAAACCAAGGGATATCTGCAATTCTCATAAACAACATGACAGATACTCTATTTCAAAGTTCTACCACTTACTTGGGAATGATGTATCTTGAACAAAGAATTGGAAAAGAAAGCCTCCTAAAAGCCCAGATCCAAAGACGAATATGTACCCAACAACTATAATCATAAATATTCAATCATTACGTGTGAGTTAGCTAATTGTTCCTTTAAAAAACTTCATCCAGTCTTAAAAAAAAAAATCAAAATGCTAACACTAAACCTGCAGAAGTCTTGACTTTTGAAAACATTGCAGCTGCAAGAAACGCCAGTGAAATTTGCAAGTTTACATAAATGAAATAAAATACAAATTGGATGCTGTAGTCATTCATTCTGAAGAAATTTAACCCTGCACCAAAGTAAACTTCATTAGAGATTTTGGACAAAGGTCAAAATACGATACAGACACACAGTTAACTGCAGTTTTAGATAGATTACCTATGAGTGAGCCAAATATCACAAAACATAGCATGTAGATCAAAGATATGGAAAGAAAATAAGCATAAGAAATCATCCAGTATGGTCCATCACCAAGCCCATGCATTTTCATCATTATTCTCAATCTCTGTTCTTTCTCATAAACCAGCGATGTTAAGATGACCTATATCAAAAAGCAGAGTGATTAGAAAACAGATATCTTGAAAGAATCAACAAAACTGTATAAAATTCATGTTATGCAACAATATGATATTAGATGTAATCGATGAACTTGGCTCTCAAAGAAATAATAATAACATTCTAACTAGTAACCATTTTAAAAAGGGCGTTCCATTATTGCAGCCATTACTCGCATATGATCCTAGCTTTACAAGGAAGTACAATAACTAGACATAGGTCTACAATACAAAAGAAGTTCATATAGAAGTCCAAATGCGAAATTAAAACATATTTTAGACATCAGATTTTACATGAATCTTGTGCTCCTGACAAACTAATGAATTGACTGAACTAGAGTCATGTCAATTGAAGATAGGAATGGAAGAGATCTCCCATTTGTACAGCATTTTCTTTATTGTCACACAATTTTTTTTTTTTTTTCCCTGCAAATAATGATAAACTTTTCTTTCATTTCACTTCTGCTAAGTTATTTAATGCTAAAAATAGTAAGGCATCTTTGTCCTGCTACACTAGAAAGTCCAGATCATGATCCAATACTCAACAAAAACAACATCATGGAATTATCCAAGATGTTTGCCTTGATGCAGTAGATAAAGTGGGTAGGTTCGCAATAGAAGGACTAGCCCTTTACTTGCAAAATATGGAAGCCACTCCAATCCACTAGCAAAAAGCACATTCTTATCTCTTAAAATTTCTTAAGGATTAAATCAGCTGATCAAAAGATACATAGCAATTCATGTATATTTACTCCATTAGCCAAAAAGATGAACAAATGTGTAATAAGTGCGATGATATTTTAAAATTTTGCAACAACACAAACCCTTAAATATTTATGAACTATTCAAACAAATCTCAAGACAAATGAAGAACAATTGAAATACTTACAGGGAACAGCTGTAGAATGACCCAGGTAAAGAAGAGTGTACCAAGAAGAGAGGACAGATCCAGCCTGAGTTTTGTTCCAGGTTTGGGCATTTCTTTTACAGACTCAAATAGTATATTTGTACCAGGTCCTCGCAAAAACTGAAGGTATGCATTGGAAGCCTGTGGTGGCAAAGCCAAGATTTTTGTGAGTGGGGCAATAAATAAATTTTCACAATTAATAAAAAGAATACAAGAGTAATAATAGTAGCATAATAACTGTTTGAATAACATTTTTGAAAGAATATAGATAGTACTCACTAATTGTCCTTATGAGTTTACTTGGAATACTAATGGAGTAATGTTCCAAAATGCATTTATTTTTGTAGGTGAATTTTTGCAAAGTTAATTCAAATCAATATGAAAGTTATGGTCTAATGCCTATTTTCATACAAGCAATCAATTTAATTATAACATTATCACAAAATGAATATTATAACAAATCAATTTCACTTTGTCATACCAAAAACAATAATGTTAATCTTTAAAAAGTTACGGAATGTAATTCCTGAATCATGAAACCACAGTTATCGCATAGAGAAACCAAGCAAGTGATTCCATTGAAGTACAAATCTTAGCCAAATGGACTAATCATATGGCTTGGTTAATTGAGAAAAAAAGTGAGAAGACTTTTAAATTTATAACAATAGGATATTTTATTTAAAGTAAATATGTATACACATCTTGACATGATACCTTATTTTAGTGGATGCAATTATATAAATACCCAAATGCTTTCTAAAATTTTGAGCAAACCTAAGTTATTAAGCAAGGGCAATTGCCCCCACTCAAATATTTGTGGCTTTACCCTTGTATGCCTGTAAATGTATGGGTTATAAATTTCAATGTTTATCATAGTCATTCAATACAAATTCATAGCAAGGTAATGCAGTTGAATCAAAAGGAAAAAAAAATTATTGGTAAATTACACACACACTGTGGGTCTTGAATCCACAACCTCAACCTCCATCCATCATTACAGACGAAGGAAATGACATTTGAGCTAGAAGCCTAGAACTCATTGGCACCATTGCAAGAAAGATAGATTCCCAGTATGAGATATTTTTAAATACACACTCCCCTAAGGGAGTTATCTCTAGCGAAAGTTAAGTACTTCTCCTCTTTTTATTTTATTTTTTTTAAGACAAGGTGACACATGTTCCATTATTTTATTTAAAAACTTGCAATCAATCAACTACTTTGTAGGCCATAATTGAACTTAAAAAAGAGCCCCATTCTTTGGCTTTTCAATGTTCCAACGTTTCTAATTGCTAAACAAAACCTACTTCCTTAAACTAATTGTTTTTCTCACAATAGCTAAGGGCAAGTTAAGCCTTTCCAACTCATTGCATATGAGAACCAATATGGCATGTCACTTAAAAAAGTCACCCAAGCTGAAAGTGCTTGACCTTGATGCATCAAAATATCTAATATCCCCTTGAATAAAAATCTAAATAAAATGGACAAAGAACACGTTAAGGTGTGTATTGGGAAGTGGAAAAACTACACCAAAGTGCTTGAAAGTCGCACCATAAACTTCTACATTTAAGGTAGGAGGCAGGGTTTCCCACTCAAGAATGGACTCCCACTAACTAACCAGTCAATATTTCTGAGATATTAAGTTATTTCAATATCCATAAAAATATATAAAGAAATAGTCATAGCATGAAGGAACATGAAAGCCAATGTTCCGTACTTGCAAAGAGTTCATTCTCCAACAAATATTCATACAATATACAAATGTACAACGTCACACAAAAAATTTAGTTAAGCCAAACATGTCAAAAACTAATATATAAATTATCTGCATGACACAGGAATAAACAAGTTAACAAGTTCTATGCATTTACCAGATTCACCGAGCGAGGAACCCGCACCAATGCAATAGGTGCTTGTCCTGAATCATTCTTATAGGTTGAATTGTACCATATACTCACATTGAAACTATTCTCATTCGAGTTTAAGAAATCATAAGCTGAAAAAAATAAGCCATAAGTATTATCCTCCACATGATACTATAACCACATCAAAAAATTAAGTCAAAGATTTTAAGTAGACCAACCTGCAGTTATTTCATTAATCTTCTCCTCTGAATTCCCTTTTCGGTAACCTTTATATAGCTCATCATTAACCACAGAAGAACTATTGCGCCACAAATGTAAACCTTGGACACAATTGACCTCTACATTCAAGGCAAAGAAAAAATAAGAATACAGCTTTTCTTAGATAAGAAAATCATCAAAAGCACCATAAAATAAAGGGAGATGCATCACTAGTACACAGGAAGTATATTTATATCAGAAGAATAAAATATTCCATGAAAACAATTTAAGGACTGAGAAGATTAATCAAGTTGACAACTTGGCACCAATGAGCTCTATCTCAACTGGCACCTCCTTCCCTTATAAGTTCTAGGTGGAGGGTGAAGTCATGAGTCTAAGACCCATTGGGTGTGTATGTAACTTCCCAATCAAAAATAAAATACTAATCAAGTTGACAATGTAATACTAACTACGCCACAGCTACTAAGGTGCATATGCAGTTCAGTCGACACTAAAAATCCTGACTGGGGATTTCTAACATTTATTTTTTTGATAAGTAATATAAGGGGATTTCTAACATATTAAGTAAAGCATTCCTGTGCATTAATAATGAATTCTAATTTGAGATCTTCCCGGAAGTATGTTGATCTTCAATAAGCTTTTCAAGCATCATACAGTACAATAATTAAAATAGCAAAGTTTGACCAAAGAAAAGTCCCAAATTGATTACACAATATGGACGTATGCCTCACTAGAGCCATACAGAGTACAATAATCAGCTATTAGTTGATCTGACCATCAACCAAATTTGCATTTGATTCTTTTAGTGCAAGTTTGAACTTGAAATGAATTGATTTTTTCACATGGGTTAAAGGTTACCCACAGTTGGCTTTATGAACCATGCTTTTTTCTGTTGTGGAATTTTAGGTGTGTAAGCCACTGGTAATACTTGAAGTGTTGTAGTCGGTACTTTCCTCGGATTGTATGTGGCACTCAAGTTCTTAATATGGGGTTTGTTAGTTTGTATATGGTCATTATAGGTGGTAGTACTTGTGATATATGTCTATCACTAGCAATTTAAGTACTCTGAATCCCTCAATTGGGAGTCCTGGTTTAGTTAGTAATGGAGATTATCTTTAACTCTATAATGTTGATTGTTATAAGATTGGGTTTGAGACCATTTTGGAGACCTGCTCATGTTCCTAAACGAAATATTTTGATTCCTTAATCCTTACTGGAGTTTGTATCTTTTTAAGGAAGAGCATGACAAACTACAATGATTTCCATGCATGCTTGTCTTAAAGATCTTGGGTGAAGAGTCTAAGTCAATGATACAAACCTATGGGTAGAATCCACCCTTGAAAACTGGTTTGCAAGGAAAGGGTGCTCACAGCTTATATATACACGGTTAAGCTTTCACTTATGACATGTGAGACAATAGGATTGTAACACACCTTTTGGTACGCTTCTATCTTGCACATGCAAGGACTAGTCTTGCTCAAGGTTCATGTGCAAGGCCTACATAGCTAAGTTGTCAATACTGTACCCAAGACCATTTTGGTTTGGCTAGGGATATGAAATATTTTGGTATCAATCAATTTTCTTTTTATAGGCAAAAATAAATTTATTGAAACAAAACTACTTCATGAAAATAGACACAAAATAGCCTAAAGAATTACAATTGAGAAAATATCTACAAATGAAAAGACTCTACGAAGGAATGAATGGAGTTGCTATTAGTGAGACCCGATACAAAAGACCATTCATAAAGAGAACTAATGTAGGATGCTTACTCCACATCTTCAAAAGTACGATAATTTCTCTCCCTCCATATAGCCCACATAAAAAATAGAGTAAGATTCTAGATATCTGAATTAGATCCCCTACTCCACCACCCATATAATAAATTAAGATCCTTCTCCAGTAAAACCCACTGAACCCCAAACATTCTTAATATCAAAGTCCACAACTCAAAGGCCACATTACAATGAATCAAAAGGCAGTCTCCAGTAATACCCCAATCAATACCAATGAACTATATATATTCATTAAATTAATTAGAACCAGTCAAGGCCCATATAATTTGTTATGAGTCTTTAAAATTGTGAATCTATGTCCAACCAATATGTCAACCCCTAGCCCAACATACTAGTCCCATAAGATTTTAATAGATGATATACCTGTCAATTGACTACAGGGAAAAAAAAAACTTTAAAAAGGAATAAATGGGGGGACTTGGCCACATGGTGGATAAGCAACCAAGAGAAAATAAATGAGTTTATGTTGGAGGAGTGGGGAATAATGGAGAAACCAAGAAGAAGAAGAGGTGGTGGGAGACATCGGCAACACGGGGGAGGGGCTATGGGTGACCAGTGACGTGGAAGAAGAAGTAGGCAACACCAGCAAGCTCAATCATCTTGTATAGGACAGTTTCAATTTACCAGCCAAAATGGCTGATATATCCCAATATAGTCTGGTATTGAACGGAATTTGGAGTAGTATGTTTCATAGGGGGATTTTATACCAGTTTACTGACTGGTACATTAAATACCAGTCGTACCAGCCGGTAAAATATGTTATTGACAACATTGCTGCTAGTAGTGTTGAATGTGAGCTTGATAACAGCTGGCCCATGTCTTTTCAAGCTACATTTTCTTGAATCACCAATGGTAGCACCAAATTTGGATGAAGAAAACAAGGCCACCTCAAATACAAAACAAAATGTGTATATGGCTTGTTCCATCCCATTCCAATAGTAATCAGCAGGTTAAGAGATAAATCTCTCAGAGAACATTTAAAAAGTAATATTCAGTTTAAAAAATGTATATAGTTATAGGGAACATCATAATAATGATTTTAATAGAATTTTTTCAGTATGCTTAGTACCTCTTCTTTCAAGAGTGATGAAATAAAATGGTTAATGAGGGTAGCTCCCTTCTATTGTTTTTCACATTATATTTGCTATACTATAGTGCAATCAACTTGTGTGTAGTCATCTATCATCATCACATATTGCTCTCTTTCTTGTAAATAACAAAAAAAAATGCATGATAAATATACTTTGCTAACTAGTATAAACTAGAGATATAGAACTTGTGCACAAACACGCACACAAAAGTAGGCACACTTTTTCCTTAAAAATAAAAAGTAGGTACACTCCCTTGTTTTTAAGTTGTGTTCATGTGCTATATGCTCAAGAATTCAATGTCTGCATAACTAACAAATCAGATTTTTATACCAGTTTTCAGGCAATAAAGAATGTGAACTTTATTTTAGTAGAGAGAATTATTTATTAAGAAATAATAAATGTAAGGAATGTATACCTCCCAGCACTGGAACGGAGTTAACCAGAAAGGAAACAGAAATTGTAGAGTTTGACGAGCACTGACTACGCACATTGAGGATGGGATCACCCGAAAAGAAAGCAGAATCAAGAAAATTGCTTGTTTGAGTATATGTATCCGAGCCCTGAAACAAGTTGAAAAGTCATATAAAGAAAAGTAGGCAACATAATAGTACTAGATGACAAAATTACTTATAATTAAGTAAAAGTGAATACTTGATATAAAATGAGTCAGGGAAAGCAAAGAAACTAAGAACAGCTTACATCAACATTAATAGCTAAACTTTCAGCTGCATTGGATGCATTCCAGTTCAAAGAACTCGGGATCATACTTCCAGCCAAAACTAGGAAACAAGAAAATTATGTTTAATACAGATAAAAGATTGATCATCCTGTTAAATGAAATATCAAAATCAAAGCATTAACGCAGAGAGAGAGAGAGAGATACTTTGTCCAAGAGACTGGTTATTCCCAGTGAAAAGGAAAGTTGCAGGACAGGATCCTGAACTCCTGCAAGATTCATCTGGCAAGTCTGTGAATGGAACAAAATCAGTTCTCACTGCACGATATTCTGGAGATGGTATTTGTAACAGAGGAGGAAATCCTGGGGGGTTAGGAATTGGGCAAGTTGCTGCTTGATCTATATCTGAGTATTCTAACCCACAAACTTTGTTACATTGTCCATCCCCTGCTGTATCAATACATTGACAGCCACAATTATTTGAAGGCTTATCCAACTGTTGATTGATTAATGCTTGAAGGAGAACAAGCAACAAGCAGAGGAAAAAGGGGAAAGAGATGAGCCGAATATTCTCCTTTATATTTCGTTTCTGTGAAAAGAAAAAATCAAAATAATAACTTCATTAGATATATTCACAGTGTAACATTTTCTAAACTCACAAAGTCTCAGAGTAGGTTCAGAAGATGAATCTATTTATTCCGAATCCCACAAAGAAGCACACAGACATATCGACAGTGTATATGTTGTTGCTTTCCAATAACAAATATATTTAAATAAATTAGACAAACCAAACCCCATAACTTAGAACCCAGTAATCAAAAAATTCCACTAATAATAATGAGCAATTATATTGATCTGAAAAAAAATAAAAAATAACATATTTCCTTTAAATACACAATTCAATTAAGTCTACCATTTCTCAACCTGCTCAATTGTTGAACTAATAACTCTTTTAGTAAAGAGAAACCAAAATAAGTAACAAAGACAATCAAAATTCAAAATTCAAAAAAAAGTATATTAAAGAAACTGACAAGAAAAACAATCTATATCAAAAAGCTACCGATTTTAATCCATTTGAGAGACAATCAACTAAAATTAGAGAAAACCCACAATCCAAAATAACCAAAAGATAATTAAGAACAACACAAGGCAAATAATCACCACCCAGAATTCTCATTCATCTTTCATTTCTTTCCAAATTCTTATTCACACAGAGACACACAAACAGAGAGAGAAACCTGGTATGTGAGGTTTTTTCTGAGGAGAGCGTTGGCCTGAGTCCAAAAGCTGGAAGAACCAGCTGATGGGTCCGCCATTAACGAGCCAAAAGAAAATTTGACCGTTAAAACTTCTCCGGCGTGTAACGGAATTTCAAAATCCCCGCCAAGAAAAGCTCTTTTTTGATTATTTATTTATAAATTTCAAATCTTTTCGAGCTCTCTCTTTGCTTTGCTTTGCCAACGAAATTGAAATTTTGGGCTTTTCACAGAATTGTGATTTCCCAAAGCTACAAATAAACAATCTCGATCGGTATTTATATACATACATATTCCTTTCGTAGCTCTGAGATTCAGACGCTACTACTATTTTTTTTTGTACTTAAAATGACTATGTTGTCCCTGTCCTTTGTTGTATTTTCGGAAATAGTGGAGTTTGGTATAAATTCCTCTACCGAAACTGCCCTTAATTAAATGACTCTTTTGCCCCTGCACACGGTTTTGACTTTTCGAGGATTTTTATTATTATTATTATTATTATTATTATTATTATTATTTATTATAAATTTATAATAATATTGACAAGGAAATTGCTAAGAAGCGTGGGAAAGTATTTAAAAATATTACAGAGTATTGTCTTTTTGTTTTTTGTTCACATGCTGGTGTTTTCTGAACCAGAGTAGTAGTAGAACCTTCCAAACTTTATTAGTTCCTCATTATGTATCATAAAAAAAAATAAAAAAATTGAAGAAAATTAAAATAATGTCTTTCTTCAAGTGGTTTTTGATTTTACTCTTTGGTTATTCAATACGATTATATTTTAAATTCATTACATATTCATATTTTTTTTCTTGTTAAACAATAATAAATTTTATTAGTTGTACTAATGAGAATGAACAACTAGTTTCATATGGTAATATAATTATATTTATAGATAACATTTTAAGTTAAAACAACATTTTACCCTTTCAAAATTGTTTAAAACTTTAAATGTTTAGATAGAGAGAATTAAACCTTATGTAACTTAAAGCAATATTACATCTCTAATAACGTTTTATACCATTTAATTTTCACATTTTTATCACGTTTTTACTATTTATGATTGATTTCATCTATCAACAAATTGCTAAAGAAACCATTTTATATAATATTTACTTGGTTTATAAATTATTGAGAAAATGACACGTTATTTGAAGGGAAAAAATTATGTATAGTTATATAATTTCATTTTATGTATAAAAGATCTTTAAAAGATAATAATGTGTGTGTATATATATTTTGCTTACATTACATACTTATTAATTTATAAGTCAAGTGAATTCTAATGTTAATATTCCTAAAGCTATTAACGAAAGTAGTTCAATTAAAACAATCCTAAATCACATGATTTTGATTAAACAATAGTAAAACAAATAGCGTGTGATTATGATGTAGGGAATGCATGTAGACTCAACTGTTTTGGGTTTGTTTAGTAATGAGAGTTGCTTAGAACATTTGGTAGCCAGTAGGTGGTTAGGCACCTCTACAAGAACACTAAATTCCAAAGAAAAGCACACAAAGGCTTAAAATCACTAATTTCCATAAATTAGTTACAAAATGAGAGTACAAGAGCACTTATACAATTTGTTCTACAACTAACAACCATTAGTATCTAACAAGACTAACTCATTAACAAGACTAACTAATTCAGATAAAAATGACTGCGTATAAGCTAATTGGCTCAAGGCTCTTGTCTGGACACAAAGATAGTTGTAATTAACTGTTCTCAATAGCTAAGGCTGTTAGTTAGAACTCAAACAAAGGCATCTTAAAACAATTTAGAAGATGCTCCTTCATCAAATTAGAAAATAGTTAAAGTTGGAGGGATTAGTACATTTTAATTTTTGTATATTATAAAAATTAGGATACTATCTCTATCTCACTTTTAAACATTATTTCACTAAATCCAAAATAAAAAATAAAAAAGAGTCTAATTGCACGTACAAAGTGCATGTGATGAGGTGAGATATTTTCTTATAAACCATGGTTCGATGGAAAAAATTTCAAGTCAACACAAGTTCTCTTAGAAGATGAATCATGGGCAGAAGATTAATCTTGTGGTACATGTGATTTCCTTGTCAAAAACTTATCAATAGTATTAGCAAGGGAATAAATGATAAACTACAAGTTCATTGGACATATTATTTCTTAATATAATGAAAATATTAATTATTGTTACTAAAATTAAATCTTGAAAGTTTTTTTTTAAAAAAATATTATATCTTGAAAATCATTTATTATCTCTTACTAGAGTAAAGTTATTATTTATTGTTACTAAGGTTAATTACTTTTATTAAGTGAACTTTAATTATTATTTCTTAGATTAGTTTAATTTATTATTTATTAGGTTTTTTTTTTTTTTTTACTCATTTCAATTCTTTTATCTAACAATTCAACTCAACTTTGACAACTTATTGGTTTTTGTAATTCATTAAGAAGATTTTGTGTGTGTGTGTGTGTGTGTGTGTGTCTTTTGTATTACTCTCATAAGAATTCACCACAACAATACAATTATTATTACTATAATTGTTTTCACTATCCAATATCCCACGCCCCACTTCCACCATCTTAAATTTAATTGCATCTTAGTGTTTACACTTTACTTCCCGCTTAATTATTATGGGGACGCAGGCCCAAATATATATTGAGCCTTGGGCCTTATCCAAGGAGACACAGTGGTCCGAGAATAAATCAACAGTGAGGAAGGAGTAAGACTTTGAACTTTACGAGCAAACTATGACTGTAAAGGCTGGGAGAGGTAGGCCGAGAAGGAATATCTCCTCAGCTAAATGAAGAAGGGGTCAGAAGGTGAGTTCTATTATCTAAAGTAACATTTCAGAAAGTTCTGTTGATAGGGATATCCACTGTGAATGTACAGGACAAAATGGGAGCTGAGAAATATCTAAAAAAAAAACTGCTACCACCGCATTGAATGTTCTGTAACTAACTCTTTGGCCGCATTAATGTGAAGAAGACTCCTGAACAGTGCCGCCTTGGTCGCCCCAACTCATAGAGGGCCTGTGAGGATGTCCGATGGGACAAGCACTCAAGCAGTGGCTTGAACGAATGACAAGTGGAGGGTCAAGATCATTCAAAGAGAGATATATAATGTAAGAGACTGCTGATGAAATAAGGATCGAGAAATTATGAGAAAAATACTATAACAATCAAGAATTGAACATGTAATCAAACTTGAGAGAAATATATAAAAACTAATCTCCTCGAACTATGCTGAAGACGATTTTATTGAGAATAAACCAATTTATCTTCATTTTCTTGTCATCTGAATCCACTTTGCTTGTTGTCTAATTCATTAAATTCCAGTTTTTTAACCCACTCTCTACAAATTCATTTTATTGGACTTTTTGAGTCTGAGTTCATTTATCCTTTGTATCAGGGATCCAAATTGTGTCCTTACAATTATCTTTTTCTAACATTTAAGATCAACAAATTACTAGCTTTTGTTATTGGGTTTGCTATTTTATTTTATTTTTTTCAAATTTTAGATCAAATTGGTTTTTTGTTGAATATTTTTTCTTTTCATTTAAAAAGGTCAAGATAAAGGTTGGTGTTAAATTATTTTGTTGTTGGGCTTTTTTTAGGTGTTCAAATTTTTATTTTAAAATGGTCAAAACAAAAAATTTTAATACTACTATCTATATGTATATGTATATATATATATATATATATTTTTTTTTTTTTCCAAGTCGGGGTTCATTTGAATTTTGAACCCTATAACTTTAATGTTGCCTAACTTTTCCTCTATAAAACGATAAACAGTCAAATATACCCTAAGGTTCTTTCCCTTCCTTTTCTTTTATTTTTTAAAATAATTGAAATTTCCCCTAAGAAAGGTTCAAAATAACTTGGCGTGGTCTACCAAATTGCTGATAGAAATCTATACATGTGGATGTGGACAACAAGCATCTCAGATGATCTAGTAGATAATCCCATAATATAATATAATTATCATCTAGTAGATAATCCCATAAAATAATAATAGCACATGGTTTCTTCATAATGAATTAAGCAAATTGACCTAGCATTTAAAAAATAATAATGCATCAGTTGCAGGCTTGCACAGTTTCACTAGAATATAAATCAGTGGCCCCTAATTACATATAAAACATAAGAAAGAGTTTGAAGACCAAGTGTACTTGTTAAATAAATCCAGGAGTAAGAAAATCAAAGATCATATCTCACACCCAAATAAAGACAATGACATGGTACTTCTTTGTAGCCTTGAAAGTTGAAATGGCTTGATAAAATTAAAAAAATAATTAAATAATTAAAACAATTTGACCGCTTGCGGTTACAAGAGCATACTGTGAGAGCCTGAAAGTTATAGCAGATTATTAAATCAGAACTTTCAAATACTTGAGCTACAAGAAATTCTTCCATGGTTTGAAAGTGATACCTTTGGATGCAATATCGTAGGTTGACCCACACCACCATAGAGTTAAAACCGCCATTTTAGTATTAACACGTCAAAAACCTTGAAGCGACCTTGTTACTTCCAGTTTTGTTGATGGAACTATCTAACAGAATGTTTATAATAATTGAAAACAAAAACAATATACACAAAGATACAAGAAACACTTGAAAAGAAACAAATAATAGGAGTCATTTCAAAGCATTGAATTTTTTTTTAAATTATTAATAATAATAGCAAATCATGATTAACCAAATTTCGACCAAATGCTGGTCAAGTTTCTTAAATCCTAAGGCACTAAGTACATACAATGAGAATATTAAATAAAAGTGTCTATGAGTGCAACCTCAGCTTCTACTAAAGCATCTGAAATGGTCAATGATCATCTCAGGATTTTTTTTTTTACCTAATAATTTCTAGTATTAAAGATGACCTAAGAAATCAGTCATTCACATCTCTTCAATGCTAGTGTAACTGACTCATTGCTTGTTTATGAAGCATACTACGATGTCATGAAATAATACAATGGATTGACAAATCATATATTTTCACATCCAATGTCATGCTGTATAACATGTGATGGTTCAAGTGGGAATGGATCAAGTTTGTTGCTACATTAAATAAACATTTTCCAAATAAACTTGAAGCAGTAAAATAATCTTAGAGCTAACAATCAGGGACAGCTCAATTTTGAATGTGAAGTAACTGAGTTCTAGGAAATAATTTTGTACTGCTATATCAGTTCTGCAGTTGGCATTTGAGGGAAACATTGTCATAACCTGGATTATTTGGATTGGACTAGATAGTGCAAGTGTGCTGAGTTCCACATTGGGTGTTTATTAGGTTGACGAGTTATATAAACAAACACAACGAGCCCTAATTGCAACCTGACCAAGGATTTGATGAGAGTGTGTTATGTAAGCATGTAGATACCACTTTTTTTGGGTCGTGACACAGAGACAAAAAAATAATATTAATAATTGCCCCATAGATCATGGATTAAGCCATCTGCCTTGGCTTGCATTTTAGATTTCTTACAAACCATCTAATCTGAAGCCACCATGCCAATTAGCCAAAATCTAGGAAATGCAATTCTGCTTGTTTTCATAAGCTTATTTCCAAAATTTGATTGGATAGTATACATAAAAACATGCCTTGCTAGACCAGTAACCTGAAAATCCTTTCTATTCAATGCATTATCTACCATTTAAAACAAGATACAAAATGAGTAAGAAAACAGTTTACCTTGAAAACTCTTCCCAGGTATCTTTTCTTTTGGTTGGACAACAAGCAAGAGAGCAGGATTTCCAAGTCCAAGCTGAGACTAAAGTTAAACTTTCTGTGGTACAACCTCCACCATACTTTTCCAGTTGCAGTAGTGGGCAATTACTGGTTTCTACTATGAGCACCATGAAAATTCCAATGCAGATTCAAAATTATAACCAGCCCAAGTCAACTGCATTGCCAACCCATCAACAATGCGATAAACATCATTAGATCCAGGGTGGGATGTGTCACCAACTAAAAACTTATGCACTTTATTATCCATTTCTATCCAACTATATGCAGAGGTTTTCTGCACTCTGTTAGTTTTCATCAAATTTCGCACTGTCAAGGATTCTTCCCATCTGCCAGCACTTGCATATATATTAGAAAGAAGGATATAGTTCCCAGAATTCTCAGGCTCAAGTTCTAGTAATTTCTTGACGGAGAACTCAGCAAGTTCTAGATTTGAATGGATTCTAGAAGCACTCAATAAGGTGCCCCATATCACAACATTGGGCTCCACTTCCATTCTACATATGAACTCATGGGCATCTTTCAATTTCCCAGATCTACAAAATAGGTCAACAACACAAGCATAATGTTCTATAGTTGGAGTAATCTCATGATCCGATTTCATGCTTCTGAAAATCCTAAGCCCCAATTCAAGAAGGCCTGCATGGGTGCAAGCTGTTAATATCCCCACAAATGTTATATCATTTGGTTTCACTCTAATTACTTTCATTTTCTCAAAAAGATTAATTGCTTCCTTTGCAAAACCATTAGCTGCTAGACCTACAATCATTGAGTTCCAACTAACAACATCTTTCTGAGGCATATGATTGAAAATTTGACGAGCTTTACTAATATTTCCACACTTGGAGTACATATCCAATAGTGCAGAGGCCACATAAACATTAAAGACAAAGCCTTGACTCTCTACATAGTTGCCAATGCGCTCACCAGCTTCCAATGAGCCCAGTTGAGAGCATGCAGATAGAACACTAACAAGTGCAACATCATTAGGCTTAATCTGTTTGCTTTTCATGCTTTCAAAGAGTTCTAAGGCCTCACTAGGTCTCCCATTTTGGGCATAACCAGCAATCATGGCACTCCAAGCAACAACATCTCTTCTGTCCATGCATTCAAACTCCTGACGTGCATCATCAACAGCCCCACATTTCACATACATTTCCAACAATGCAGTAGAAACTATCATATTTATATGTAAATTGTTCTCATCAATAAACTTCTTAACTCTCAACCCCATTTCCAAATCCCTAAGCTTGGCACATATAGAGAGTACAATGGCTACACTAATTTCGTTAGGGCGAAACCTCTCAACCTGCATCCTCTCAAACATCCTCAAACCCTCACGATAATGCCCATTGTTTGCATAGCAAGAAATCATAGAATTCCATGAAACAACAGTTCTCTCAGTCATCTCATCAAATAGCTGCTGCGCTGCCACAACATCACCGGACTTGGAATACCCTGAAATCAAACAATTATAGCAGATCGGATCCTTCACGAAAATCTCATCAAAAACTTTCTTTGTGGAATCTATATCGCCAATTTTGGCATAAAAATCCATCAAAGGAGTCTGAACAAAAACATCTGAGCTGAACCCGTATTTTACAACTAACGAATGAATCTCATTGGCTAATTCACCAGCCAATAAAGAAGTGCAGGACTTCATAACAGGCGGAATTGTGGAACATACCACCCGGGTACCACTATCATGCATCAAAACAAACGCATCTAAAGCCTCTTTGTACAGAGAAAGCTTAGAATACGTAGAAATGAGGGAATTATAAAGGATTTTACTTGGCTGAGGAATTCTATCAAACACTTGGCGAGCATATACAATAATAGATAAACGAAGAAGCCCCTGCACAAAAAATGGAGTAAGAGCAGGATAATTTATTACGATGAGGCCGTGAATTTGCTTGAATTGTTTAATGTGCAGAGACGAGTGAAGTACATTAAACAAATAGCGTTCCATTTATGTTGGAATGAATGGTTATAGCTGATGCGACTCTTCATGTAATCGACTAGCAAAGTGTAGCATTTATCTATACCATAGAAGAGCGAAGTGGGTTTGGCATAGATCACATAATAATCACATATGGCTCTTCTGGGTCTGGGCTATTACAGAGGCTAGGCTACTAGCCGTTGAGACCTGAGAGAGAGAGAGAGGTAAAAAGGCGGCGGGAATTTCAAATCAAACACTTATTACAAAATTGTGAAACAATCGTGTAGGAAAGCGGTGCTTGAGGCAATAGAAGCCGACTTTACCCAAACGTAATTAACTTTTCTTTTTTTGCTGTTAATAAACTTAAAAGGTAAAAACTTAAAAAAATTATTTTATTAAATTCAAATATATGGTTGTATTAATTAATTAAGCACAAACAATATATATTTTTCAAAGACCATTAAACTCAATGCAATTTTTATGTTTGAATTTAATTAAAAGCCTAATGCATTGTACTTAATGAATTATACTTAAATTTTTCTGGTTTGTAAATATAAAATTTGCATAATTATGTCGTGAGTCACACGAGGTGCAATGACACATGAAAATAATATTGCATAATTTGTGAAAACATTAAGTCTAGGAAAATAATGCTAGTCGTAACTTTTTTTTTACCGTAATTGTGAAATTAATGATAGACTCATTTAAATATGACGTTATTTCAATCATAACTTACCAATTTAACAAGTTGTGAAAAAGTTATATTTTTGTAGCATTACCTCAATAACATTTCCCTTACGCTAGCCCAAATAACAAATCTTGCTTGGACTTTGCATTGCTCTATGACAATTATGTTTTACTTGAGGTATTGAGCTCCTAACCTCAATAAAATGGACATGACTTGTGTCCAATGCATTAGTGTATATAAATACATTAGGATATAAACACATATCCAAAGTTAGATACGTGTCCTCATCTTAAGGTGTCTAGTGCATTGATACACTGGACACAATCCCAACTCCAAAAAATAACTATTGTAACAATTATATCAAACCATTGATGTAACAATCTAACAAATGAATATCATGTGAGATTTTGGTGGAACCAACTCTAGTAAAGGTGTATAAATTTGGATCACTTAACATTCACTCACCAACAACAATACTATGGATAGAACCATTCTTACATTCAATTTAATAGATTGCTAACTTATGCGCTAACGAGTGATTGACAAAAAATAGCGAGTCGCACAAGTTAGTAGTAGAGGCATGTTTGGTACACTGTAATAATTATTATATGGGAATAAAAATAAGTATTATAAGGAATACTTTTTTTTTTTTTTTAGAGAGATAATTACAACATGCTAACCCTACAACTTGAACCCTTTTCCCCCTAGACCCCCAAGCACTTTGTGCATGAGGAGGTGCCAATTCAGCTACAAGGCATTTAGCCAAAGAATACATTAAGTTGGAATGTAATAAGTATTATTATTCATTAGTTTGGTGACTATTTAAGAATAGAATCTTGAATATGCAACTACAATTTAGTAGAGTATAAAAAGAAGGTATAATTAAATCATTTTTAAATCAAATTTCTTAAAATACACTTATTTTAGGGTGTTCAAAATAGAGCTAATAATTAACAAGGAAAATTAATTTTCTTTCCTTTTGAAGATGTGGCAACTAATGGCTTTTTAGGAAATTTTTTTAAAAAATTATTACTGAAGAAATAGATATTCAGTACTTTTAATAAGAAATAATTATTTCTCATTTTGAAGAATAGCTATTCATAAGGAATAACTATTCATTGTAATAAAAATATAACCAAACAACTGAATAGTTATGTCATAGGAATATGAGTCGAATATCTATTATATTACCGTGTTTATTACAGTCTACTAAACACACCCTAGGTGAAAAAATTTTCCAAGTCACTCTCGCATAAGTTAACTACTTGAAAAGTTAATCTCTGCATAGATTTACTCTCCGCTTATCGTGTTGTACATATAAATGCATGAGGTGAGTAGTTCAAGAGCTAGGTGTCATCATTTTAGCCAAAGTCTTTTTCTTTCTCTTCAAACAAACTCAACCCGTTTGCCAGCAGTAGCCATTGGGTTCAACCTTTCACAAACCACACGCCACCTCCTCGTTAAATCAAGGCTAAATGTGATACAATTCATTCAATGAGAGCTTGACACCTCATTGACTAAATGGAGGAAGATCTCAACCATTGGATCTCCACATCAAAAGGCAACTTTCACACATAAAGGGAAGTCCAAAAACATTGGATTTAGGGAGGAAAGTCTCCCACACCCATTTTAATTAGAAAAATTCAATACACATTCTCTCCAATTTAGCTAGTCCAAATTGTGATTCTACTTCATTTAGCAGCACTATTTTAAGTACTATTCCTTTTAATATCTCACCAATATGAACCAGGATAATATATTAAAATCACCCAAAACAGCGAAACACAAAAACACCATCTTTTAACACTTTTGACTTGTTCTACAAACTTAACTACACCTCCACTCCCCATCACTCATATTTTTCTTTACTATTATACTTTTATATGGAATATTGCATCTTTCTTGCTTTGCATTGTGTTTTTAATCATGATTGGTTATAGCTTGAAGATCCAATAATGGTGAGCCACAACTTAAGAACTCCATGTGCAAAGGCTACAAAACTCATCCTCAACATCTTTCTCTTGTGTTAAGTTCTTATTAAGACATACGAGGTTGCTGTGAATGATTATAAAGTTACTGCTAAATAAGTAATACTCTACATTTGGACCATCCAAGTTGTCACGAAGCGGGTATGATTGCTAGTGAACAATTTTTTATTTTTGGTAAACGTGTTGCTTCACCGCTAAATGACTGGCCATAGCTAAATGGCCCACCACAAGTCGTTGATGAAGCCACACAAACAATGCATTATTAGCATTAACACAAGGCACATCTATGCTAATACTCTTAAACCTCTCCTTGTCACTCTATGCAAACTAATTCTCTAATATTACTGCTTTCTATTGTTTTACTTTTATTATATTATTAATTTTCCTATACTATTTCAACCACTTTAATCTTCTAAACTTGTCACCAACATCTTGCTATAAGTGTTTTATATATTTTTCCCAACATCATTTAACCACAAGGGAAAAATCGTTGCCTTCTCAGAGCACCCAACAATGAAGGAATTCATAAACCCAAGTCCAAGATCTCATCAATCAAAGTTCAACTCGTTGTAAAGCTACCTAAAAAGGATCCCAACAAATGCTAATAATAAAAAGCTTTGTTATCTTGTGCTTACTAATTTTTAGGTACTTCTATAATATGGTAAAATTGTGTTCCTTTTTTTTATATTCATATACTTTGACTCCACCATGTATTTAATGAGTAGACCACACCATGAATATGAGAGGAGAGAGCATAATTTCACCATGTTCCGAAATTATTTAAGAATTTTCCATGGGTGTTATTACGCTTCCACTAAAAAAGAATTTGTTAGATCTCACTATACAGAAAAACAACAAAAAAAACAAATACTTCTTTAATTAGCTCATATGTTACTACATCTAAGAATTTGTTAGATCTCACTATATAGGGAAATAAAAAAAATAAAAAAAATAAACAAATGCTTCTTTAATTAGTTCATATGTTACTACATCTAACAAATTGTTAGATCTCACTATGCAGGAAAAAAAAAATTCTTTAATTAGCTCATAATAAATAAATAAATTACTCACCAACTTCCATACACTCGTTCAAGGGACTATAATAATAAGTTCAGTTTTAAATTGATAAATAAGATTACAATAATATTACAGTGAAGTTACTCTAGTGTTTTCAGCCGTTTGGGAACTGGTACACGAAAGTGCATACCACTTTGGTCAAAAGAATTGTAAGAAAGTACTTAGCACTTGGCACCAAGCTTGACCATAGGCCTGCAGTCCTGACCTGATCTCCATCTTATTTGTGGGACTTGCACTTTGAGTCCAATCTCCGCAAACAAAAATGCTGTGTCAAAATTATACAATTTTTGCCACGATTTGTACCGGTGTCATCGAATTATAAACAGCGGAGAAAATGTGATGTATTGATGTGCATATATAAGTTCATAACTCCATTATTCACGACTGATTGAATTGTGGTAAAAAGTATATCATTTATTATGAATCTATTATTTTTCCTTCGTAGAGAGAGAGAAAAAAAAAAGAAAAAAAAAAAAGAAAGCCTTAGAATCCCAAGCGTGCAATTCATAGAGCTGACCAATAAACACGCATTTAATCAAGGTTTTCAGAATGAGGTCAGTGAGGTGGCATGATATAAGGCAGAAAACGAGTAGTATAGTAGTAGTACCACACGACTACAAGTACCTAGCGGCTAATTTCCACGAAAATGTAGGAACCTGAACCAAACAAATACTCCAGCATTTGGTCAAAGAAAACTATTCTTTTTTACTAAAAATATTATTCGATCGTGTTCATACTCATTTGTCAACTAGTTAACCAGCTTAGCCGAAATGGACAATATAGCTAGTGGAACTGGTAGCATGATATAAGACAGAAAACGAGTAGTATAGTAGTAGTACCACACGACTACAAGTACCTAGCGGCTAATTTCCACGAAAATGTAGGAACCTGAACCAAACGAATACTCCAGCATTTGGTCAAAGAAAACTATTCTTTTTTACTAAAAATATTATTCGATCGTGTTCATACTCATTTGTCAACTAGTTAACCAGCTTAGCCGAAATGGACAATATAGCTAGTGGAACTGGTAGCATGATATAAGACAGAAAACGAGTAGTATAGTAGTAGTACCACACGACTACAAGTACCTAGCGGCTAATTTCCACGAAAATGTAGGAACCTGAACCAAACGAATACTCCAGCATTTGGTCAAAGAAAACTATTCTTTTTTACTAAAAATATTATTCGATCTTGTTCATACTCATTTGTCAACTAGTTAACCAGCTTATTATTAAGTCATTAATTAAATCTAATGCCGAAATGGACAATATAGCTAGTGGAACTGGTACAATCTTGGATCATTCTTTGTGTTGTGTTTTTAAATTATATATGTTCCAATACAATGGCAAACATGGTCCATACAGTGCACCAACCCTCTTTCCTTATTGGTGGAGTTAAATTTTTAGCTTCTTGACACCACAAAAAGCCACTTTATCTGACTTAATCTTTCTTTTGACGAATTTCAATATTTTACGTCTTTATAATTATTTTTTATTATTCATCAAGACACCGATTAATTTTTAATATAAATATGGTTTGAAGTTCAAATCTCAAATTTTTTATTTGACGACAAAAAACTTGGATAATTAGACTACATATTAGTAATATATTTTGATTAGGACTATACAATCAAAAGAAGATATTAAATTCTATAAAGACTTTAAATTTTAAGTTAAAGACTGGTATAGTATTATCAAGTGTGGTAAGATACATTGAGTTTTAAATAAAAGACTGATTTGATAATTTTTTTATTGAATTATCTAAGTTGCACCACATTCTTACCAATTCAGACTTTTCGAGGTAGTGATGAGTGAATGGTAATGCTTTGGTGAATAAATCAAGTGGGCTGTACAGAGCACAGAGTATTGAGATTCATTGTCTTCAGCAGCAGGGAAGCATAGCCCACAAACTCAGAATTTCAATGGTCTAATACCTGTAGGACTAACCAATTTCTAAATGATGAAGAAAATTAAACTGAGGACTGAACAAAGAAGATACCAAATAGAATAAGTTACAGTAATATTATCTTTAATTTGAATGCTGCTGAAATAGATCGTGTCATGTTTTTTTTTTTTTTTAAATGTTTGACTGGCCGCGTGGATCATTCAGTGTCATTACAACCTTGTCTGGACACAAATTATAATAACATTTTTTAATAAAAAAATAAAATAAAATTGCAATTTTGAAATGACCAATTTGCCCTTTTCCCTCTGCAATCTATTTGACCAAAGTACCCTTTTGCACTTATGAAAGTAACATGACCCCACGATGTTCTTTTATGGTTAATTTAAAAATTGGAAATTACATGGCATGGAGAAGCTTTAATCAAGATGAAAAAGAAAAGATTATTTGAATTTGTTGACACTTATTTGAATCTAGAGATAAGATTTTGAGTTTTTGACATTTAAAGTCCGTTTGGATTGAACTTATTGTTGCTGAAATTGAAAATTGAAAACTAAAAACATTGTAGTAAAATAATTTTTAAATGTGTGAATAGCGTTATGGGACCCATAAACAGTATATGAACAGTGTTTTTTGTCCATTGCACAGTAAAATCATGTGATTTTATTGTTCACGCGCAGGAAAAAAACTGAAAACGCAAAACGTGGACGCCACTTTCAGCTGAAACCAAATGGGTACTTAATGCTTAAGGTTTTGAGTTTTTTGACACTTATAATTAATTAATTAAAAAGTGCTTAGTTTATTTGGCCCGTAAACTCCTTCCAATGCTTAAGCATTAATGTGACGTTTGGTATGGGAGAATCACATTACTTCTGGCATTTAAATTCTTAGGAATATGATTACTTGCAATTTGGATGCTTAAGAATGTAATTATTCATATGTTTGGTTTCATTGGGAATCTTTTAAGATTCCTAAAAATGTGAGATAATAATGTTTAGTTTATTCCTAGGAATCTTAAATGAATTATTTATTTTTCTAATTCTATCCTTAGATTTGAATGTGAACTACCAAGTTCTTTAAAAAAAAAGGTCTTCCTTTAAATAAATAATGAAAAACAAAATATAAACTATTAATTATGATAAATTCATTAATACTATAGTCTAACATTTTAAAATGACAAGTACAATACAAAAATGACTATTTAAATTCTCAAATGCTTTATTTTTAATACTAATTTTTAAAAGAGCTTAATCCATAACAAAACAACCTGACAACGTTTGGGTCTATAAGACAAGAGAAAAGATATTGATGATTTGTTTTATATTTTATTTTAATTACTTAAATGATAAGGAAAAAAAGGGTTAAAATTGTCAATTTATAAAAAATACAATTTCCTTTGAGTTTGGAAATCTGGATACCCACATGTTTTAAAGGGAATTCACATTCCTACTCCTACTGAAAGGGGTTTAAGTGGAGAATCCAAATTCCTCTAGCATCTGATTTCCTAGAGTGATTTGCAACTAAACATGAGAATCTTTAAACATTTCTGAAAATCCTAAAATATTGCCTCGTACCAAATGCCACAAGTGTTACTTGTCATGTTAGGTGATGATTTTAAATTAACATGAAAATCATACATGGTTTTAGTCAACTTGTTAGAATGGTGACTTGTTTCCCTTTTTTTTTTCCCTTACAAGTGGAGTGGGGAATTTGATGCCAAATTTTCCATAATTAAGAGGCATATATTGAATTTTTACTTTTTATAAAAAGAAAAAAGAAAAAAAGTGGCATGATATAATGTAGAAAATGAGTAGTATTTGGTCAAAGAAAACGAGTAAACACGCATTTAATCAACGTTTTCATACTGAGAACCCGAGGTGGCATGATATAACGCCGAAAACGAGTAATATAGTAGCAGTACCACACAACTACAAGTACCTAGGCGGCTATTTTCCACGAAAATGTAGGAACCTGAACCAAACGAAAACTCCAGCATTTGGTCAAAAAAAAAAAAAAATTCTTTTTGGCTAAAAATATTATTGGATCTTGTTCATACTTATTTGTCAACTACTTAACCAGTTGATATATGGAATTTTTTTTCTCAAAAAAAAAAAAAAGTGGCATATTGATAACAAATTTAATCTAAAATAAATGATGATTACTAACATACATAAATGTTTTCAATCAATTTAAAATTTGTCAGAAATTATAAATCAACCAGCACACCTTATTTATTTATTTTATTATTTTTTTAAAGAGTTTTAACCTATGACGTCCACTCTTGATAATGTTCTTTATTATTAGACTAAGACACCAATCCAATTGATTTATAGTGTAAGCGGAGATTAAATTTCAGATCTCCTATTTAATTATCAAAAATTTTACCAATTGAGTTAACTAGAACCTACGTCTATCTCTTGGGAACATTCATTAAAATTGGTAAAACATACCTCCATGTATTGGTCTAAGATCACCCAATTAAGCACTACTTTGCATTTTGAGAGGCCTACTGCCAATCACGTGGTCGTCATAGCTGTGGAAAAATTGTTGTAACTCCTTTGTCCATGAAAAGTCATCCAATCTTATTGATTCACTTATCAATATTACTATAGGAAGACAAGGATTGATAATTAGATCCTCAAAATAAAAACCAACAACAACATCAACATATGCGCTCTATATCTAGGTGCGGTTTGCATCCGGAGGCTACGATTCACGTTTGCGTTTGCGTTTCTTCTCCTTTTTTTTTTTTTTGTCTGTTGCGCACGCGTTTAGGGGGGGACAACGGCTACTATTTATGAACGGTAGCCGTAGTTTGTTGACTTTCTAGCCCCTTTATCAATTCTGCGGGTCCCGTGAATAGTGCACGGGACCCACAAATTTCACTTTTTAACAACTTTTTCATTAAAAATGGGTCACACGTGCTATTCACACATTTAAAAATTATTTTGCTACAGTATTTTCAGTTTCAGCAAAATAAGTTCAATCCAAATAGACCCCTAGTATATACTATGATCCTGCGTAAGATGATATTGGTGAAAGATTGATAACTAGGTTTGGCAAAGCAATAGTAAGGAAATGACCACATTATCATATGCGAAATGCAAGATAATTGAAACTTGTTTGGACTCAACAATAGAAATTATTCTCATCCATTATGTTAGCTCCAAATTTTTTTTTTTAATATAATCTATTCTATGATCACAATATTTGCTACAATATGAAAAATTGGTCAGGTTAACTGTGAGCAGTGGATAATCACTTTTATATAGATCTATCATTTTTTCTCCATCACTCACAACCAACCACTTCAAAATAAAAAATGGTATTCTTAAACTTTTTTGAATATAATATATATGAACTTGAAAGCTCGTTAAAATCTTAAAATTATCTCATTTATAAGATATAAAATAATTACATTTTTATCCATCATCTTGATATATTGAATTTTTACTTTTTATAAAAAGAAAAAAGAAAAAAGAAAAAAAGATTATCAATTTCAACATCAAAGAACAAGAAGTAGTAAGAAACATATTATTATTATTTTTTTTTAATAAAAGTATTCAAAACTTTAACGAATTTTCTTGCCTTATTCATTAAGTACACGTATAACCTCAAGATTATGAAATATCAAGACTTGGTTGATTTTAAATGATTAGATATACCCGCAATCTCTCCATTCCACATAAATTTTCAAGATCCATTTAATAATGCAAATGGAGAAATACATTCAAGGTGACAGCGAAAGAGAGGTGGGACTGACAAGGAATCCAACTTATTAGACAAAAATCAGAGATTTCCCATCAATTCAGATTTCAGATTCAACCCTCTCCTCCTTCGTAGAACAATCCTCCTTCGTCTTACTTTTCATACCCCAATTCAACCTCCTCTACTTCGTAGAAGCCTCCGTATATACAATATGGTATTAATTTCAGTATTTTATTTTTGTTTGTTAAGATATTATAGCACGACTCTTTGTAGTAGTACTTCAGGTTTTTTCCTTTTATTTTTTATTTTATAGATATTATAGCACGACTCTTTGTAGTAGTACTTTAGGTTTTTTTTTTTTTTTTTTTGAAAAAAAAATGAAAAAACCTGAAGTATCATTACAAAGAATTAAGTTATGTTTGGTAATAGTTGTTGTTTTCTATTTTCAAAAACTTATTTTTGGTAATATAAAGAAAAAAAATTCTTATATTTTTGAAATAAAAAATATGTTTGATTAGTTGAAATTAAAAAATAATTTTTAAAAAAAAATAGAAAATACTAAAATATGTTGTTACTAAGATTTGAACTCTAATACTAACTCATTAAATGAAACAGATTCATTCAATCAAATCCGTGTTTTTATTTACTTTTGAAAACTAGAAACTGAAAGCAACATTTTGCGTGTATTCAGTTTTCTTCACAAATTGAGTTTTAAAAACAGTTTTTGTTTTCTGTCCATTTTAGGTTGCCAAACACGTTTTTTAGTATCAAAAATAAAAAATTTGTTTTTTAAAACAGAAAATAAGGGGAAAAACAATTACCAAACATACCCTTAGTTTGAGCTTAGTGAGAGAGTGTAATTAAGTGTATATGTTTAACAGTTAGTTTGTTTCTAAAAAAAAAAATGATTATAGCATGAGAGCATTCGCATCATCTCCTATAAAAATTTCTATCTATTTTTTCTATACTATATACTCAAAATTTTGAAATACCCTCCTGCAAAAAAAATTTTCTATTTTAATACAAAAATCTACTTTTTTATTTTGCTGTCAATTTCTATTTAACTATTTTTCTATCATAAACTGCCTTAATAATTTTAAATAAGTAGAAATTTTGTAGTAGAATGGTGGACAAATGATATGGTCCATGACTTAAAACCGTATAATTTCTCCCATATTAAATTATCTATTTTTACATTATGTTTCCTTAAAATATTATTTCATTTTCAATTTTTAATTATTGTCCCAAACCATATCTTTCTCTCTTTTAATAGTCAAACCGAAATAAATAAAGAATTATTAAAATATACATTTACACCATTACTATGGTCTGTCAAGTGTGTTATTATATTTTACAAAGATTTCTATCTTTCTATTATAAATTTTTTTTTTTAAAAGGTGTATTATACCATCCAAACAAGCAAAGTCAAAATGGCATACTTGGTAATTTTCTCAAAAACGAAACCCAAATTCCCAACCTCACATAACGCACAAAACCGCTCCTTTTAAACGTTAAAAACTTTCCCCATTCTCAAAATCCCACTTTTCACTCCGTAACTTAATTCCCCTCCAAAAAAAAAAAACAGATTCTCAAAAACAATAAAAACAAACCCAAACTCAAAGCAACAAATTTTACAAGTATAAAAACAACAACAGCAACAGCAACAGCAACAAAAACATCACTCTAAAAAAGCCATGAATTTACAGCACGGTTTTCCGCTGCTATGGCAGCAATACACCGCGCTGTTGAAGAAGAACCTGCTGCTGTCATGGCGGAACAAGCGGTCCACGTTCCTCCAGCTCTTCTCCTCCTTCTTCTTCATCTTCCTCATATTCTGCATCCAGAAAGCCATAGAGGCTCGCTTCGCTTCCTCCACGTCTTTCCAGAGCGTCACCGACCCCGACGCCCTCGTCTCGCCGCCGATCCCGCCTTGCGAGGACAAGTTCTACGTCAAGCTCCCTTGCTACGACTTCGTGTGGAGTGGAAATGACAACGCTGTGGCTCGGGGAGTTGCTGCAAAGATCATGGCTAACAATCCTGGCAGACCCATTCCTCAGACAAAGGTAGATACTACATATAGTTTCATTAACCTTTTATGTCTGTCTTTTACGTTACATTTTGACCCTTTTTAAAAGTGTACTTTAATCTTAATGTTTGGTTGTTAAGAAAATAATGGAAGATTGTACAAAAGATGAGTTTGTATTTTTGGAGAATTGGAATTTCTAGTGCTGTTATTTTTTACTCAATTAGAATTTCCTATTACTTTTGAAATGGAAATGAAGGATTTTGAGTCTTTATTAGATGAAATTTGGTTATTGTTTGAAGGAAATTGCACTTTTGATCCTTAAAGTTTGGACTTGTTTTCTGTTTTTTTCTATTTGACTTCGTTTTCATATTGGTCTTTACATTTTGACCCTCTAGTCTTATTTTTTGGTTCCTAAAAAAACTATATAAAGTTTGTACACAAGATGAATTTGTATTTAGAGAATTGAATTAAGGGTTTTATTTTAATATTTGACTGCATTTTTTTGTTAGAATAATGGTTTAATGATTAAATTTGTCTGTTTTCTAACAATTTAAGACAATTAGTAATGTATCAATTTTTGGATGCAAAGACAGTAAGCAATATGAGAATTTTGTATTTCTAGTGCTATTATCATTACTCAAAGGTAGATATAGCTTCATTTGCTTATTGTTCGAGTAAATTACACTTTTCCGTTTTAGCTTTTATGTTTGGCATCGTTTTCATATTGGTCTTTTATGTTTGAAAGTTTACATTTTGACCCTTTATGGGAATGAAAATGAAAATTTGATACATAAATGGCCAAAATAAAAATAATTTCAAATTTTTAAGAGTCAGAAGTGTACTTTAATCTTATTTTTTGGTTCCTAAGAAAATAAAAGACCATTGTAAAAATAATAAATTTGTATTTGGAGAATTGAATTTCTAGTGTTGTTATTTATGGAGATTAGTATTGTATCAGTTTTTGGATGCAAACACGGTGTGCAATATGAGAATTTTGAATTTTTACTGCCGTTATTTTTACTCAGAATTTCATATTATATTTTAAGTGGAAAGGAAGAATTTTGAGTCTTTGTTAAAATAATGGTTAAATGATAAAATTCATTGTTTTTTAACAGTTCAAGAATATGTAATTTATCTGTTTTTGGATGCAAATAAAGTGAGAATTTTAATTTCTAGTGCTATTATATTTATTCAATTAAAATTTCATATTATTTTTTAAATGAGGAAATAAAGAATTTTGGAGTCCATTTTTTAGGAAAATTATTGAACAGAAAACTTAGCCAGTTGACTAGCCAGATGGATATAGAGAGAAAATTTAGAATTTATTGAGAGTTTTACTTTTATTAGAACTTGTTGTTTGTATTGGTATTTCTTGTATCTAAGCATTTGGACTTTGGTGTATTCTATTATCTATGTTCACTCACTGTGCCTTTTTGTTTATGCAGGTTAAGTCATTTAGAACACCAAGTGATGTTGATGCATGGCTAATGAGTGATCCAATGAGGTGTCCAGGAGCTTTGCATTTTGCTCAAAGAAATTCTACTGTGATTAGCTACAGCATACAGACTAATTCAACTCCTGTTGCAGTGCGAGGCAATTATGAAGATCCCACTTTTAAATTTCAAATACCACTTCAAATTGCTGCAGAGCGCGAGATTGCGAGATATCTGATTGGAGGTATCGAATTCTAGTTCCTCATGGAATTTTCTACTCACATGGCTTAATGCCGTGACACCCACTTCTGCATTTGAGTAAATGTACCACTAATTTAATCACTCTGTGCATGTTCAGATTCAAACTTCAGCTGGATTGTTGGATTTAAGGAATTTGCACACCCTGCAATTGATAGTTTCTCTGCAGTGGGTTCAGTAGGACCAGCTTTTTTCCTTGCAACAGCCATGTTTGCTTTTGTGTTTCAAATCAGTTCTTTGATCACAGAGAAAGAACTTAAACTTCGCCAGGTATTGACTTTCTGAAGTCTGAAGCTAAAATAGGAATTTGACATTGCTGTATTTTTGCGGGATTATTCAAATTTTCATTTTTGGTTTTTATCTACCCAGGCAATGTCTATGATGGGTCTTTATGATACTGCTTACTGGCTCTCATGGCTCACATGGGAGGGAACTCTTACGCTTCTCTCATCACTTTTCATAGTTCTCTTTGGGATGATGTTTCAGTTTGATTTTTTCTTGCACAACAGTTTTCTAGTTGTGTACCTTGTGTTCTTTCTTTTCCAACTCAATATGGTAAGATATTTCCTGCAAGTCCTATAGGTCATTGTTTTACTTTATGCTTAATTAAACCAGCCCTTTTTAAATATAGTAACCTTTTATCTGCCTGTCTTAACTTTAAATGCTAGATTGGATTTGCATTCATGTTGTCGGCCTTCATTAGCAAGTCAACTGCATCCACAACAGTGGGTTTCTCCATATTTATTGTTGGATTTTTGACTCAGGCAAGATTCCCTTCCTAAATCTCTCAGAAACTATTAACCAGTTCACTTGAAATAATCTGTTTCCACTTTGTCCTTGCAGCTTGTTACAGTATTTGGATTCCCCTACAGTGATAGCTACAGTAATACCTGGAGATCTATATGGTCCTTATTCCCACCTAATCTTCTTGCTGAAGCTCTTACCCTGCTTGCTGGTGCAACCTCAACTCCTCAAGATCCTGGGATTAGCTGGAGTAAACGGAACCAGTGTGCACCAAATGATACAGAGTGTGTAATGACCATTGTATGTGAAAAATTCAAGCTAAAAATCCCAATATTGAAATTATATAGATCACTATGTATCCTTTTTCTGTTCTCTATTCCTTTTCCTCTGTTTACTTCAATCTAAGTTGAATCACTCACATTATAGCCATTTTGTATTTCTTGTGCTCTCAACAGAATAAGATATACATATGGCTCATTGCCACATTCTTGGTGTGGTTTGTATTGGCTATCTACTTCGATAATATTATCCCAAATGCATCTGGTGTGAGAAAATCAGTATTTTACTTCCTAAACCCTGGGTACTGGACCGGAAAAGGTGGAAGCAAGGTGAAAGGTAATTCAGTTTGATCTTCAGTTTGTGCTCACAAGTTCTCCTCATTGCCTGGTAGTATGACTAATGCCTTTTTCCCTCTCTCATCATAGAGGGTGGAATTTGTAATTGCATAGGTTCTGTCCCACATCATGAGCATATTACCCCAGATGATGAAGATGTTCTCGAAGAGGAAAACATAGTAAAAAATCAAACAAGGGAAGGCGTGGTTGATTCAAATGTTGCAGTTCAGATACGCGGTCTTGTAAAGACATATCCTGGAACTAGGGATTGTAATTGTTACTGTAGATGCAAGAAGACTCCACCTTATCATGCCCTTAGGGTAAGGACCTCTTTCTAACTTTAGTTCTGTAGAGTTTCAGGGAGTAAAATGAACTTTTATTCACTTGTACCTGATTATGTAATTGTTATGAGTTTCTGTAGGGTCCTAGTGTTTCATGGTTCTTAAGGAGGATGCTGTTATGAAATCAATCTAATCAAATATCTTATTTGTTCAATGCACCTCTCTCTTTCTTTGCTTTTAGTTGTTCTTTTAGGAAAAGGATTGGTAGGCACAGGTAGAGCGGCATAGAGTCGCCAACTACATATCTAGGTTATTAGCATCATTGAATTTGCTTCATTTTGGGCTATTGTTTGTCTGGCAGAATCAATTTAGTGGTGGTCCTGCTATTTGTCACTACTGTAGTTATACATTAGGTGCCTTGAGGGGGATTTGTTCTTGTCCATATTTATGATGTTTTTTGCATCACTATCATCAAAGTTAGTTTTTTTATCAGTTTCTTAACTGTCATAATGTATCACCATAAGGCATAAGATTACAATAATGATGCTGACAGTGATCGTATTTATATTTGGGTGAAATTTTAACTTGCTTATTTGCAACTCTCCTTCAGGGGCTAATGGTGAATTTTGAAAAGGATCAGTTATTTTGTCTTCTTGGACCTAATGGAGCTGGAAAAACTACAGCAATTAATTGTTTGACAGGCATTACCCCAGTGACTGGTGGAGATGGTGAACTCTCTCTCTGTTTATCCTATTGAAATTAAGTCAAGAAGAATATAACATTTGAGTCTGCCTTGTTAACAGCATTGATTTATGGACATTCAATCCGAAGCTCAGTTGGCATGTCAAACATTCGAAGAACTATTGGAGTCTGTCCCCAGGTGACCTCTCTCTCTCTCTCTCTCTGTGCCTGTGCATTTCAAGTTTGCTGCATGTTTTCAGTAATATATGAATTGACATAGTTTCGAATAGAAATGGCTCAGAAAAGAAGTGCCTGACCTTTTCTTGAATTTTGTATTTTTTGTAGTTTGATATCCTTTGGGATGCATTGTCTGGTCAAGAGCACCTCCACCTCTTTGCTACTATTAAAGGCCTACCCCGTGCTTCTATCAAATCGGTATGTATGCAAGTATAGAAGGGTGATTCAGCCGCTTTCTTCCTAATCATGGTTTGAAGATTCAAAACACACTTTATGGTCCCAGACATGGCATCCAACAGCAGTAATAAATGACCTTGATGTAGGTTTATTTTCATTCTTCTTAAGATAAACGATTATGCTCCATGCAGATTGGTGAGAAGTCGTTGGCAGAAGTGAGACTCACTGAGGCTGCCAAAATGAGAGCTGGGAGTTACAGTGGAGGAATGAAACGTCGCCTCAGTGTTGCAATAGCCCTTATTGGTGATCCAAAGTTAGTCATTTTAGATGAACCGGTATGTAGCTAGGAATATATTTGCCCTAATTTATTTACTTAAGAAGTTTTATCTAATCCCTCCAATTGGCAGACAACTGGTATGGATCCAATAACAAGGAGGCATGTATGGGACATTATAATGGATGCAAAGAAAGGGCGTGCCATTGTCCTTACAACACACTCAATGGAAGAAGCTGACATTTTAAGTGACCGCATAGGAATCATGGCCAAGGGTAGGCTTCGCTGCATTGGAACCTCAATCAGGTTGAAGTCAAAGTTTGGCACTGGTTTCATTGCTAATGTTAGCTTCTCTGGAATGAACAATGGACAAACTCCTCAGAATCGTTCTCCTCCCAATGGGGCTGCAGTTTCTGCAACTCCTGACCATGAGGATGTGAAGCAGTTCTTTAAAGATGTAAGTTAAATAAATAAATTGATCAAATTTTTTCTTTAACTTACAAAGAGGTTGATTTCTGACTCGGGGAATGTTTGGACAGCATTTGGATGTAGAACCAAAAGAGGAGAATAAAGCTTTTTTGACTTTTGTGATTCCTCATGATAGAGAGAGTCTTTTGAAGGTAAGGATCTTTAACATTGTATTTTGTTTTCATTTCTTTTGAAGCTGTCCTTTACAAGTTTATAAATCCTATATTGGCTCACACTCAACAGCATGGATATGGATTCATATGTAAACTGAATTGCATTTCCACTGATGCATCAGCAAAATTTTTAACCTTCATATATTGCATTCTTTGAAATGATGCACGTCAATACATCATAGAATAATGATATCAAGTCAAGTGCATAATCCTATATATTGCATTCTTTGAAATGATACACAGACAATTGGAGAGAGATTGCATCAGCTGTGTTTGCAATGGGCGTGACATAGATCCATGAAATAATTCTAAAAGGCTCAGATTGCCAATTTTATTGCCCAAATAGAATAGTACTTTATTGTGGTGAAATATACACGATTTTTGTTATAGTTTTTTTTTTCCTTATTGTATCTGGTAATTGTCAATTTGTCATTTTCACATGATTTGGTAACTTCATTGGTTTCCACTACAGTAGAGTCTAATGAAATGTTTTGAGCTGCCATAAAGCAACATGTAGAGCTCAAGAAATAACAATTTCTTATATTATTAGATTCATTGGATTACCTTCTTATATGATAGGCTTTATCTATTAGAATAATGTAAAGATTATGAAAAAAATAAATAAACTAATCACATTTGGGGTTTACTAATAATCTTGAACAGAAATTTTTCGAGGAGCTCCAAGATAGACAAGGGGAATTTGGTATATCTGACATTCAACTTGGTCTTACAACCCTTGAAGAAGTTTTCTTGAATATTGCAAAGCAAGCAGAGCTAGAGAGTGCAGCAGCCGAAGGGAGGATGGAAACTCTGACTTTAACATCTGGAGCCTCAGTTCAGGCAAGTGGATTTTTATTTTTATTTTTTATTATTATTATTTTTTTATATTTAATGTGTAGCAAGATAAGCTAAAGAAAAGTTTTAGAGCCACTATGCCCACTCCCATCTTATCCTTTTTTCAATGATCGTGCAGGTACCTATAGGAGCTAGGTTTGTGGGGATTCCAGGAACAGAATCTGAAGAGAGACCTAGAGGAATTATGGTAGAAGTATATTGGGAGCAAGATGATTCTGGTGCCCTCTGCATTTCTGGCCACTCGGACGAAATTCCATTGCCTCCAAATGCTCAAACAATGCCAGTAACAGGTTCTGGAAGAAATTACTTAGGCCGGTCAGGACCAGTTCATGGAATTGTGATTGAACCCAATCAAATTCAGTAAAATACGTATTATCATTGGTTCATTTACTCCTGAGTTGTATACATATGTTTTTGTGCATTCTGTACATTTAAGAGCTCCACGACTTGAAAGCATTTTAGCCATTTGTATCATGTATACTAGGATATTGAAAAACCTTACAGGATTTTGCTATATGTTGAAATAATTCATATATTATTATTACATTGTTTATTCATTTTTTCCCTAGAGTTATTAGAGGTTACTTTCTGTTAAAATTTGGAGATCAAACCAGTCCAATTCCAACGCATAATTTATTGCTGTTGGTCCAATCCTCATTGTTGATTTTCCAAATAGGGTGTAGGGACTGTGGGAGGTATGGCTTTGGAAGCATCAGCATCTGTAAGTTTCCTTCCTGTGTGCTCCCAAGTTGTTGTATTTTTCTCACAAGCTTAGAATTAGTACAATTCATAGTTTCTTTAGTGTTGGGTATATACACGTAAGTAAAATCTCACATTGAATAATAATGATAAGAGTGAGTGATTAATATAATATAGCTGGACATAAACTTATAAGCTTAAACTTTTGAATTAAGGAATGTCCCTATGTTATATTAACTACTCAATTGGAGTCTCCCTAAAGTGCTCTCCCTAACATTTAGCCTCACAAAGATATAGATATGTAATTTTTGTAGAATTTTCCTTACATGAAGAACAATCTACCTTTTTAATTGGAAGGATGGATTTAAACTCAAGAGCCACCCAATTGATAGCTTGAAACCAAGGTAAATATGAACAATCAAACCAGCAAAATAAAAATTGCATAGCCCATAACCAATTAGATAGTGGTTACAGGCTGAAACCACCAATCTTGTATAGTTCACTCCAGTCTTGCATAATACACCCATGAAATCCAGTTGCTTAACATTCTCCACTCGTTATAGCTCCAAGTATAACAGTGCATAGACAAGTGATAATTTATTATAGATTTAAATAAGATTGTTTTGAATTTAAATCCAATCTCCACTTTCCCTCTTAATTAAAACCCTACCATCGGATGGAGAATTTGGACCAACATATGGGAGAATGAAGATTAAATTAACCATTTCCTAGCCATTTAAATGGACAAATCTATATACATCTAAAAGGTAAAGCGTAGTATTTATTGTTGTTACGCTCTAATTGAGTTATGTCAGCGTTCACATCATTATCTAATTTGTTTCCAATTCTTCTATAATTGTTTTTAACATTTACTCTTTTTTTTTTTTTTAATATTTACATTTTTCCCAACATTTGTCCCTCCCTCCCCACTACCCTCTACTTTAATATCACTCTTCATCTTCCCTTATTTTGTATCTTCTTATTCACACATTTTACTATAAATTTTTCATTCTTTCTTCCATTCTTTGCATAGTTTTCCCTCACAAAAAATGTTATCTCTCTCTCTCTCTCTCTCTCTCTCTCTCTCAATTTTTTGGTTTTTTTTTTTTTTTTTTTTTTTTTTTTTTTTTTTTTTTTTTTTTTCTTGCCTCTCTACTTTAAGTTGACAAATTTTTGTATTCTTTAGAACTCTAATTTTGGTTGATGCGATTAAATTTTATATTTTAAGATGTTTATTTTTTGTTCTCTTTGATTGTTGATTTACTCTAATCAATTATTTAAAAAAAAATAATCCTAATACATTAATTTAGTTCAATAAAAACCTTCATATTCAATAATTGTTAACTATATTTTAATTTTAATATTCTATCATGAAAGAAATGTGGAAAATACTCAAATTGAAGGAATTCCTCTACAATTCAAGGAGGAAATACTCCTTGAAAAAAGATAACAAAAATAGAAGGAAAATCAAGCAAATAATATCCTTGAAATGGGAGTGAGATAATCAGGTACTCTACATTTTTTTTTCAATAACATTACACCAATAATATATTTAGTTTTCAATAAACTTAACAAAAAAGTTTTTTCTTTCTTTTATATTGTAGGGAGCTGTATTCACATGCCTTGCAACAACACAAAATATTGAAACAAACTTTGGATGGTACTATATTGGATGCGCAAAGTGCAACAAAAAAGTTAAATTTGAAAATGATTTTTTGGTGCAACCATTGCAAAAGTAACTTTGATTTTCCAATTCTAAGGTAAAATATAAATTATCAATTTAACAATCATACAATATATGTAAACATAAAAGTGAAATTTTTAATATAAAAAAATTAATCAAATTAGATATTTATACATGTAGGTATAGAATTCAACTCAATGTTGATGATGCAATAGAGTGTGTTGTATTTATTTTGTTTGACAAGGAAGCTAAAAAATTACTTCAAACAACAAGAGAACTATCAAACAAATGTGAAACTTTAAGACCATACAATTAGCATATATGATCTTTCATTTACTTTGACAAAAATATGCTAAATTATATTCAATATTTTATTAGATGAATGCAAATTTCAACCTATTGAATGAAAATAGAAAAGCTCATTGGAAAAACATTTTTCTTTCAGCTAAAGCTTAATGGCTATCCCAAAAAAAAAAAGCGCTTAACGGCTATAACAGCTATAACTGGAAGGAAGGAAGGAATTCAAATATAGGAATTAATATTGTGTTAAAACAATCAAATAAAAGTCTTTGTTCCATTAATAATAAAACTTTTTTGGAAAATCAAAACTTATGCAAGTTATACTACCTACCTTCTTAACTTCAACCCACTTTGATTATCATTAAAATAACAAATAAATAAATAAAGCAGAAATTTTTTTGACCCCATGAGGTACATTAATCAAAGGTATCCAATTAAACAGTAGCACTAAAAATAAACAGTAAAATATAGAAAAATAATGAATCACATCAATACTAGCTGGCAACTGTGGCTACTACTATTTCATGAAATTGACTCATTTAAGCATGAATGAAAACTTCATTATTTAACACTCAAAATATAGTCTTAGCTCATTTTATTCAACATTTAAATTCAACTATATCCTCCAAATCTATTAAATAGCTACCAAGGATATATCCTCCGGTAATAATATAAATTGCATAAAAAAAATAAAGTTTCTCAATTCAAAAATTCCATTTTCCAACATTTTATTTCACCTTTAATTATGTAAAGGTAAAATAATTGATGTTTGAATAGGTATGAAAGAGTAATTCAGTTAAATAGAGAGAGGAAGAGCTGAAGAACTAGATATTAATGATTGTTTCAGTTGTTTCAATATTAGTAATAATTTAATTATAAGAGACTTTTGATAGTGCATATATATATATATTGTCTTTTGATTTTTAAAGGAAAGTGGCAATTGAACAAGTATTGTAGCGTGAAAGACTATTTGGCTTGGGCTTTATCGAGGAAAATATCAAATGTTAATTATAATTGATAAATATATTAAATACTATAAGGCTTGGGGTTTATAGTAGAGGGTATATGAAAAGCTTTTTTTCACTTAATCTACAATGAAAATTTATTGCTAATAACTAGAGCAATCACTAATCCATAAAACACACACAACACTATAAATTACAATCCTAAACAACTTGAAAATTACAAACTAAAAACATCATACAACTACACAATCACAAAATGAGCATACAACATGCTCACAAATATTTTGTACAAGATCAAACTACAAGAGGAAAAGAAATCCTTCTTCAAGCCAACATAGAAGGGGACAAAAATACAAGATATGGACTAGCAAATGCACTGTTATGTGAATCAAATGATGAGGGAATACAACTACTATTATCGATTCTAAATCAATCAAATGTAAAACAACTGCTCCAAAACTATCGACAAATCCTTCAACATATATCTTTCGGAACAAGCACATTTCACATTCCAAAAAACCAAGCATGCAAAAATATTGGAGTGGATTATTAGGATTGTGAATGTCCTTACCCTTACGGAAACAAGGAATTACATGTAACATGCAAAATGTGTTAAATTGACTTGAAAATATATAAATTAGTCAATCAAGTATGGTAGAATTAATATTTCAAAAAAAATAAATAAATCAATTCTCCTATAAATTATCCTTATTTTGTTCCAAATAGTAATCTCTAATAAAAAATAATAATTCCATGAGCAAAGGCTCCTATCAGCATGAATCCTACTATATATTAGTCATACGTATTCAACACAGCTTGAGTCATAATAACATTACAAATATTAGTAAGACCACCCTAAAAGAAATTATCTCTCGCAATGAACAGGGCCGCGACTAGGAGTATGGTAATATGTCAATCATAATGTAGACTCATGTTTTTCCAAAACCGAATATCCCTGAGGAGCATTTTTACTATACCCTGGTCTGAATATCAAGAGATCTAAGCCCACCAATGACACATTGGTTGAAGCCTAGAAAACCCGCCTTCCAAAGAATCGTATTGACTAGATTCAACCTTTCCTCCTTTATAGGACACTCTATATAATATACAATATAGTATTACTATCCATACCCCAATTCAACCTCCTTTACTTCGTAGATGCCTCCGTATATACAATATAGTATTAGGTTGTATTTGAGATTATAGTTTAAAGTCAACTTATTTTACTATTTAGTTTATTTTTGCTACTATTCATAAGTCCAACTGCACTTTTCAGTATTATTCATTGGTCTCATTATACTATTTCAATTAACTTTTATCTTTATTTATAGTACTTTCAGCAAAAAAAATTCAATTTCAGCTAAATAAGTTGTTTTCAAACGGACACTTAATTTCAGTATTTTATTTTTGCTTGTTTAGGTATTATAGCACAAAAGCATTCACATCATCTCTAATAAAATTTTTTGTTTATTTTAGTATAAAAACCTACTTTTTTCTATTTTACATACTTATTTTTCAAAATACCCTGCTACAAAATTTTTTGTCTATTTTAATATAAAAATCTTCTTTTTCTATTTTGTTGAATGGAAGTCATTTTCTGTTTAAATTTTGTTTTCTATCATAAATTGACTCAGCAAAATTGATACCACATCATCCGTATCAAAATCCAATAAATGAGAGATATATATGTAAAAATAACTACCCACTAACACATGTCTTTCATTTTTTTTTTAAACCAAAATCAAACTTCATTCATTCATTAATAAAAAGAGAATCCAAATAAAATGCCTCTAATGCTGAAGGAGGTGACTCTTCTATCCATACAAAATCATCATCTACTTGCCTAGCATAACGAGCTAAGGAGTGTGCAATTGAATTTGCATTCTGATGAACACAACTTATCTCCACACGCCTAAGCCCCCTTATCAGACATCGAATATCATCATATACATTACCCAACAGAGACAGATTGCTCCGTGGTGAGCTGATAGACTTCATCACATTTGTGATGTTACCCTTGTGGGCACAGCAAGTCGGGGGGAGTATGCCTCGACAAAATGGACCGGGGTGAAGAAAAGAAATGGAGTTGCCACTTTGATTAGGTCTAGGAACCATAAAAATAGTGCCCTTCGTGGAAGGACTGATCTACTACCAAAGTACTTGTCTGGAGTTTAGGTATGGGGATGGAAAGGTGTTAGGCACTCAACCCCACCCGACCTGTGGGTTGGCTTCCTCTCATTGTGTATTACGTCTTAATCTCATTAAAGGCATATTCAATACTGCATTCTAGACTCAGACACACACTAGCATACATCTAAGCAAACTCCAAAACCCTAACATACATCTATCATGGTATCGCAACGTACATAAACCAAAGGCAACAAACAAACAAACAAACATATATCATATCCAAGGCAGAAGCCTAGGCATGTTAGGATCAAACAAACATGTTATCATATCCAAGGCAAAGCATTTTAAAATATAGTTCATATTCATCAAAGTAAGATCAATACCATATATCTCAAATAAATGCATGTTCATATGAATGCATGACTTACTAATCACAGCACCTATGCATCAATGCATGATTATATCATATGCATGTTCATGGAAAACAGTGGCGGCTTTAGGAATTTTGTTCAGGGTGTTCCTAAGAAAGCATAAATTACACAATCTTATTTCTTTTTAGCCTTTAGGTAATTAGGTTTGATTCAATATTATTAATTCCATTTCGTTACGGTCGTAATGGCCGGAAAATACCATGTCGATAAACAAATCAGAACAGTAACCCACCCTATTCTACTTTGGAAAAAATTTCGGGTCATTCCGGTCTATTTCGGGTGTTTCGAGGTCAGTGGCGGAGCCAAGAAGTTTTTCTAGGGGGGCAAATTAAATATAACAAAATTATTGAATTAAAAAAAAATTCAAGACCCAATAAAAATTTTTATTTTATGAATTAATATTTTAGCTTAATAATGTTATGTCCTAAATTTTTTTATTGTATAAAACTCATTTATAATTTAACCACTCTTGCCCCGGTTTGGGCTACCAAGTTTGCTTGGCTTTTGAAGAAAACCAGAACCTGCATGTCGATGTTAGATGTCATCCAATGTTGCCAGGAACATAGTGACTGCTTTGATCTGTTTGCCATGACTATCTCTCAACTTTGGACTCACAGAACTAAGCTCCGTGTAGGTGAATGCGTGGCACCATTGGCAAAAATAAATGCCTTGGCTGCGGACAGCTTACTGGAGTTTCAATGTGCCCAGTCTTCTCCCCAGTCAGCATCGAAGACGGTAACAACGTCCAGGTGGTCTCCTCCTCCAATGGGTTAGGTGAAAGTCAACTTCAACAGGGCAACTTTCAAAGATAAGAACTTAGCAGGTTTGGATGGTGTTATTCGTAACGACGGAGGTCTTGTCATGGCTGCCTTTACACAAACTATTCCACTGCCTACATCAATAGAGATGGTGGAAGTGTTGGCAGCACGCAGTGCTTTGGGTTTGGCGCAAGAACTAAGTCTGAATCAGGTGCAACTTAAAGTTGATTCAGAAGTAATAATCAATGCTCTCTCTAAGGGTGGTATGGACTCTTCAAGCTACGGGCATATCATCAAGGACATCAAATTTCTTTCCTCGGCCTTTCAATGTTTATCCTTTTGTCATACTCATAGGCAAGGTAACAAAGTAGCGCATTGTTTAGCGAGATCAGCTTGTAAGTTCTCCCCATTCCAGGTTTGGATGGAGGAAATTCCCCTGGAGTTTGAATCTGTGTACTCTGCTGATATCCCTTAATGAATTGTCTCTTTAACCACTCAAGCCAAAATATAAATGCAAACAATAGTACATTGTAATAAGTAATTATATATAACGATATTTTATAATCTTATATATTATTATATAATAGAAACTCAAAAATAATATAATATATTATATAATTAAAGTGAAAGACAGAAATCCACATTTGTCAAATTTACAACCACAAAAATGTTATTCTCACACTCAAACACAGTATTTTGAAGTGTTGTACAGTAGTAACACAACACTCAAAGTTATACAAAACATATAGTTATAGAAAAAAATAAAGAAAGAAAAAGAAGGTAACAAACACACAACAAGAGAGCGAGATAAAAAATGAGAAAGATACCAATGATTCATAGAAGGGCGACGGGCGGTGGAGAGGACTGTCATGGAAAGGTGGCGTGATGGGGGCATTATACTCCCAGTAAATGTAAGAGGAGATTTGTTTTGCTCTTTTGTTTATTTATTAGTATTATTTTTTTCATTGGTGATTTTGAATTTGATGGAGAAGAATGGGGTTTTTTTGTTAGTATTTGGAGGGTGGATTGAGGAATGAATAGGTTTGCTGGGCTTGCACCGATTAGTCTTATATCTATCAGTTTTTTTTTTGTTTTTTTTTAGAATCTGCGGGCTTCTGTTTTCAGTGTATTGGGCTTTTTTTTCCTGGTGGGCTTGTCTGTTACAATTTTTTTATTTATTTTTTTCAAATTTTAGTTCAAAATTTGTTTTGGGCTTTTTTTTTTTTGGCTTGAAAGTAGAACAAATTTTTTTTTTTTTTTTAATTTGAGGGTGTTCTTAATTTTGATTGAGGGTTCCTATTTTTTTAAAAGGGTAAACAAATAAAGAAAATTTAATTATTATATATAAATTTTTTTTTTTTTTTTTAGGTCAGGGTGTTCTTGGGAACACCCTGACATGAACATGGCACTGCCACTGATGGAAAAACAACAAAATTGGAATATAAAACCCTAATCTAGCATAAGGAGAACAAACAAAGCAAACAACATGGAAACAAAGACTCAAAAGTATAAAATAAGATAAGACAAAGACATATGGTATAAAGAAGATGAAGAAACGGAAACAAAAAGGGTTGGATTAGGGTTTTTGGGCACAAGTATACGTGTGCATACATAGGGCTGACGTATGCATACACGCCCTAAACCTAACCTAGAAACAAAGAACACAGCAGAACATAAACTAAATCTAACAACCTAACCTCTTTAAAACAAAAAAACAAAGTAAACCTAAACTAAATAGACATGTTAAACATATATAACATAAAAGAAGGCAAGGAAAACAAATTAAAACAAGAAAGAAAAGATAAGAAAAGGCTAGAACATTATAACTCAAAAGCAAAGTTCTTTGGCTTGATTTTGATCGTTCCCTTTAGTCAATCTATGCACAATAAAAAACAAAAGTGATTAGTAAGCTTGAAACTCAAAGATCAAGGCCAGAAAATGCCTCAATTAGAAAAATATTGCCTTGAGGATGTTTTGTGAAAAACTCTCTCTTTAATTCACTATTTCTAGTGAATCTTATGTTTTCCCTTAGGATTTTCTGTGTGTTTTGAGAAGGTACCGTGTATGGCTTTATATAGTTTGAAAATGGAGGTTTGGAACAGCTCCCAGACAATGTGGGATTTGTTCCAAACCAAGTTTTAATGCAGAAAAACTTGTCTTTTATAATTTCTAGAACCTTAACATGCATACAGATGCTCGTATATGTGTACGCATGCATGAAGCATGCGCACACAGGTCTAGAGCATGCATGCGCATACGCATGTATGCGTACGCATTCACTAGGGTCTTCTGGTCTTTTTTTTTCAAAAATAGCTTTATTTGATTCATAAAAGAGTTTTATTTTCCAAAGATTCTTTCCTCAAGTCAATTTCAATCTGATTGGGCCCTACACCAACCTTGGACTTTGGAATTCCTACATCATTGGAGAATGGGAGCCCGAGTCGTAAGGGGTACAAAATGCAGTTTCTACAACCCTCAATCACCAAGTTTGAGAATCCAGCTTCCACCATGAACTCCAATGTTTTCCTGCACGCCAACACCTCCGCCTCCTCACTATTTGTCACTACAGGACTTTTAGACTATAACACTGCCATGACCTGGCCTTTGTCGTTCTAGATCACCGCTCCAAATCTAGATGCTTCCATGTCTGCAAATACCATTGCATCAAAGTTGAGCTTGTAGCTCCATCCAACAGGTGGCTGCCACGACTGTATCAACCCACTTGACATGGACCTTGTGGGCGCAAGGGAGTAGGCCTCGATCGAGTGAACCGTGGTGGAGAAAAATGTAATCACCACCTAGATTAGGTCTAGGAACCATAAATATAGAGCCTTTGTGGAAATATTGATCTTTACCAGAGCACGTGTCTGGAATTTAGGTATGAAAATGAGAAGGTGTTTGGCACCCAACCCCACCCAACTCATAGGTCGGGTCGGCCTCCACTCATTGTGTTCCAAATTCTAATCCCATCAAATGGTCCACTAATATATTATTCTAAACTCACACACACTAACATGCATCTACTATCCAAAACATGGCATATGTCCAACACTCACCCATAAAATAAAAACCCTACCATTCATCTAACACATAGATATCCAAGGACAGCAACTACAACAAAAGGCAAAAACATCAACAAGGCATTATTTATCAAGTATAACCATTCATTCAAACCTAGCATCGTGGTATTCATCAATCAAGGAAACCAATCATCATATTTAAAGATGCACGTTCATATACATATACATGACTTACCTTCACTTACCTCACTGCACCATAACACCTCAGCATCTATGCATAAATGCATGTTCAAGTTCAAATGCATATTCATGTGATTCATCAAAGACAAAAACCCTAATTATCAATTCAACAATTAGAGCATGTGAAACATGTTATTCTACTAACCCTAGCTCTAAACATGTGAAAACTAGACTCAACAAGACCTAAACATGTGATTAAAATTAATCAAAACAAACAAAATAATAAGAACCCTAAATTTGCGTTTCTGGGCACGAGTATGCATGTGCATGACTTACCTTCACTTACCTCACTGCACCATAACACCTCAGCACCTATGCATCAATGCATGTTCAAGTTCATATGCATATTCATGTGATTCATCAAAAACATAAACCCTAATTATCAATTCAACAATTAGAGCATGTGAAACATATTATTCTACTAACCCTAGATCTAAACATGTGAAAACTAGACTCAACAAGACCTAAACATGTGATTAAAACTAATCAAAACAAACAAAATAGTAAGAACCCTAAATTTGCGTTTCTGGGCACGAGTATGCATGTGCATACATAGGGCATGCGTGCACATCCCAAATACATGCCCAGAAACATAGTTTTAGAACTACAAACAAAATAGTAATTTAACAAACCCTAGCATACTTCTAATACAAAACTTAAAAATCTAAACTAACAACAAAGATATCAAAGATATAAAACAAAAACAAAAACTATTCTGAAATATGCATTGGATCTAACAACAAACAAGAGCAACATTTAACGCATCAAAACATGTTTATCAATATATCCAATCATTCAACTCATTAATCAAAACATGATGAGACACAACAAATCGAACCCAAATAAATCAAATCATATTTCTAAGAATATATAACATGTAAATAAAATTAAGAACAACAATAACACAAGTTATAAAAAATTCAAATCAAGGAAAAGCCATGAAGAGAGACTCACCTTGCTTATGGAACACAACTTGGTTGATATTTTAACCGGCACCTCAGTGCCTACACAACAAGATTCAATTGAAAGAACAAGAATAATTGAAGAACACAATAGTTTTTAGGATAATCACAACTTAAGAACAAATTTATAATTGAAAAGGTTTTAGAAAACAATTTGGGAAAATGTTTTCTGTCTTAGAACTAACTAAAGTGAGGTTTTTAATTTATTAAAATCATGCAAAGGTGCTGCCCTAGGGTTTTGAAAAGAGAAAATAGGGTTTTAGAGAAGATGGAGGCCAAAAAATAACTCTCTATCTAGGGTTTTGATTGGAGACATAAGATGAGAATTTATAAGTTAAAATTAGGGTTTTCGAGGCTTTTTGATGGTCTTCGGACGTGCCCAAGGGTCTATGGTGGGCCTACATCAAAGCATGATGTTTTGGGCCCTTAAAATGAAGTTTCAAGACCCAAAAAATTGGACTGCTCAGTTGGCTTGACTGTAAACGGTCATAACTCACTCGCTATAAGTCCAAATTAGGAAATATTTTCATTCAAATTGAAGCCTAGAATGTCTACTTTCCAATGAAACAAAATTCACTCAAAATTCCTTTGTGGATCAAAGATTATGGCCAAAATAATGAGAAAATATCATTTGTAAGCATCATTTTCAAAGCAATTTTAGCACTTTTGAGTTGTGATTACTTCCAAACTATCAAAATAACTAGGGATGGAAATTTTTTCTAGACCCGCGGGTACCTGGCCCGACCCTAATGGGCCGGGTTTTACCCGATCCGATTAGGAATAGGGTCGGGTATGGGTTAAAAAAAAAACAGAAGCAAGTCCGGGTTTTATAAAAAAAACCCGAGACTTGACTCGAGACCTGGCCCATTTAAAATCCCGGTACCTTAAATTACAAAAATACCCTATATATATATATATATATAATACCTATAATCTAACCCTAATCTGGTAAATACCCTTATTTCTTCAGCTCAGTCCGTCCGACACTCACCTCCCTCAGCTCAGTTCGGCCCTCCCTCAACTCAGTCTGACCCTCCCTCATCTCAATCCCCTCACTCCCTCACTTCGACCGACACTCCCTCACTCCCCTCCCTCATTTTGCTCTGTTCTGATCTCCTTGGAAAACCCATCTAGTTTGCGCTCTCACCATCTTCGTCTTTCGTTTCCCCTTTTTGTGTGTGTGTGTGTGGGGGGTTTAAAGCTTTGTTTGGTTTGAGCTTTTTGGGTATTTCCTTTGTATGAGCTCGATCTGTGACTATTTTCTCGGTTTATGCTTCTGGAAAGAATCTTCCTTGTTGTGATTTTTTCATTTTCTTCTTCAAATTAGAAGAAAAAGTAATTTTTTTTAGGCTTGGTAAGAAAGTTTCAGTGACAGAAAGTTTCGTTTAGCTCAGACTTTTTTTGTTTTCTGAAAGAAATTTTTTTTTTCTATTTTTTGATCTTGGTTGCAGTAATATTGTTGTGGTATTATGTTTGTGTCCTTTGAAAAATAATGGGTTTTTTTTTAAAAAGGTTTATTTTGTGGTTTATGGGTTCGATTTGTGCTTATTTGCTTTGTTTTGGGTTTTGCTTGCAAAGTTTACTATGGAATCTCCGAGACTTGGGCTTTGAAAAGCCATTTGTTTTAGCTTTTTAAGGTAATATGTTGTTGTGAATGTACGATATTATTTACGTTCTTGCTTGCATGTCTATTTGGGGTTAATGTGTTAGCATTTTCGTTATATACTATGTGTTTGGATAACTCTGTAATTAACAGTGTTTTCGTAAAAAAAAAATTTCCCTTTCTGGTTTGAGTTTGCTTGCTTTTTCTGTGTTGAGTAAATTTAAGATTGATTCTTTTTATCCTGGGGTTCAATTAAGGACTATGTTGAAGTTTCTTTTTAGGTCTTCTTCGATGTTTCAGTTTGGTTTATAATTTTGTAGGCTTAATATGTTATTTTTTATTTGTTTATTAGTTCAATATTAATGCTTTTGCATGTTTTATGGTATTTAAAATTTATTTCTTTTAGGAAAAATGATTCCTTTAGGAAAATTTGTGAGTGTGAGGTGCATGCGAATAAACATGGAACAGAGTATATACCTGTTTCTTAATGCATATAATCTTCAAGGAAACAACAGAGTATATACCTGTTTCTTAATGCATATGGTAGTGAATTTTTGTACACATATCTTTCACTTGATTCAAGTCTCAAAGCATTCTATTCCCCTGTTCTTTCCCTCATTTCTACATAGTTTGTTTAATGGAAGAAATTGTTTGTTTTTTGTGTTTGTTAGGAATGCAGATCCTAAAACGGAGATGAAAGACACAAACAAATCTGGTTCTTCCTCGCCAAGTGGCTCTCCCTTGAGAACCAGACGTTGTCCCTTGCCAACTATGCAGTCTCCTTCGCCATTTTCATGATCACCCTCGCCATTGTCGCCTGGTAACTCACCCTCAGGATCACCGTTAAACAAAGAGTAAGTGTTTGAATTTATAGTTAATCATGTTTAATTATGATTGCATTAATAGAATTTGTGAATCTGTGTAATTATGAATTTGTGCCTATTAATCAATGAGTATGTGTAATAATAAATTTGTGATAATTTGTTTTGATTCTAACTCCCAAACTTTTGAACCAATTAGGAATCTGAAATCCCCGACAGTGGACTTAGTGGGAGAAGACTTAGAGGTAGAGGAACAAGAAGGGACCGAGGGAGAGCAAGAGCCTACAAATGAGGACTTCGATACAAGTAAAAAAAGAAAGACTACCTCAGATGTTTGGTCTCATTTTACAAGGAAGAAAGTTGATGGAAAAGTTAAAGCCCAATGCCATCATTTTAACAAACTTTACTTGGGTGAGTCTAACCAAGGTACAACTCATTTGCGTAATCATTTAGCAAGATGTACACGGATGAAGTTTAAAGATATAAGGGATATGCGACAACAAGTCTTAATTAAACAACAAAATAAGGTGGATGAAACTATGAGTTTGAATACTTACTAATTTGATTAAGTTAGAATGAGGAATAAGCTTGCTCGTATGGTCATCCTACATGAATATCCCCTTTCAATGGTTGACCATATTGGATTTAAAGAATTTGTGGCTGATCTTCAACCTATGTTTAAACTTGTCATAAGAAATACTTTGAAGAGTGACATTCGTAAAATCTATGATAATGAGAGGGAGAAAGTTTTGAAGATGAAGGACAAGAACGGAAGTAAGATAGCAACTACAACTGATATGTGGACTTCAAGTAACAAAAAGAGAGGGTTTAGGGTCATTACCGCTCATTTTATTGATCATACTTGGATGTTGCAAAACCAGGTTTTAAGGTAATTTTTTAATCTATAAATTGAATGATAAAGACTTTACATTTAGAATGTTTATTGAGTTATGTTATAATTATTTATATTATTTTTCTAGGTTTGTTTATGTTCCTTCTCCACACACTAAAGATATCCTTGCTGAAGTCCTTGTTGATTGTTTTTTAGAGTGGAACATTGATAGGAAGTTGTCCACAATAATTGTTGATAATTGTAATACTAATGATGCCATGATAAGACTTCTCTTGAATAAGCTTGATACTAGTTCTCTTATGTTGGGTGGGTCTATGTTGCATATGAGATGTGCTACACATATTTTGAATTTGATTGTTCAAGATGGGTTGTCTCTTATTGGTAATGGTATTGAAAGGATTTGTAATAGTGTGATTTATTAGACTGGATCATCAAAAAAAAGGCAGAAATTTGAAAAAAATGCACGTCAATTGCGTGTTCAATGCACCAAAGAGTTAGTCTTAAATTGTAAAACTCGTTGGAATAGTCTTAGATTGTAAAACTCGTTGGAATTCAACTTAGTTAGTCTTAGATTGTAAAACTCGTTGGAATTCAACTTACTTAATGATTTCTACTGCATTGATTTATAAAGATGTTTTCTCACGTTTGGCTAAACATGAAATATCTTATACTTGTTTACCATATGATTATGATTGGGAATTAGCCAAAGATATTTGTGGAAGGTTGGAGTTGTTTTATAGTGCGACTGAGTTTTTCTCTGGTCGTAAGTACCTCACAACTAATATGTATTTTACTTTGGTGTGTGAGTTGAAAATTGCATTGAATAAATGGAGTTTGTCTTCAAATGAGATGATAAGTACGATGGCAGAAAGCATGCTTGCTAAATTTAATTCTTATTGGGCTCATGTTAGTGTTGTTATGGCTATTGCTGCTATCTTAGATCCAAGATATAAAATGAAGTTATTAGAGTTTTATTATCCTAACATTTATGGTGATAATTCTAATTTGGAGATTGAAAAAATTAAGAATTTTTGTTATGATTTGCTTGATGAGTATGGAGATATAGATGAGTCCCCTGTGGATAATGAAGGAAGTTCTCGTATTCCTGCAAGTACTTCAAGCCCTGTGGCGCAAATGAAGTTTAGGTTGAGTGGGGCAATGTTATCTTTTGATTTTTTTGTGAACAATAGTTCAAGTAGTTCAAAGAAACATGGGAGTGTTAGAATGAAATTTGATCATTTCATTGATGAGGGAGTGTTGAAGAGGAGTGAAGATTTTGATATTTTGGGATGGTGGAAAAGTAATGGTCTCAAGTATCCTACCTTACAAAGGATTGCAAGAGATATTTTAGTCATTCTTGTCACAATTGTTGCTTTAGAATCTGCCTTTAGCACTAGTGGGAGACTTTTAAGTCCACACCAGAGTATGCTACATCCCAAGATTATAGAGGCAATGATGTGTGCTCAGAATTGGTTATGGAGTGAAATCAACAGTTAGCAATTGTCTAATTTCTATTTATAAAATCAAAATTATATTTTTATATTTGCTAGTTACAATTTGATGAAGTTTATTCCATTTTTTAATTCATTGTTGTTGTAGGTTCTTCAACTATGTCTGGAGATTATACACTTCAATCAATTCTTGATGATAGGGAGCCTAATGAAGAAGATGGGAGTTGTGTCACAATTGTGGATGATTAGACATTTTGTATTAATTTAGTAGCCTTTTTAGTTTCTTAGACTTGTTGGATTAATTTGTTGGTTTGTAATTATTCTAAGTCTTTTTAGCCTTTTGTAATTTCTTAGCCTTTTTAATTTGTTGGTTTGTGGAGGATATGACATTTTGTAATTTCTTGGCCTTTTTAATTTCTTAGACTTGTGGGATTTGTTTTGTAACTTTTTAATTTCTTGAACTTGTTGGACTTGTGATACTTAGTTCTTGGACTTGTTGGATTTATTTTATTTTTATGTTTAACTGGTGATTTTAGTTATGATTTATTGATTTATAGATGTATAATTAACAGGTGATTTATTGATTTATGATTAACCTATGATTTGGATTGATTTGGCTGCATATGATTTGGATTGATTTGGCTGCCATATAACGTGGCCCAAATGCCAAAAATTTTAATACAAAAAATGCCAAAAATCTTAATACAAAAAATCTTAATGGGCTTAAAATAAAATAAAAAAAATTGGTTGGGCTAGATTTGGGCCCAAGCGGCTAAACGGGGCCCGGTGGGGTTGGTCTGGGCCTCAAAAAAAAAAAAAAAAAAAAAAAACCGATTAGTAATCAAGCGGGGTTTGGGACGTGGGTCTTAGCCCACAAGTTGGGTCCGAATATGCAAAAAACCGGCCCAAACCCGGCCCGTTACCATTCCTAAAAATAACTTCAATTACCTTTTGTAGATATGTCGAGCTCATCATTAGGATCGAGGACTAAAGTTATTAATCGGGTATAAAATGAGGTGTCTATAGACCTTGAAACCACTAGCTAGATTTGTGCTGCATTAAACTCCATAATATAGACCCTTCTGTAGACACCGCATTTTGTACCTGTTAATAAATTTTAGTGCCTGGTCTCAATGATGAGCTTGACATATCTACAAAAGGTAATTTAAGTTCTTTTGATAGTTTGGAAGTAATCATAACTCAAAAATGCTTAAATCTCTTTGAAAATGATGCTAAAAAATGACCTTTGCTCACTCTTTTGATCATAACTTTTGATCTACAAAGCATTTATGAGTAAATTTTTATTTCATTGGAAAGTAGACACCTTGGAACTCAATTTGAACACAAATTTTTCCTAATTTAGATATATATTGATTGAGTTATGGCCATTTGAAGTTAGGCTATCAGAGCTATCAGATTAGGGTTTTTATGGATGCATGCATGCACCTACATACACAGGCCACCTTCCAAAACTTCAGACCTTTAGTTTTAGGGGCCTAAAATATTATTCTTTGATCCGGGCTGGCCCCTAGACCCTTGGGAACATCCAAAGACATCTAAAAAACCCTCAAAAAACCTAGTTTAAACATATAAATGCAATCTTATGCCTCTAAATCAAAAACTCTTGCTAGAGGGAGTGGATTTTTGACCTAATCTCTTCCAAAAACTCTTTCTTTTCTCTAATCCTCTGTACACAGCCACCAAGTACATTTTTTAATCATCAAAAAACCTCTCTTCAGTGGGTTCTAAGGCAAAAACTTGTTCTCATTTGGATATCTCAAAACCTTTTTAAAACTAATCTTGTTTTTGAGTTGTGATTACCTACAAACTATTGAAATCTTCTATTTGCTTTGATTTCTCATTGAATCTTGTTGCGTAGGCACTGAGAGGCTAGTTAAATATCAACCAAGTTATGTTCCATAAGTAAGGTGAGTCTCTCTTCATGGCTTTTCCTTGATTAAGGTTTTTATAATTTGCATTCTTGTTATTCTTAATTTATTGATATGTTACATATTCTTAGAAATATGTTTTTCTTTGTTTAATTTTGTTTTGCTATATCTCATCATGTTTTGATTGGAGAGTTGAATGATTGAATATATTGATGAACCTGTTTTGTGTGTTAAGTGTTGTTCTTGTCTATTTTTAGAACCAATGCATGTTTAGGAATAGGTTTTGTTTTGGATATCTTTGTTGTTAGTTTAGGTTGTTTATTTTTATGTTAGAATCATGTTTAGGTTGTTAGTTTCTCTGTTTTAAGTTGCTGCTCTGTTTTTCTACATTTTAGTTTCTAGGTTAGGGTTTGAGGTGTGTATGCGTGTGCATGCTCGAAGTATGCATACGCATAAAACTAGCCTGCGCATGCAGGCTTATGTATGTGCACGCATACTCCTACCTAGGAACCCTAATCTTAGTTTTCTACTACTGTTTCTTTATTTCTTTCATGTAATATGCCTCTTTTTTTTTACCCTTTCTTATGTTTTTGAGTCTCTATCCCTCTGTTTACTTTTTGCTTGTTCTTCATAAGTTAGATTTGGGTTTCCCTTTAATGTTTTCTTTATTTTACCATGAACATGCATGTGATATGATCATGCATTGATGCATAAGTGTTATGATGCAGTAAGGTAAGTGAGGTAAGACATGCGCTCATATGTACATGCAATTGATTAGGATATGATATGTCAACTTGGAATATGTTTGTGTTCTTGATGCTTTCCAATAATTCTTTAATGTTGCCATGACCATGTGATATCTTTATTTTTTTACTACTGTAGATACCGCATTTTGTACCCCTTATGACTCGGGCCCTCGTTCTCCAATGATGCTTAAACTCTAAGGCCCAAGGCCAATTTAAAGCTCAATCAAATATTAAATTGACTTTAGAAATGTTAAAATGGAAAATATAACCTTTTAAATGAGCAAAAACCTATTTTTAGAAATTAAATTACCAAAGTGGCCCTTGGCCCACATGGGTGGGTAGAAGCTTGCATACGTGGGCCAAAAGCATGAAGCATGAAAAAGGCAAGTTTTCTGCAATAATGGCTGAGGTTTGGAATGAATCCTACATCGCCTGGAAGCTGTTCCAAGCCCTATTTTTTCTACTATAAAAAGCCTTAAATGGTACATTTTCATGACACAGAAATCCCATGGGAAAACTTAAAATTCACTAAAAAATAGTGAATCAAAAGAGAGTTTTTCACAAAATACCCTCAAGTCATTTTTATCTGATTGAGACCTTTTCTGGCTCCAATCCTTTGAGTTTAAAGTTTCTAATCACGTGTTTATTGATTGTGACAGATTTGACTAATGGGAACCTCAGTCAAAAATCAAGTCTAGGAGCTTTTTGCTTTAAGATATTCATTCTTGCTTCCTTTTTTCTTTTCTGTCTTTTTTTAGTTTTAATACTATTTCTTTGTGTAGTTTAGGTTTATGCATGTTTTCTTAGGTTAGTTTTATAGTTCTTTTTATGTTCTAAGCATGTTTGGTTGTTAGAATCAAGTTTTTTGATCATGCTATTTTTTCTGCTAAGTGCTTTAGGGTTAGGGTTCTCAAACAACTCCCACACATGCATGCCATAAGCATGTGCACCCAGCTTAACCTGCATATGCAGGCCTCTGGCTGCGTATGTAGGTGCTTGCCTTGAAACCCTAATCCAAATTCCTTATGTTGTTTGGTTGGTTTGTTTCACATGCTTTGTCTCTTTTTAAAGCCTTTTCATATATACGTACTTATGCCTTTGTCTTATATGCTTATTTTCCTTTAAATATGCTTAGATTAGGGATTTATGTTTGTTTCTTGTTTTAATGTCATGAGCATGCATTCACATGCCCACTCATGATGTCATGGGTGCTAAGCTGCAAGGTAAGTCATGGATTCACATGAACATGCATGTTGTTTGTTTAATCCCCCTTTTGATATATGTGTATGAAGTTAATGCCTTATTTATAATATGATTTGCTTGCTATTGATGATATGCTTGCTACCATGTTTGGGGCTACTGCCTTGTTTAGATGTATGATAGGGTTTTCATATGTTAGATAAATTTTAGGGTTTCTTATGTGTGTTTGGCTCTCTTTTGCTTTGTGGATAGATATGTTATTTTGGGATAAAAGATACCATGTTGTATGTTAGATGCATATTAATGTGTGTGTGTGTGACTTTAGAATGCAAGTGTTGAAGTCGTTTTTGATAGGGTTAAGACATAAGACACAATGATGGGGGGCCAACCTTGGGGATGGGCAATCTTGGGTGCCTAACACCTTCCCAAGAGCGTATCTAAACTTCGAACCCATACTCTGATAGTAAGATCAAAGGTCCTTCCTCGAGAGAACGCTATATATATGGTTGCTAGACCATTGCAAAAAATAGGTGACAATTCCAAAAATGACCCCTTGTGTCCACAGCTGCCTTGGATGAGATGATATGATGTGCATAATAGATGTATTCTAGGTTTGATATGAATTGCCATGATAGATGTATGTTTGTATTTTGGAATGATTGATGTCATGTTAATTGCTAGATATATGCTAGTGTGTATGTGGGTATAGATAACAATATTTAGGGGCGTGTAGCCAACACAGCAACTTGCCAAAACCAACTCGACCCAATCCAACCCGCCAGGTTGGGTCAGTTTTTAGGACTTGGTGGTTTGGGTTGGGTTACAAAAAATTTTTGATTGCAGGTCGAGTTGGGTTCGAGTCATAAAATTTCAAACCCGTCAAACCCGACCAAACCCACCCATAATTTAATATATATTTAAAATATATTACATAATTAATAATTTTTTTTTAAATAACCAGCTCTTCCTCCTATCCTATATAAAAGCCAATATTAATATATATTAGTTCATATATTAATGTATAACTGAGTTGGAATATTAGTTCATAGATTAATTTGTATTTTGTTTATCAACTTAGGTGGCATGTGTGTTATTTTTTTCTACTCAATTTAATAATAATAGTAATAAAAAAAAATTTTCAAACCCATAGGTTCAACTCGACCCAAATGGGTTGGGTTGGGTTGAATTTTTTTTAACCCACCATGGTGGGTTGGGTCAAAAAATCCCTTTAACCCGACCCCACCTGACCCATGCACACCCCTAACAATATTGAATGAGTCTTAAATGAGATTAAGACGTAAGACACAATGACTAGAAGCCAACTCACGGGTCGGGTGGGGTTGGATGTCTAACACCTTCCCATCCCCATACCTAAATTCTGAACCCATATTCTAGTAGTAGTCCTTCCACGTAAGGGCGTTATATTTATGGTTCTTAGACCAAATCTAGGTGGAGACTCCATCTTTTCTTCGCCATGGTTCACTCGGCAGAGGTGTACTCCCCTTTCCTAAGGAGAAAACTGCTATCCTAAGGAGAAAACCGCTACGCCCACACCTGGCTCTTGCATTAAGCTGAGAAGGTTCCTATAATTTTCTCCCATGTAGATGCGAGTTACACTGATTCCAAATCAGCCAGCATTGGACCAAGAATGGTTCAAACTCATCCTTAGATAGCTTGTGCATCAACTTCGCAAATAGCTGTGTAGACATTGCAATTTGTACTCTTTACGACTCGAGCCCCCGTTCCCCAATGATGCTGAAACTCTAAGGCTTAAGGCTTGTTTAAAGCTCAATCAGATATTAAATTGACTTGAGGAGTGTTAAAATGGAAAATATAACCTTTTTAATGAGCAAAAATCTACTTTTTGAAATAATTTGACCAAAGTAGCTCTCAGCCTATGTACATGGGTCATGGCCTACATACACAAGCCACTGTATGCATATGCATGCACAATCCTGTGCACACAGCTAGGGTTTCAGAAGTATAAGAAATGCAAGTTTTCTGCAATAATGGCTAAGGCTTGAAACAAATCCCACATTGTCAAGGATACATTCTGAACCCCATTTTTTCCATTATAAAAAGCCTTACATGGTCATTTTCAAAACACAAAAATCCCATAGGAAAAACCTAAGATTCACTAGAAAATAGTGAATCAAAAGAGAGTTTTGTTTAGTTTATGTTTACTTATGTTTGTGTAGGTTAGTTTTAGGTTTCTTTATGTCTTTAAGCACGATAGGTTGCTAGATTTTACGTTTTAAGTTTCTGCTTTGTTTCTGTGTGGATTAAGGTTTCTAGGTAAGGATATGCGTACGCATGATCTAGCCTGCGCACGTAGGCTGAACTCATGTGTACGCAAACCTGTTCTAGCGTGCATGATGCCATTACCCAGAAAACCCTAATCTTTGTTTGTTTTGATTCTGGCTTCACATGTTCGCCTGCATAGCCTCCTCTCCACATGTTTTTAAGCCTCAAAAAATGTTTTCTCACCATTTTAACATACTTTTTTGTTATCACATGTCTAGATTAGGGTTTAGTCTAGGGTTTCTTCATTTTAATACCATTCATTCACATGTCCATGCATTGATACCATTGGTGTTGTGCTGCTAAGAGGTAAGTAAAGGGTAAGTCATTATTAGCAATATTCATGCATTGGCGTTAGGTTTTCTTAGATGTATGATTAGGGTTTCTAATATGTTAATATTTTGTGTTTGATATGTTTTGTTTGATGACATGATTGTTGCCATGTTTTGTTTTAGATAGGGTTTTTCATATGTTAGATGTATGGTGAGGGTTTCTTCAATATGTTTGGCTCTCTTTTGTTTGGATAGATGGATAAGTATGTGTTTAGGGTAAAAGATGCTATGTTGATTATTAGATGCATGTTGATGCATGTGTGAGTCTAGAATACAAGTATTTAGATAGTTTTTAATAGGGTTAAGATATAGGACACAATGAGGGGAGGCCAACCTTAGGGTTGGGCAATCTTAGGTGCCTAACACCTTCCCAAGAGCATACCTAAACTCCGAACCCAAACTTTGGTAGTAAGACTAAAGGTCCTTCCTCAAAAGGACACTATATTCATGGTTCCTAAACCATATAACTAGGTGGCGGCTCCATTTTATCCATTTTTCCCTTGCGCCCACAAGCTGCATTATATCATGTTGGCCACTTAAACATTTCTGTAATCGGATTGAACACCTAGCCTACACATCCTGAGCCGTTCCACTCCCAAAAGGCATGAAGCACAGATTCTGAATGTTTTTGACAAATGTTGCAACTATCATCTTCTATAATTCATCGCCAAGCCAGATACACTCAAGTTGGCAGTATATTATGTCATGCTCGCCACCCAAAAACATTTATTTTATTGGGAACATGGAGTTTCCATATCTTGGCCCAAACATAACACCTCGACACCGGAGCTAAACTCTCTCCCTCACACCCCGCCTCCTTCAACAACAATCTAGCTATATGGTAACCCGATTTCTCCGAGCACACTCCATTCTTGTCATGTAACCACACTATCACATCTAGTACATACCTCCGGCTTAGTGGAATTCTACAAATCGCCATTGAAATAACCCCATTGTGTATGTGGGATTGAGCCACTGCCTTTATCAATACTTCCTTTCCAAATTTAGATAGAAATCTCCCTTTCTAAGCCTGTATTTTTTTTTCTAAACCCTTTTCTTGAGGAAAGAAAGGTTTGGTATTTTGACCTACCAATCAATGTGAGAAAATTGATGACTTGTCCAAGTTGATGTATTGCCCAGAAGCCATTGCATACAACTGGAGAACATCAATTATAACCCATACTACCTTTCATTTGTTAGTTGTGTAGTTTTTTTCTTTTTTTTTTTTTATTGACATGCCTCACATTTATTGAATTTTGATACCATTGACATGGTGTCATTTGATACCAAATACCTTCTCATTGTAATGAAATGGTGGACAAGTGACATGGTCCACGACTCCACCACGAGGATCATACAATTTCTCCCATATTAGATTATCTATTTTTACATTACATTTCCTAAAAATATTATTTCATTTTCAATTTTTTATTATTATCCCAAATCATATATCTCTCTCCCTCTTTTAATAGTCAAACAAAAATAAGTAAAGAATCATTAAAATATACATTTACACAATTACTATAGAACATGTTGTTTTTTTCCTTAACAATACAAAGACTGATATGGGAGGTTCTGGTGATTGGTCTAGCAAATGTGTTACTTATTATATTTTACAAATATTTTCTATCTTTTTATTATTAAAAAAAAAAAAAAAGTGTATTATACTATGTTCAAACAAGGAGGAGGTATTTAATATCAAATGATACCACTTATCAAAATCCAATAAGTGTGAGACATGTCAACAAAAAATAACTACCCTACTAACAAATGAAAAACATATGTTAGTGAGTAGTTATTTTTATACACATGTCTCTCATTTATTAGGTTTTGATATGGTTGACATGATATCATTTGATACAAAATACATTTTCTCAAAGAAACATATCAAAATGGCACACTTGTAATTTTCTCAAAAACCAAACCCAAATTCCCAACCTGACATAATGCACAAAACCGCTCCTTTTAAACGTTAAACTCTCCCCATTCACAAAATCCCACTTTTCAGTCTCTAACTTAATTCCCCTCCAAAAAAAAAAAAAAACCAAACTCAAAGCAACGAATTTACAAGTACCAAAAAAACAAAAACATCACTCTAAAAAAGCCATGAATTTACAGCGTGGTTTTCCGCTGCTATGGCAGCAATACACCGCGCTGTTGAAGAAGAACATGCTGCTGTCATGGCGGAACAAGCGGTCCACGTTCCTCCAGCTCTTCTCCTCCTTCTTCTTCATCTTCCTCATATTCTGCATCCAGAAAGCCATAGAGGCTCGCTTCGATTCCTCCGCGGCTTTCCAGAGCGTCACCGACCCCGCCACCCTCGTCTCCCCGCCGATCCCGCCTTGCGAGGACAAGTTTTACGTCAAGATTCCTTGCTACGACTTTGTGTGGAGTGGAAATGACAGCACCATGGCTCAGGGGATTGCCGCTAAGATCATGGCTAACAATCCTGGCAGACCTATTCCTCTGACAAAGGTACATACAGATACTCCATATAGTTTCTTTTTTTTTTTGGAGTAGATTATATTTTGACCATTAAAGTTCGGAGTTGTTTTCGTATTAGCTTTTTATGTCTCACTTCAATTTCATATTAATCTTTTATGTTTCGAAATTTACATTTTGACCCTTTAACGAAAATAGTCTTATTGTTTGGTTCCTAATAACATAAAAGAAGATTGTACACAAGATGAATTTGTGTTTGGAGAATTGAATTACGGGTTTTATTTTAAGATTTGAATGTATTTTTTTTTTTTTGGTTAAAATAATGGTTTAATGATTAAATTTTCCATTTTCAAACAATTTAAGACAATTAGTGATTTATCAATTTTTGGATGTAAAGACAGTATATGAGAATTTTGAATTTCTAGTACTGTTAGATATAACTTCATTGGCTTATTGTTCAAATAAATTACACTTTTAACTCTTAAAAGTTTGAAATTGTTTTCGTATTAGCTTTTTATGTTTGACTTCGTTTTCATATTGGTCTTTGTGTGTTTTAAATTTTACATTTTGACTGAAAATGGAAATGGAAATTTTGATAGATAAATGGCCAAAAATAAAAATAATTACAAAATTTTGAGGGTAAAAATGTACTTTAGTTTTATCGTTTGGTTGCTAAGAAAATAAAAGAAGATTGTACAAAAGATGAATTTGTATTAGGAGAATTGAATTTCTAGTGACGTTATTTTTACTCAATTAGAATTTCATATAAATTTTGAAATGGAAATTAAGGATTTTGAGTCTTTATTAGAATAATGGTTAAATGATTAACTACATTGTTAACAACTTAAGGATAATGGTTAGATACTTGGATATAGCTGAAATTCTTATTCTTCGTAGTAAGTTACATTTATGACCCTTAAGGTTTGGAGTTGCTTTCCATTTTTGCTTTTTATATGTTTGTCTTTGTTTTCATATTGGTCTTTTTTTATATTTCAAAATTTATATTTTGACCCTTTATGAAAATAAAAATGGTCAAAAGTGTACTTTAGTCTTATTGTTTGGTTCCTAATAAAATAAAGGATAAAATTTAGTTACAAAATTGATTGTAACCTAAAACTACAACCTTACTTTTTTTTCTTTTTTTTTTTTTTTTTTATTGGAGGTGAATTTTCACAAATCCACCATTGGATTACATTTTCTTCTTATATCTTCCATACTTGCAAAATTTCTAGAAAATTAAAGATCAATAGCTATGTCATCAATAAATTGTTTATATTGCAAGTTTTTTTTTTTTTTTTTGAGAAATAGTTACAACATGCTGCTAACCCCGCAGCTCAAACCCTTTTTCCCCTAGACCCTCAAGCACTTTATGCATGGAGAAGTCCCAATTTAGCTACAAGGTCTTTGGCTATTGCAAGTTTTTGTAGTTTAAAATTATAAATAAAATATAAGTTTATAGATCATATAGTAAATAATATTCGATTGATACAAAATTTGACATGTTTATTAAGTGCATAAAAAACATGCAATTCAACAATTACATTTTCAAAATATATATCAATGTTTTTTTTTACTGCATTTTTTGTTAGAATAATGGTTTAATAATTAAATTCATCTTTTTCTAACAAATTAAGACAATTAGTAATGTATCAGTTTTTGGATGTAAGGAAAATGAGCAATATGAGAATTTTGAATTTCTAGTGCTGATATTTTTACTCAATTAGAATTTCATATTATTTTTAAAATGGAAATATGAAGAATTTTGAGTCTTTGTTAGAATAATGGTTAAATAATAAAATTCATCATTTTCTAACAGTTAAAGAATCCATAATTTATCAATTTTTGGATGCCAATAAAGTGAGAGTTCTTATTTTCTAGGGCGAAAATGGGTAATTACCCATCAAAATCGAACTATTTAGTTAATAGGGTCCGTTTGGAAACATATTGGCAAACTAGCAACTCGAGTCTTAGAGGCTCGATTTTGGGTCCCTAAATCGAGTTTCTAAGGCTCGATTTTCATGCATTGTTCCTCTCTGATGTGGCGCTTTGTCCAGGTGGCGTCCACATGAAAATCGAGTCTCTAAGACTCGATTTCCACCGAAAAATAAAATATTAATCACCCAAAATGCAACCCAAAATGCAGAAACAGCGGAAAGAAAATGCAGAAAGAAAGAAAAAAAGAAGAAGAAGAAGAAGAAGAAGAAGAAGGAATGGCGACACACACAGGCCGCGCGCGACCAGGTCGCCGCGCGACAGATCCAGGCCGCGCGCGACCCAGTCGCCGCGCGCGACCCAGGTCGCCGCGCGCGACCCAGGTCGCCGCGCGCGACCCAGGTCGCCTCGCGCGACCCAGGTCGCCTCGCGCGACCCAGGTCGCCGCGCGGCGCGACCCATGTCGGCGCGCGCGACCCAGGTCGGCGCGCGCGACCCAGGTCGGCGCGCGCGACCCAGGTCGCCGCGCGCGACCCAGGTCGCCGCGCTCGACCCAGGTCGCCTCGCCACGCCGCGCGACTGTTTCTGGGTTTTTTTTTTTTTTTTCTTTCTTCTCTGATGAACGCGTTGTGGTTTTCTGGCTTTCTTCTCTGTTTCTGGGTTTTCTTTTCCTCTGGTTTTCTTCTCTGTTTCTGGGCTTTCTTTTCCTGCTGCCCTTTAGTTTTTTTTTTGTTTTCGTTTTAAATGTAAATCGAGTCTTAGAGACTCGATTTCCATGTAGATGCCACCTGGACAAAGCACCACAACGGAGAGGAACGACGCATGAAAATCGAGCCTTAGAAACTCGATTTAGGGGCCCAAAATCGAGCCTCTGAGGCTCGAGTTGCTAGTTTGCCAATATGTTTCCAAACGGACCCTATTAACTAAATAGTTCGATTTTGATGGGTAATTACCCATTTTCGCCTATTTTCTAGTGCTATTATTTTTATTCTATTAAAATTTCATGTTATTTTTTTAATGGAAATGAAGAATTTCAAGTCCTCTTTTAATGGAAATTATTGAACTAAAAACTGAGCCAGTTGACTAGCTGGATGGATATAGAGAGAAAATTTAGAATTTGTTGAGAGTTTTATTTCTGTCACAACTTCTTGTTTGTGTTGGTATTTCTTGTATCTAAGCATTTGGAATTTGGTGTATTCTATTATCTATATTCACTCACTGTGCCTTTTTGTTTATGCAGGTTATGTCATTTAGAACACCAAGAGATGTAGATGCATGGCTATTGAGTGATCCAATGAGGTGTCCAGGAGCTTTGCATTTGGCTCAAAGAAATGCTACTGTGATTAGCTACAGCATACAGACTAATTCAACTCCAGTTGCAGTGCGAGGCAATTATCAAGATCCCACTTTTAAATTTCAAATACCACTTCAAATTGCAGCAGAGCGCGAGATTGCGAGATATCTGATTGGAGGTATTCAATTCTAGTCCCTCTTGGAATTTTCTACTCACATGGTTTAATGCTGTGACACCCATTTCTGCATGCATTTGAGTAAATGTACCACTAATGTAATCACTCTGTGCATGTTCAGATCCAAACTTCAGCTGGATTGTAGGATTTAAGGAATTTGCACACCCTGCAATTGATAGTTTCTCTGCAGTGGGTTCATTAGGACCAACTTTTTTCCTTGCAACAGCCATGTTTGCTTTTGTGTTTCAAACCAGTTCTTTGATCACAGAGAAAGAACTTAAACTTCGCCAGGTATTTTCTGAAGTCTGAAGCTAAAATAGAAATTTGACATTGCTGTACTTTTGCAGGATTATTCAAATTTTCATTTTTGGTTTTTATCTACGCAGGCAATGTCTATGATGGGTCTCTATGATACTGCTTACTGGCTCTCATGGTTCACATGGGAAGGAGCTCTTACGCTTCTCTCATCACTTTTCATAGTTCTATTTGGGATGATGTTCCAGTTTGATTTTTTCTTGAACAACAGTTTTCTAGTTGTGTACCTTATGTTCTTTCTTTTCCAACTCAATATGGTAAGAGATTTCCTGCAAGTCCTATAAGTCATTGTTTTACTTTATGCTTAATTAAACCAACCCTTTTTAAATATAGTAGCCCTTTATCTGCCTGTCTTAACTTCTGATGCTAGATTGGATTTGCATTCATGTTATCGGCCTTCATTAACAAGTCAGCTGCATCCACAACAGTGGGTTTCTTCATATTTATTGTTGGATTTTTGACTCAGGCAAGATTCCCTTCCTATCTTTCAGAAACTATTAATCAGTTCACTTGAAATAATCTGTTTCCACTTTGTCCTTGCAGATTGTTACAGTATTTGGATTCCCCTACAGTGATCGCTTCAATAATACCTGGAGATATATATGGTCCTTCTTCCCACCTAATCTTCTTGCTGAAGCTCTTACTCTGCTTGCCGGTGCAACCTCAACTCCTCAAGATCCTGGGATTAGCTGGAGTAGACGGAACCAGTGTGCACCAAATGATACAGACTGCGTAATGACCATTGTATGTGAACAATTCAAGCTCAAAATCCCAATATTGACATTATATAGATCACCATGTATCCTTTTTCTATTCTCTATTCCTTTTCCTCTGTTTACTTCAGTCTAAGTTGAATCACCCACATTATAGCCATTTTGTATTTCTTGTGTTCTCAACAGAATAAGATATACATATGGCTCATTGCCACATTCTTGGTGTGGTTTGTATTGGCGATCTACTTCGATAATATTATCCCAAATGCATCTGGTGTGAGAAAATCAGTATTTTACTTCCTAAACCCTGGGTACTGGACCGGGAAAGGTGGAAGCAAAGTGAAAGGTAATTCAGTTTGATCTTCAGTTTGTGCTAACGAGTTCTCCTCATTGCCTGGTAGTATGACTTATGCTTTTTTCCCCTCTATCATCATAGAGGGTGGAATTTGTAATTGCATAGTTTCTGTCCCACAGCATGAGCATATTACCCCAGATGATGAAGATGTCCTTCAAGAGGAAAACGTAGTAAAACATCAAACAAAGGAAGGCGTGGTTGATTCAAATGTTGCAGTTCAGATACGCGGTCTTGTAAAGACATATCCTGGAACTAGGGATTGTAATTGTTGCTGTAGATGCAAGAAGACTCCACCTTATCATGCTCTTAGGGTAAGGACCTCTTTCTAATTTTAGTTCTGGAGAGTTTCAGGGAGTAAATTGAACTTTTATTCACTTGTACCTGATTATGAATTGTTATGAGTTGCTGTAGGGTCCTAGTGTTTCTTGGTTCTTAAGGAGGATGCTGTTATGAAATCAATCTAATCAAATATCTTGTTTGTTCATGCACATTCTTCCATTTTTGCCCCATTACCTCTCTCTTTCTTTGTTTTTAGTTGTTCTTTTAGGAAAAGAATTGGTGGGCACAGGTAGAGCAGCATAGAGTCGTCGACTACATATCTAGATTATTGGTATCATTGAATTTACTTCATTTTGGGCTATTGTTTGTCTGGCAGAATCAATTGAGTGGTTTTCCTGCTGTTTGTCACTATGGTAGTTATACATTAGGTGCCTTGAGGGGGATTTGTTCTTGTCCATATTTATGTTGTTTTTTGCATCACTATCATCAGTTTCTTAACTGTCATAATGTACCACCATAAGGCATAAGATTACAAAATATGATGCTGACTGTGGACGTATTTATATTTGAGTAAAATTTTAACTTGCTTATTTGCAACTTACCTTCAGGGGTTAATGGTGAATTTTGAAAAGGATCAGTTATTTTGTATTCTTGGACCTAATGGAGCTGGAAAAACTACAGTAATTAATTGTTTGACAGGCATTACACCAGTGACTGGTGGAGATGGTGAACTCTCTCTCTCTCTCTGTTTATCCTATAGAAATTAAGTCAAGAAGAATATAACATTTGAGTCTGCCTAATAAACAGCATTGATTTATGGACATTCAATCCGAAGCTCAGTTGGCATGTCAAACATTCGAAGAACTATTGGAGTCTGTCCCCAGGTGACCTCTCTCTCTCTCTCTCTCTCTCTTTGTGTGTGTGCATTTCAAGTTTGCTGCATGTTTTCAGTAATATATGAATTGACATAGTTTCGAATAGAAATGGCTCAAAAAAGAAGTGACTAATCTTTTCTTGAATTTTGTATTTTTTGTAGTTTGATATCCTTTGGGATGCATTGTCTGGTCGAGAGCACCTCCACCTCTTTGCTACTATTAAAGGTCTACCCCGTGCTTCTATCAAATCGGTATGTTATGCAAGCATAGAAGGGTGATTCAGCCACTTTCTTCCTAATCATGGTTTGAAGATTCAAAACACACTTTATGGCCTCAGACACAGCATCCAACAGCAGTAATAAGTGACCATGTAGGTTTTTATTTTTATTCTTCTTAAGATAAACGATTATTCTCCATGCAGATTGGTGAGAAGTCGTTGGCAGAAGTGAAACTCACTGAGGCTGCCCAAATGAGAGCTGGGAGTTACAGTGGAGGAATGAAACGTCGCCTCACTGTTGCAACAGCCCTTATTGGTGATCCGAAGTTAGTCATTTTAGATGAACCGGTATGTAGCTAGGAATATATTTGCTCTAATTTATTTACTTAAAGAAGTTTTATCTAATCCCTCTAATTGGCAGACAACTGGTATGGATCCAATAACAAGGAGGCATGTATGGGACATTATAATGGATGCAAAGAAAGGGCGAGCCATTGTCCTAACAACACACTCAATGGAAGAAGCTGACATTTTAAGTGACCGCATAGGAATCATGGCCAAGGGTAGGCTTCGCTGCATTGGAACCTCAATCAGGTTGAAGTCAAAGTTTGGCACTGGTTTCATTGCTAATGTTAGCTTCTCTGGAATCAACAATAGACAAACTCCTCAGAATCATTCTCCTCCCAATGGGGCTGCAGTTTCTGCAACTCCTGACCATGAGGCTGTGAGGCAATTCTTTAAAGATGTATGTTAAATAAATAAATTGATCAAATTTTTTCTTTAACTTACAAAGAGGTTGATTTCTGACTCGGGGAATGTTTGGACAGCATTTGGATGTAGAACCAAAAGAGGAGAATAAAGCCTTTTTGACTTTTGTGATTCCTCATGATAGAGAGAGTCTTTTAAAGGTAAGGATCTTTAACATTGTATTTTGTTTTCATTTCTTTTGAAGCTGTCCTCTACAAGTTTATAAATCCTAGATTGGCTCACACTCAACAGTATGGATATGGATTCATATGTGAACTGAATTGCATTTCCACTGATGCATCAGCAAAAATTTTAACCTTCATATATTGCATTCTTTGAAATGACGCATGTCAATACGTCATAGAATAATGATATCAAGTCAAGTGCATAATCCTATATATTGCATTCTTTGAAATGATACACAGTCAATTGGAGAGATTGCTTCAGCTGTGCTTGCAATGGGGGTGACAGATCCGAGAAATAATTCTAAAAGGCTCAGATTGCCAATTTTGTTGACCAAATAGAATAGTACTTTATTGTGGTGAAATATACACCATTTTTGTTATAGTTTTTTTCCTTATTGTATCTGGTAATTGTCAATTTGTCATTTTCACATGATTTGGTAACTTCATTGGTTTCCACTACAGTAGAGTCTAATGAAATGTTTTGAGCTGCCATAAAGCAACATGTAGAGTTCAAAAAATAACAATTTCTTATATTATTAGATACATTGGATTACCTTCTTATATGATAGGCTTTATGTATTAGAATAATGTAAAGATTATGAAAAAAAAATAATAATCAAATTTAGGGTTTACTAATAATCCTGAACAGAAATTTTTTGAGGAGCTCCAAGATAGACAAGGGGAATTTGGTATATCTGACATTCAACTTGGTCTTACAACCCTTGATGAAGTTTTCTTGAATATTGCAAAGCAAGCAGAGCTAGAGAGTGCAGCAGCCGAAGGGAGGATGGAAACTCTGACTTTAACATCTGGAGCCTCAGTTCAGGCAAGTGGATTTTTTTTTTTTACTTAATGTATAGCAAGATAAGATAAAGAAAAGTTTTAAAGCCACTATGCCCATTCCCATCTTATCCTTTTTACAATGATCATGCAGGTACCTGTAGGAGCTAGGTTTGTGGGAATTCCAGGAACAGAATCTGAAGAGAGACCTAGAGGAATTATGGTAGAAGTGTATTGGGAGCAAGATGATTCTGGTGCCCTTTGCATTTCTGGCCACTCAGACGAAATTCCAGTGCCTCCAAATGTTCGAACAATGCCAGTAACAGGTTCTGGAAGAAATTACTTATCAGGACCAGTTCATGGAATTGTGATTGAACCCAATCAAATTTAGTAATATACAAATTATCATTGATTCATTTACTCCCGAGTTGTATACATATGTTTTTGTGCATTCTGTACATTTAAAGAGCGCCACGATTCGAAAGCATTTTAGCCATTTGTATCATGTATACTTGGATATTGAAAAACCTTACAAGATTTTGCTATATGTTGAAATAATTCATATATTATTACATAAATATAAAATATATATATTATTATTACATTGTTTATTCATTTTTTTTCCCCTTAGTTCAGCCCAATTCTTGAGTTATTAGAGGTTACTTTCTGTTAAAATTTGGAGATCAAACCAGTCCAATTCCAACGCATAATTTATTGCTATTGGTCCAATCCTCGTTGTATATTTTCCAAATTGGGTGTAGGGACTCGGGGAGTTATGGCTTTGTAAGCATCAGCATCAGTAAGTTGCCTTCCTGTGTGCTCTCAAGTTGTATTTTTCTTATAGCTTAGAATTAATACAATTCATAGCTGGACATAATAATAATAAGAGTGAGTGGTTAATATAATATAACTAAACATAAACTCATAAACTTAAACTTTTTGAGTTAAGGGATATCCCTATGTTATATTAACTACTCAATTGGAATCTCTCCAAGGTGCTCTCCCCGACATTTAGCCTCACAGAGATATATATATATATATATATATGTAATTTTTGTAGAATTTTCCTAACATGAAAAAAGATATACCTTTTTAATTGGAAGGATGGATTTAAAATCGATAGCTGGACCCCCCCCCCCCTTTTTTTATTAAAGAGCATAGACAAGACCTTGAGAACAGGTAAACTATGCTTAAATTATGTTCTATGAGAAAAGAACAAAGGCTCTCCTCGAGGAAACTTGATACCAGGTAAATTATGTCTATATATTCCTTTGCAGTTGAACATCTCTACTCTCCTTGAGACCAGGTACATTAAGCTCATATAATCATTTGCATTTGAACATCACTAGAATCTCTTACGTAAGGTCATAATTATTAGAATAATGTATTACAAAATTAACTATTTCCTATCAACTTAAATTTGTTACTTGTTACTTTTGAAACAAGTGATAATTTATTATAGATTTAAATCAGATAGTTTTTAAGTTAAACCCAATCTCCACTTTCCCTCTCAATTAAAAAGTTTAAATTCCACACGTTAAGTTAAACTGTCAAACCCTACCAACGGATGGAGAATTTGGACCGACATATGGGAGAACGAAGATTTAGATTAACCATTTCCTAGCCATTTAAATGGACAAATAGTATAGTAATTTGTCAATCATAATGCAGACTCATGTTTTTCCAAAACCGAATATCCAGGAGGAGTATTTTTACCATACCCTGGTCTCAATAACAAGAGATCTGAGCCCACCTATGATAAATTGGTTGAAGTCTAGAAAAGCCGCCTTCCAAAGAACCGTGAACCGTAGCGACTAGAACTGACCAACTAAATATCAAAACAGAATCTTCTTCTAGTGAAACAAATTTATTTCATAATTCAAATTTAATTATTAAATGAAAATTAAATGAATGGAGTGGATCACCATACATCCAAATACACCTTAATAAAACATTAAACATAACTAAGGTGCATTTAAAGATCATAACCACTATGAAATACACTATGAACAGCCAGAAAGCATGTCAATACCGACCAAAGTCAGAATTAAAGTATAACACAATAAACTTCAAAACCTATGATGTACATTCACTCACAAACACCCCAAATGCAGGAAAATCAGTAAAGGTTCTCGGCCCCACACACCCTCCAACTACAGTCCCAATTACAGTTCAGAAGACTTGCAAACACAAACCAAAAACTCCCAGATCAATTTCAACCTCCTTATGATCAACTTTGTAAGACATCAACAAATCTCCAAATTCTTCTTTATACTGACACCATAGAAAACATTCAGGCTTAAGACCCAAATTTGGTCACAGGTTACCTTTTCCACTCAGCTTGGTTTATCTTCACTGTAAAATCAAACACCAACAAGGCACATCATAAGGAGGCAGTAAGAAAAGAATTACATATATGTTTCAATGTATGACAAAGTAAAAAACTGTTTATTTCTAGACAATTGCTGGCAAGTTCTCTTCTGTAAAATTTGTTGGCATGATGACATTGGATTTTTTTTTCTTTTGCAAATCAATCGTTTAAGTAAGAAAAATACTATAGAGCTTCAGCAGAACATCCTTTGACTCTTACCTGATGGCCCAAAAAATAAGTTAATTTCACTTTAATTACTGAAAAGAAAACACATCATACCATTTCCATCTCTTGAAGACAGAAGAGATCTTTCGCTTTTATTTCCCCCTTTGCCACCAGAATGCACCGGTCTCTGCGTTCTTGGTGACTGTGAACTGATCTTACTATTAGTTGAAGAGGGCAGAGAATGACGCCTTGTGACGTTATTTTTTTCAACCACTTCTTGTCCCAACTTTGGGGAGCCTTGACCTCTCAGCTTTGCCTTTGCAGATTCAGTTGCTGCCATGTAGCTAGGCAACATTGGACTGCTCTGTAACGCATTCTCTGCACGTTCTTGCTTTACTGGAATTGAAGCTTTCCGGCTGGATTTCTGATTCTCGTTGCTAGTCAAATCTTCCTTTTGGCTCAGCTCTCCATTTGTTATAGGAATGTTCTCAGTTTTAGCACTGCTCTCTATTAAAATATTTGACTCCACCGCAGCTTCGTCGCCATAAGTATTTTTATCTTTACCAAAGCTCTCTGTTAGAGGCTTTGATTCCACTGCAGCTTGATCACTATTATGTGGTAAGTCAGATACCTCTTTCATCGCTAATGGTTCAGGAGGTGTTTCTACATCAGGCACTTTGGACATAGTCAAGGTTGTCTCTCTTTTCATTTTCTCAGCAGAGATTTTCTCAGCAGAATTATTCATTTCCCGTTCTAAAACATCTTGACTTGAATTGGTAAATGCCTTTTCAATACTCAGCTTTGGTTTCTCAGTTTCAACCTCTGGCTGGACATAGTTCTCTACTACAGGGTTATGAACCTTCCTCAAATTACGTTTGACCTTTTCAAGCTCATATTGTGGATTTTCCTGTAATGAATCTACTGAATGGCTGGCAACTTTCTTCAGGTTACGTTTGGGTTTCTCGGGTTCAGAGGTTGCTTGCACTGAGGCACCATCAACATTGGCAACAGGGAGTCTCCGGGTGGTGCGCCTTGACTTGACTATTTGAGCTTCTACAGTTTGACCATTACCCTGCTTTCTCTGAGATTTTGAGTCCACAATTTTCTTTGGTTGTGGAACTGGTCTCCAAAAGCGGGATGATGTCCAGCGTTCTAACCAGCTAGGGACTGAATTTGGTTCCCGAGAATCATAATAGAGGTGCAGAGGCATCACATTTGGTGATGAAGCAAGGAGCTAATGTAATGAAACAAGAAGTCAGATTTCCAATTCAAAAAGGAACAAATTACAGAAGACAATCAAAAAATAACATTGCAATTGAAATTTTTACACGCTGAAAAATATCATAAAGTCAACCATAACTGACAACCAGAACCCCCCCCCCCCCCCCAAAACCAAAATCCAAATTATTCTTAGGTATAGCAACAATTATTAAAGTTTCAATTGTTAAGAATTTATTGATTCTAATATGATGTACTGCATAAATACAAAGTTATGGAGCAGATCCGAGCGCACTACCACATTGTCTGAGGAGAAAATAAATTTGATATATTGACACAAACGCTGGTATCATACCATAACCACCGCCTGTAATTTCACATGAATATTGTTATGAACTACCACATACTCCCAGGAATCATCCAAAGTGGACTTCAAACTTCTATCAGAAAGAATAAGGGCCTGTTAATCTGTTTGGATATATTCTCCAAACTTAAGAATTTTCAAAACAAGGTCTACTCAACAAAAACCAAATACACCATTATTGTATACTGTTTCATATGAATGGCATAACCCAATCCTTGCTTTTTCAAGTTTCTAATCTCTTTCGCAAGATGGTCAAAGCAAAAATTTCTATTCGACAAGTTTTCTTCCTATACCTACGAATTTCAATGGACCCAGAAATGATACATTGGAAAACTCTTTTGATCTTCCAAGATGATAATCTCATGGCTATTGAGAATGAATCAAACCAGATGGTTCTATTTCCCAATCTTTCTGACTTGTTCCTATAGAACCAAGGTTGAAAAGATTGAGAAAAATCAGTCATCTAGAACCACTGATAAAGAATTCCTTGAAAAGTGATTAGCAATTCTTTTTAGAAATCGAATGGATTTGATCTTATAAATGCACGAAGAAGGTAATAAAAAAAGGAGAGAAGACGAGTGCTTCTTTCTTCTATAACTTTGGAGCTGTGCAACACAAAAGTCTCATGCAAGGTTTTAAATGAGAGAAAAAAGTGAGGAATCCTATATTCAATATAATTTCAGCTTCAACCATAACACCCACACCCATCACTGCAACCCTGACTTGTCAAGAAAATTCTTTGCATGGTTTTAAACAAATGTCTAGCTCATAATATTTCTTGACATCTTTATATAATGCCATTATCATATCCATGTATCATGTCATAATACATACCATAATTCCAAGATACAACTAAATTGAAGCCATGTAATTGAAAACTTTATATGATTCAGTTGATTTAAAAAGGAAATAAAAATCTTCTAAAAGTCTTGATATAATCAAAATGCAAAACTTTATAGGCCTCAGCTTGATGCTTTAGGTTCCAGCAAATCTCTTTCTTTTAAGTAATAAAAAACACCTTTGAGATTTGAACATTAAAAGAGAGAGAGAGAGAGGGAGGTAAGAAATCACAGTTGTAGCATATTTTATTCAGGTCTTCATTTGATTTCCTCAAGAATTTATACACAACATAACAATGAAAGTGCCAATGACCTTTAGGTCAATTGGCACTTCTTGGTGTTTTTGCAATGGAGACAAGACATCCAAGGTTCGAAACCCCCTATCCCCCATTAAATATAGCCAAGTTTTATTGAACCTAGCCCAATTCGGGGGTCTTCTTTATTGTGTAAGCTTAAAAGCCACTGCCAGATATAGTAAATAGATAAAGCATGATAGCCAACACATTTTCATTGTCTCAATACAACTGCAAAAACCAACCTTTAGTCCTAAAATTTTCATCATATTAATATCATATCAAATTGCTCTCATGGTAGCTACAATCTTCACCAGTTCTAAAGACAGTTGTATGAAAACAGTAGCCACATGAATGAAATGATACTGAACTCACCTTACGAACAAAAGCATTTGGGGACAGCTTTGCAATTCGTGCAGACATATCAACTCCAACAAGAATCACAGGCTTGTTTTCCTAAAAGATTAAATAAATGTATAAAAAAAAGGATAAATGGCAGAAAGTAAATTAAGGCATATTTAAAAGCAGCTAACTTAATCATGTTTACAAGAACCTAGAGCCTTCCTGATGGCCTTTGAGACAATATTATTTTATTCCCCATACACAACATTGCCGTAAGAGTATACAACTTGATTCTAAAGTTTATAGCCACGCCAAACCAGTAGTAGAAGAACAAATTAGTGCGTCCTCTCTCACTTATCATCTTATAAAACTACATCCATTACATACTATAATACCATTTGTAGAAAAAGGAAAAGTGAGGCGTAAGAGTGAATATGAATCTCAATCCAAGAGATTTACATGGTTGAAAATTTGATTATTAAATAACGTTAAACCAACCGTTTATAGTACATTAAGCGTATATATAAACGTGAGAGGGAGTAGAGGAGGTGCAAACTTATAATTATTCTTATTTAAATTAGTAAATTACCATGATAACTTTAAAAAAACATAGTAGTTGTTTTATTTGGGGTCTGTTTGGATACCGCTTGTTACTGAAAACTAAAAACTGAAACATTGTAGCAAAATAATTTTTAAATGTGTGAATAGTGCCATGGGACCCATTTTTAATGAAAGTTTTATTGAAAAATGAGGTTTGTGAGTCCCGTGAACAGTGCACGGGACCCACTGCCAGACGCTGGACGCAGCTGGAAAAAAATTTCAGCTGTATCCAAACGTTCACTTAGAAGTTAGTTGACAAAAATGGTTCTTTTTGGAACTTTCCATAAAGACCATAACAGTTATTTATGAAGGAAAACTGCCCTACAGTTCTCTTCATTTGTAGTAGAGATTATTGACACTTCAAGTTCTTCTAAAGAAGCTTCTAAGGTTATAGCAAATAATTGTCTTCATGGACTAAGGTTGATTATTTGCCAAGTTAGTTTCACTTATTTGGACAACAGATATGTGGGCCAACAACATGTTAAATGTCCAATAATGCCCCCCCCCCCCCCAAAAATAAAAAACTCAACCTAAATTTCAGTTTCAATTGCAAACATATTCGGGGAAAATAGAAATCCAAGTAGAGATTTTCCCTTCGTATACAACTAAGATAAGACATCTATGATTAGTAATTGGTCACTGGCATAGTTCATCAAAAGAAATTACCTGGTGCTTAACCAGAATGCATTTTTTATGTACTTCAAGCCCAAGATCAGAATGTCTGTCCCTTCTTCCCCGAACAAGTGCCTGGAACTTGACAATTCCCAGCATACAGGACAACGTAGCAACACCTTGCCTCCTAACCAAGTGCCCACGAATAAGTGCCTGCAACCTTATTATGCCTTTGAGGGCCCAAAATGCCCGGCGAGCCTTTACATAATTTTCTTAGTTAGTGCATGCATAATCTTAACCTTACAAAAACATAATAAATGGACAAATTGCAAAACAGAAAAGCTATTCATATTGTCAGCCAGTTCAATGATATAAAAATAACAATCTGAGCCCGACAAACAGCAAGAGTGACCAAACACAAATGCAGAATTGTTGAAAATTCTGACAACTTAAATAAATATAAAAAAAAAATATTAAAATATTAAAAAAAAAAAAAAATTGGCAATAAGGAGCATAAAGGAGCTAATCTCTCATCCATAAGATCCATGTGGAAAAACTCTCGGCAATTAGAAGATGCCAATCCTAGCATGGAGTTAAGTATGAGATGCATGCAGGCAGTCGAATTTCTCTACCATGTCCAGACCTACTCCATCTAAGCTAAAAATTTAAAGGAATGGGAATATGGGGTAAAACAGGTTATAAAAGTGATAGACTCTTGAAAAAGGCTGAAATCCTTATCATTTATTAAAATATTATGATAGATAGTTGGGTTCTCTGCAAGTGGTGGTTTTACAAAACTCAAGAACAAGATGGCATTTGAAACCTTGACCTCAACCCCACAAAGTGCTCAACAAAGGATGTCCCCAAACAAGTATCGAAAAAATGTTTAACGCATAAAATCAACAAAAGAGAATTACCAAATAACCCCGAAAAGCAGCCTGTGCCTTTGTTGCAGCTTGCTCCAGCCTAATCTTCTCAGGATCATATGGTGCATCTTGGGGTGTGGATCTGGTTTCATCTATCTCTTGATTCCCTGGCAAAACATTTCCCCCATCATGCGATGTGTCTGTAGCTTCCTTGTTCTCTGATTCCAACCTCCCCACATTTCTACCAATTGTATTGGGGGTCAGATGTGAAGTCACAGGAGGATCCAAACCCAAACCAACTTCCGATGCCTTGGCAGAAACCAAGACCTCTCTCTCATTCGTAAATTTCTACAACAAAATGATCAATAAGAAAATTAGGACTCCTGCATATCACATACGGTAGAAAGTTCTAAAATTGATAACCGCAAGAAAGGTGTAAACTAAACTTGAACTTTATACTTTGCAGTTTGAACTGCCCCCCCCCCCCCCCCACAAAAAAAAAAAAAAAAAAAAAAATCTAACATTTACAATGCCCAAAATACACCATAACCTATCTGAGAACTTGAACGGCTGAAAAGCACATATAAGTAGGTGAAAGAACATCAAAATTTGAATCCTCAATAACAATATCAAAAAAACCTAAAAATGCAACTTAACGTGAAGCTGAAGTTCTACAAAGCCAATCTTACTATCTGCTCTCAGTCTAGAAAAGTACCAATCCAACAGGATTTAAATTCTGATGACGCAACTTAATTAACAAGTTACATTCAAACAGAAAGGGAAAAAGAGGGTGGACCAGAATTTCTTGTTTCACAAATCATATCTTTTGAACAAGGATCTACAGTTAAATAACCCATCCACATTACAGTCAAATGTATTACAGAAGGTGTGATCCATGCAGTATTTAGCTCAGTATTACCTCTCTTCCTTTTGAAACATTAGATTTCGATGACTTCTTCCCAAAAAGTACGGCTTTGATCCATTTTCCAGGTGATTTTCCCATTGCAGAAAAGCCAGGACCAGTAATCACGCGAACCCGAATCCCACTCTCTGCATTTTTTTTTTTGTTTCATGTAAGAACCAACTTACACACACACCAAAAAGTATAATTGCAAAACAACATAATCAAACATGACCAAATCATCATTTTATAATCACGAAACAACTAAATCAAACATGACCAAAATCATTATAATTCAATTTAAGTACATTTTTTTAAACAAAGCATCATTACTATATAATATTTAATTACATTGGATCTCCTCAGTTATCAAGTGAATCAAATAGCAGTAAATTTAAAGCAACTACCTTCCAAAAATACTAACTTATATATAACTAATAAACCAGTAAATATAAAACAAACCAACTTAAAAAAAAAAATATATATATATATATATATAGTAATAAATGTGAAATCATAGTAACTTGCAAACATAGAACCTACAAGATCTGCTTCAAGTAACAACCTTATTTTATTTTTATTTTTTAAAACACATAAAAGGTTGAATAAGACCAGATCTGGAACTTACCTGAGAAATGTGGTATTCTCAGACAGCAAATCTAACATTCCTAGGAACCAAAATGTTACAAACCATGAGACCATAGAACATTTTAAAACAACCCAAAAAAAAAAAAAAAAATACAAGTGGTTACAGACTGTGAAACAGGAAAAATATGTATATATATAAGTGTTAGAGAGAGAAAGGAAAAGAGGAAGAAAATGTACCATTGAGTGAAAGTGAGAGCGCTTGCAAACCAAGGAAATGTGATCTAAAAGCTCCACCGATTTTTATTCTTTTTTTTGGTTTTTTGCTTTTGCTTTTTGTGCTTTGCTTTGTGTTTGTTTTTGTTTTTGTTTTTGTTCTCTCTCACTCTTACTTCACTGTACTGTACTCTCACATCAAAATTATATCTGAAACTGAAAAAATAAAACCGAGATTTTAGATGTACGAAAAGGATGTGGTGTGGACGGACTCACACTACAAAGAGTGGGGTTTTTAAGTCTTTTTAGGCCGTTGAAGTAATTTTGACCAATTTAAAAGGGCAAAATTTAAACAAAGAATGCTTATACTACTCCAAATTACTATTGTAGGCTAATAAATTAATTTTTAAATCTTTTTTTTAATGGGTCACAGTTAAGGGTAAACTTTGTATTATTTCTAGCATCATTTAATGTATAAAATAAATAAATAAATAAATAAAAAACCATGAAATTTGGTTTGCAATTTGCAAACTGAACCACGTGCAGACAGTTTTGTGTCTGTATTATTTCTAGCCACATTTAATTAAATAAAAAAAAAGACCATGAAATTTGGTTTATATTCTGCAAACTGAGGTTTAATAACGGTCCAAATTGACTCTAATTTCATCCTAATTTATATTAACTATAATTGATAGAAAATAACCATATATAATACACATATTGTTTTTTAAAATAATATATTTTTATATTAGAGTGGTTACACACCATGGAACTATTTTATTAATTAGAATTAATTATTAGTTAACAAAATTAAGAATAAGGAATCAATTTAAACAATTTTTAAATCTCATAGTCAATAATACAAATATTTCTTTTACAAAATTCAATAACACAAAAAAAAAAAAAATATATATATATATATATATAAGGTGTAACTAACCCAAGCTCCAGGTACATTTGATTATGAATAAATATATTTTTGCATTTGATTTGATCAATCTAGAACTCAAAAGAGTTGGAAAATGAAAGGAGGAAGATCGGACGGCTGAGAATAATAGCGTGTGGTGTGGGCGAGTGCAGGGAGTGGTCACTGTTGAATAAAGGAGGAAGGGGAGTGTGGTGTGGGAGAGTCCCGAGTGCAGTTACTTCGGAACCAAGTGTCCCCCCCGTGGCTTCTTTATTTCGAAGCATCGCGAAATTACTTCCTTGCCCTCGCACCAGAAACCTTTTAGTCCGACGCGTGCTAGTGCGCGTGGGACACATGAGCCGTACGGTTGGGAAAAGTATGAGACGACACGCGGGGTTGAGCGCGTGGGTGTGGGGAGGAAACATAGGTAAAAAAGATGCGATGGACTTGTGTGCTAACCGTCACGAGGTAGTGATGTAGGGGAGTGGTTGAATCTAAAAAAGTCATGATGCTCTTCTTCACTCCACCTGTCCTGCTCCCATGTTGTATTCGACACAATAGTTAGCTCAACTACTTTTTTTTTGTTGTTTTCAAACAAGGAATTTAAGGTTTAAATCTCGTCTGCACAAAAAAAACTGTTAGATGTCTTAACATGATGGCTCTAGTATTTTCTCTGTATATTATCCTTCTTTTTATTATTATTTTTTAAATACATTTTTCCTTTTTTTTAATAACTCAATAGTTATAGTTAGTAGTAACATTATTGCCATAAAAATAATAATAATAAGGTTAAAATACATTAACAGTCATGAGGCCTGGATTAATACTAGATTACTAGTTAGGTTTGAAAACATTTCAAAATTGACAAACTTGATCCTTAAACCGATACTTATTTTTCTCCTCTCTCACAATGATTAGAGACCAAATTTGTCGGTTTTTAAATGTTTTGACATGATTGGCATTAATATAAAACTCAGAAGCGTTGACCATATTTTACTCTTACATAGTTACATGAGGAATAAATATTTAAATTAAAGATGTCTTCATTGGAAATAAAGAGTGTCAATTGATTTATAAAGCGACGGATTTTAAACAATTTTTTAATAGCTAATTTAATCACTTCATTTTTAAAAAATAAATATAAAAATCACTTCAAGTCCAAAACACTTTGTCTAAGAGCAAATCTATAAAAGTTGAATGAAAACCGACCAGTGAGAGGAAAACCATGACTCAAAAGTCAAATCATTTACTCTATTTATTAATTTTCAAACCCTCTTCTACTATTGTACTTCTTTCTTTATTTGTACTATAGTATACTTTTTTTTGAGAGTCAAAACTATAGTATACTTAATTTGTTATGTCATGTATCTTTTTTTATACAGGTTGTGAAAATTGATATGGTAGTAAACTTTTTGTGCATATAAAGGTTGGCTTCTGTACTATATTAAAAATCATCAAATATATAAATTTTATTTTCAATTCTAACATAAATTTTAAATTTATTTTAAAATTAACACATTAAATTATATTGAAATATTTATTAGTGAGTATAATTGTGCAACTTAATGGAATTCAACTGAACCTCAAAATCAACCAACACACAAAAACACATATCTAGTGTTTCGGATGATACAACATCACACTCATAATATATATTTTTTCCATGCAGTATTGAGCTTCACTCTTGTTGAGCAATGATCTTGGAAGCACAACAAACAATATCACTAATGACCAAGATATTGAGTCTAATCTTTGATTACTATCATTGCGAAATTTGATTAGGGAGCGGCTAAAAGCTTATCCATTGATGATAAGAATAGATAAATGTGGTACAGATGATGAATAAGTAGTTGTAGGACACTGACCTAATTTTCTGGTAGCTAATAATTTCACATCATTTTCTTTTTTTCTTTTTCTTTTTTTTCTTTTTTTTTTGTGTGTGGGGTCATTCCATTTCAAAGCCCAAAGCATCAATCTACTGCAGTTATGGTGACTTGTAACCACATTTGCTGCTACATCTAAATATCGAATACTGCTTCTAATATAATCCACCAAAACTTGATAAGGTTAAGCATATGTCTACTCCTTGCAAATGCTCATTAGATACTCCTGCTCTTGTAGACAGCATATGCCAATAATAGTGGGATTGAAAAGCTATATCCCGGAAAATGAATCAATGGGTTCATCTCGTAAGCTTTAACCAAGACTCTGCAACTCTGTAATAGAAAAATAGAAAAGGCAAGAAAAAACAAATAAGAGAAAAAGAGACTCAACATGCTTGTCACTTTCTTGTACAATGAACAAAAGCCAAAGCAAATAAAATGAAGTATTTCATTCAATATGACTTTTTAAGTTAATGCAAGAAGATTCTTAACATTCATTCCTCTACTTTTACACATACACAAGGTACACTTTGAAGAATATAGTCAACCCCAAATATATGGTGGTATACATATAATTTAAGCCAATCAAATGGAAAACTATCGGTTATCAATTAAATCAATTCACAACATAAACAAGAAGGTCCTATTTCCATTTGTGAAAAAGCATCAAGTGTTTCAGTAATTTATCTGTTCCATTTTTTTGTTTTTGGCAGTAAGGGGGGAGGGGTTGAAAATGAAATGATGGCAATGTGGTCATGTACAACAAACATTATCCATACCATGCATATTGTTAAAATCTAGAATAGATTAGTTGAAGACTGACCTTAAAATGCATCCAACAAATTGCCAAGCATACCACCAAGAGTAGTTTTCGTATCCACCGCTTGCCAAAATGAAATTTTGAATTTTGAATGCCTTGGTAACCATACAATAGAAAACTCATTTTTCCCTGATCAAAATCATCCTCTTTCTTTCCTGAAAGCAATAGAAAGTATTCCCTATAGATCGCTCTTTCAGCAGCCAAAAATCCAATGACCAAAATGGAAGGCAAAACCACAAAGAATAGATGGGGAAGAACCACCACCAGAATATCTGGAGATCCAACATACTCATGTTTTCCCCTTCCATCAGAACTTTTAACCACCCAGCCCATATAAGTCATGTATGCCCTATCCTTGCCATCCGAGAAAACTTGCCCATTAAACCAGGGGAGAAATATAAGATGGAGCAAGTATCCTAACATACCATACCATAATATGGGAACCCTGCACAACTCTTGTAAAACCCATGCTATACCATTTATGAAACCTTTATTAGCAATGAAAGTCTTGAAAGTATACTGCTTCTTTGAGTAAATGAGAAGAGCTTTAGGAGTAAGAAGAATGAAGAATATAAAATAAAGAGTAGACCATAGTATTGGGTTATACAAGGCAGCCCATTGACAACCCATGATATAAAATTCCTTCCATGTCCAGGAGAGCTTTGCATTTAGACCATTAATAGAAAATGGCCTCAATTCAGTCAAAGTTGATCTGCCCAAGCTGTCAGTCACTTCAATTTGCAACCAATATCTATCAGGAGATGGGTCCTCAAATACTTTGTAATTCCATGGAGCAGTATAAAGATCTCCCCTGGAGGTGTTATCCACAAGCTTTGTCATAGATGACTCCCAGACCAAATAGAGATTTCCAGGTAAGGTGTCAAAAATCCTAGCCATGACTGACACAATTGGAGAAACAGAAAATACCAGAGCTCTAACTGAGTCATAAGATGATGGGAGCATAATTTGACATTCATACATGCGACGTGATGAAGATGTTGACATTAAGCGTGAGTCTAGTGGAAATGTGGGCAATACAATTGTATTTCTGGTTCCTGACTTAAAGTCAATCTCAATGTATGAAACATGACCTCTATCAATGGCTAAAATACGCATTGCTCTACTCTTCCTCCAGTCACCCATCTCCCACTCCCAGAATTCTTCAACTGGCGGGGCTTCAAAAGAACAATTTACAGTACTTCCAGAAGGCATTTGGTGAATATTAAACTGTAAAAGCTTTGGTAAGGACAAAAAATGATGAATAGACTGGTGGTGCCGCTTCAAATTCTTACCAAACCTAGTGTGGAGATGCCCACATAGGTAAGCTGATAGTGAATGCTTGAGGAAAATATCTTTTAGGCTCTTTCCAGAATTTGAGGATGCTGAGAATGAAAGTGGAAAATGCCCAAAGGAAATCTTGGTCACTGGTTTTATTAATTGAGAATTCCACTGCGAGAGCTCCAAATCTAATTCTGCTAATAGTTGATCAGTAGGATGCCCAAAAAGATTAGTTGGACCTCGTAACCCAAAGGACATTGTGCTGTCAAAGCCGACAAAGAGATGTTTCTGCTCACTAGTCTGGTTATAAACCACAAATGTACATAAGGAAAAATGAAGGGGAAATTAAAAAAAATTAAAAAAATAAAAATAAAAAATAAAAAATAAAAAAAGAAGAAGAAGAAGAAGAAGAAGAAGAAGAGGAGGAGGAGGAGAGAGAATAAAAAGAAAAAGAAAATCTTTAGAATTAACAATCATCAGCGTTACACTAGCATTGTCAATCCAGGCTTGAGATTTCGTAATGAAAGTTTTAACTCCGTGTATATATTTTCTCAGCAGCTTAATTCAGTTTTTCCAAAACTTGGGGCTGTTTAGGTTTTTCCTAGAAGTAGACTAATACCAAGTCCACGCACCCCCCCGATTATCCACGAGTCAAAACACAAAGTCCTTCCAAAATTATGTCCCATGACTTTATGATATCAAATGGATATATAAGTATGTTCATATGACTTTATAATATCAAATGTATATTACAATCTATAACTTGACTTTACATGCATAAACCAAAAATGGTAGAAAAATGAATAACAGTTTCATAAGTCTGCACTTTCCAAAGGTAAGTGAAAAGCGAAAACCAATTTCTTTATTAGCACCCAAACAAGACTTAGATACGGATTAGCATGAGTGTCATGTCCACAAGCATCCAACACACTAAATTTCCAATAGGAGAATGTCATATCAATAAAAAAATATAAAAAGCTTGAGTTTTTGAAAAAAGATGAAGAGTTGTTTATTGATTACATCATAGCCAAAAATCAAATTTTCCAGGTTTTCCTAGCCATCCAATGATTAATATCTCTAGTCCCATTCTTAAATATTCAAACATGACGCTTTTGCTATAACCCCCCTCCCCCCTTGGCACTAATAATTTCAAATTAAAGAAGACATTAAAAAAAAAAATTCAAACATTTATAGTAAAATATATGAAAGCTCAATCATAACTTTGCAATATACATATAAAGAAATGATGCAACAACATCAAGCTTATTGTACTAGGTACACGGTATGTTAAAAAAAAATCATCTCGTGTGAAATGGACCAATAAAAGTTCAAGAAACCTTTCCAACCCCACCACCCCCCCCCCCAAAAAAAAAAAAAAAAATTAATGGTTTTCTATTTTCTGCATAATTTTCTCATAGGAAATCATTTAGGCGTTTGAGAAAGAAAGACATCCTCCATTCATGACAAGAAGAGACCCTAGAGAAATTTTCAAATTCATCAAGTAGTGGTGTCAACTACTAAAAAAGGGGGAAAAAGAAGAGAAAAGAATAAACCCAAATTCTCTAACCAGGATAAAAGTAGCCTTAGGGCAGAGCAGTTATATTGCCATTGAGACCATGATAATAGGAAAATCTCTGTAGCAGTAAATATTGACGAACCAGCTACAGGGTAAACAACTGACCTGCAGAGTGACACTGTTGACATTTCCATGTCTGCCCAACTGCCCGTTGATGCTATATTTTGAAAAGAAATCAAATGAACCACCAACAGCTGGCACACCAAAATTATCATGATTCCCCCTAAGGTCAAAGAAGATATTCTTGTCAAGTCCACTCCTTTTTATAACATCTTCCATTGTGTTCCGGTATTCCACCCACTCCTCCTCATTTTGCTTCATTGTTAACAAATCTTTGCTTTTCCCATCTAGTAAGGACAAGGAATACAAGAAGATTACAGAAGAAAGAACAATCAGGACTTCAGTTTGATAAGAACATCAAAAGTTTCAATCATTTGCAGCTTTATTGTGAGTATAAATAAGACAACTTTAGACAGATATGAACAAATTCAATGAAATAAGCATATAGAAGAAGCAAAACGTCCAAGTCTGCGAATGGATTCACCAGATTTGTCTTTGTGATTACATATTCTCAACTCATCTGAGTTCAATAATGCCAGCATATATTTCAACAACTCAAGATTGGATCTTCAGGACCCAATGAAATTGTGTTTGGGAATTTTTTTGATGTCAGAAACAGTTGGAAACTATGGACTGACTCAGGAATAAATTATAAAGACATACATACGCATATGAATAACACACACACAACCATATCAAAGGCCCAAAACTCTGATGCAAGATAAGAACCTTAATTAAAAATTGCTTAAGTCTGCAAGTGCAACTGCCCTTTTTGGAAATTTAATGCAAGAGTCATGAATTATGTAATTAACTCACATCTGATGGCATTTGACCCTACAACCTCAGCCACCACCCTATACTTATGGGATGGAACTTGGAGCTGCAGCTAGGTCCAAAACTGCTCGCCCTCCTCAAAAACTTTTGTCTATATGCTTGTATATTGTGTTTAAAATTGTAAAAAAGAGATTGTGGCTTCAAGACCCATTATGTATGAAACTTACCGAGAGAGAGAGAGAGAGAGAAAGGGGGGGGGGGGGGGGAAGGAGAGGGGATATCTGGTTTCAACACCCAAAGTAACAACCAAAGTCATATTTTCAGTATTATTTATAATCCATGTGAATTTCTGGCATGTTTTCTCGATATTCTGTGTCCATCTCAGTGAAAAGATCACCAAACCTTCTAGTATTGGCCATGTCCAATGCACTGAAAGTCTGAAACTTCTTAAAGGTCCTAGAACTGTATGCTATCTTCTTCAGAACAATCCTCCATGAGCATGAGGATGATAAATTGATAATTCAGGTTGGCCAATGTCCACTAAACAATAAAGTAAGATATCCAAATGGCCCTGAATATACATAAATTCCCTTTATAAATTCCGTTCATCAGCAGGAATTATTCTTTAAATTATTTTAATCAATCAAAATTTCAACAAGTCTTCAAATGGACACAGAATAACGAAACAAACCCGTAATTTATTGACCACAGTAACATTTCTTTCTAATTAAATAAATGAATATTCTTTAATCTCTAAAACTAGATTGTAAGTTTGTAACCCGTGTTTATCAGTAGTGATATGAGGTGAAATGGTCACCTTGGCTTTCATGCTGTGTATTATGAACGAGTCACTTAACACCAACATTAAACTACAATTAGATTTAAGTCGGATTCTGAGTGTGTTTCGGCTTTAATATGTTGTGTGTGTGTGTGTGTGTGTGTATATCTCAAATTTCTAGCCACGCAGCAATAAGAACAAAAAGAAACCCATGATCCCTCATACCTCAAAACTCAGTATTAGAAACCCAAAACATGAAATCCAATGACACCCACAAAGCATATATGACATATTAAGAAAGAATGAGAGAAAGGGGTGTGGCGGAAACCTGTGAGATCACCAGTGATGAGGACAAGGGAAGGGTTGATCATGGAGAGAGCAGGGCCCACAATGGATTTGAAGTCAAGTGCCCTGTCAGGGTTGTGGACACTGAAATGGAGATCAGAGAGCTGAACCACCCACACCACTGATTCAGGACCACCCTTCACATCTATCACTCTCCTGTTGTTGTTGTTGTTATTCCAATTGGGTTTTGAAGAAAAATCTTGTCTTTCTTCTTCTTCCTGTTCTTGTTGGTGTTGCTGTTCAATAATTCTTGCTGCTTCATGGGAATTGGTGGTGAGGCATAAGCATAAAAGCATCATCAGTGTGAGAATGGTACCCATTTTCCCAAATCCCCAACACACTCTTTGGAGCTGAAATTGCTCTTTCATTTCCACCAACATTATATATGATCAGAGCTGGTCAGCAACCGGGTCCGGGTCGGGTCAGTTCAGATCCACCAGTTTGTTTGTTAGTTTTGTCCACAACCACAACTAATAAACCGACTCATAATAGAATTGGATTTTTTTTTTTTTTTTTTTGAGTAACTAACCAGGCTCCATTTCGTAACTGTATTTAAACAATAAAATTTTTTTTTTAAATACCATAATACATTTTTACACCCATTTTTTTTATCAATACGTATTTTCACAAAATTTAAACATTACTAAAAATCTTTTACCAAACAGACCCAGAATTTTCAAATTAGAATCTAGTTTTTTAGAATAACTCTATACATATTTTAACTAATCATTTTTCTAACCTTATTTAAAAAAAAAAAATTATAATCATTCTTTATACTTACCACCCAAATTATTTACTAATACCCAAAATCTAAACCCTAAATCAAAATCAAAACATAAAATCTTTTAAAACTTACTTCTAGGGAGATGAGAGAATAGAATGAGTGAAATTGAGACTTGAAACCTAGATTGGGTTTGTAGTTGCACGATTTTCCTGGCCCAAATTCGATTGATCAGGCCCTGACCCAAAGCGCAACCCACAATAAATATTGTAGAGGATGGGTCAAAGAACTTGGTCTCAGTGAATCTATTCAGTCTGATATATGGACAGCATTGTTGCAGAAAATAAAAACACCAGAATGGATCTCTCACGTATAAGTTTATTTCTTTAGTTCCTCATATAGAATTTTTCGTCCTCTTCTTTGAGGGACTCCACTACATTATATAGTTCCCCTCCTCTCATCTTAACCTTACACCTGTTGATCATCTAAGCATCTACTTGAGTGTCTGTCCCATCAGACGCCCTCATCTCTCTCCAAGTGAGTTGCAGAGGCTAAGGCGGTACTGTTCAGGGGTCATTTCCTCATTAATGCGGCCAAGAGGGTGGTTGGGGCGCAATTAATGTGGTGGTAACTCTCCCTGGGATATTTTGGATTTTATTCATTTTATATGTTGAGAGGGTGAACTGAGTTGGCTGGGGAGAGTTTCCCGTCTGGACTTCGTGACGTCCGAGGAGCAGTTACTCCTCGAAAAGGTTACCTCCTCGTTATTGGGATTGAATAGTGCTTCATGTGTGGTTTCTCTTCGGGCAAGACGCTCCTCGGACGGGCCTGATTTTGGAATAGCCCATTATTTCTGGGCCGGGCCCCACAATAGCCCCTCAAAACTCCGGTTTCTATCTCATTCTGAGGAGAAAACGGGGTTTTGATGTTTGGGAGAGGACGGAAATAAGGAGAGCGTGTGGCGCGCGTGCGGTCCGTTACTTTTGACGCGCTACAATTTACGAGGCGCGGCCATTAACTTCTGGAGGCGTTATGTTCCCTTATCCAACGGTGTGGCGTAGATTGAACGGCCATTGTTTTTTCTCGTGTTTTTAGGCAGGAGTGATCTTTTCTCTCACCTACTGGCTATATAAGACGTCAGAGGGGTTCAGTTTCTTCTTTTTATCTGCATTTCATAAACCTCAGAGGACTCTAGAGAACCCCATCGAATCCCAGAGATATACCAGCACTTGCGTCCGTTACGCCACCGTAGCCGTTTTCTGTGAAGCGTTTCGTCCACGAGAGATTTCTAGGCGTCCCGTCGAGCGTTTTGTGGAAGTACCGGTACGTTTTGTTCATCTCGCCGTTTCAATTCCCTCCTTGGACTCTACTTTTCTTCTTAGTTTTTACTTTCGTTTTCCCAGTTCAGTTCTGATGGGTAGATTTGAGAAATTAGTAAAAACTTCAGCCGCTATGGAAGCCTTTAGGGCAAAATACCACATTCCCCCGGGGGTTGGGCTGCGGTACTGTCCTCTTGAAGGAGTATTGACAGATAGGCGTGAGGGAGAAGTCGTTATCCCCATGATTGCTTTCATAGAGGGAGGGATGACACTTCCCATGCGTAGGATTACAAGGGAGTACTTGTTCAACCATAGGTTGACGCCATATCAGTGTGCCCCGAATATGTTCAAGATACTAGGCTGTGTAGATGTCTTAAACGAGCGGATGAATCTAGGCCTTACTTGGCACGATGTGGCTTATCTGTACGAATGTCATCGCCTCGGGGATGAGGGGTATTATCTTAAATCCCGGAACGAGGACGTTAGGTTGATCTCTTGTCTCCCAATATCCAATAAGACAGTGAAGAATGATTTCCTTATTGCTTCTGGGGAGTGGTTCGACGGTATTCATTGTCCAACTCGGGCAGGAAACCCAGGTGCGGCGTCTCTAGGATCGGTCCCTTTTGGGATAGGATTTAGCATTGAGGGGTTACATTTTTTGCTTTCCTTATAATTGGAAGATTTCGTGAACTAATCCCCTTTTCCTTGATTGTTTGCAGATAAAATTCACGTCGCCCCTCGGCTAAACTTTGTGAACGTGCCAGCGTTGAACTACCTTCTTAGGTCGGAGATCTACATTTCCGAGGACGGGCAGTTGCGTGCTGCCCATCTGGTTCTGGGCTATCAACCTCTGAGCAGCTCTTTCCAGGCTATCGGTCACGCCATAAGGGCTGGTAGTCCGAGGTTGGCTAGGATTGACGTGTCCAGGGACGGGTTCCTAGCTGAACACGATCTGCCACCAGTTGTGCTGCCCGGTGTTAGAGATCCCTACTTGGCAGAGCAGCTACCTCCGCCAAACGAGCCTGGTGCTGCCGTTCAGGTTGAAGAGGAAGCTGAATCATCTCGTCTTTCCCTTGAGGCAGAGATAGACGAGTTTTATTTTGAGGAGGAAGTTCAGCAGACCCCCTGGTGGAACTTTCCGATCCCGAAGGAGAGCGGGACCGACATTCTGCAGTTGGTGTTCCTTCCATCGTTATCTGCTCGGACGATACTTCGGGCGAAGAGATAGAGCCCATGGCAGGAAAAGGAAAAACTCTGAAGGAACTGATGGCCTCCCGAGGGAAAGGCCAGTCGTCGAAAGGACAGTCATCGAAAGGGCAGTCCTCGAAGGCACCAACTCCACCACAGGGCAAGACCCTCCCTCCTGTGGCCCCTACGGACACCTCGGAGCTTGGCCTTAAGGTTAATCCCAACCTAAAGAAGAAAAGGCCGGCCGACACTCCTGAGGAGGGCGAGGTGGTTGCCCAGCCGACCAAGCAGCAAAAGACCACTCGCGCGCCAAGGAGCAGAAGGGGCAACTCCTCGGAGAGTCGGGACGAGGAGAATCTTGCGGAGGTACGTGCTGCCCCGCGTGTATGGGGCCCCAGGTTGGAGCTGGATGGGGTGGCCATCCCCTACAATGCTTCGATCCGAGAGTACAACCGAGGCCGGGCGGGATACGTGGCCGAGGCCTTAGAGCAGCCCCTACTCCTTCCTCGGGATATGGAGGCTTATAGGCGGTTCTCTCAGCCTGAGATTTTCCTATCCCTTAAAAGGGATCTCGCGATGGTAAGTAATCCTTTTACTGTTTCATTGATCTATTTGACCTTGTTAGATTAAAGCAATCTTGCTTCGTTTGTAGATTACTCAGCAGGTATTCGTGGCTGAGGAATTTTGCCGCGGTAACAGTAGTCGGGCTGAGGTCGAGACCCAGGCGCGGGCGGAGGTGGAGAAAACCTTGGGGTCCCTCCAGCACGATTACGCTGAACTCATGGACAAGTTCAAGGAGTCGGAGAACCGGCGCAAATCTGCAGACGCTGGTTTGAAGAATGCTGAGGCCCAGGCGGAGGACCAGCGCAAGGAGCTGTTCGCGACCCAGATCAACCTCGCCACCGAGAAACAGGCAGTGTAGGACCTCAAGACTGCTCTGCAAAAGGTCGAGGATGAGTTGCTGCGGGTCAAAGAGGAGGCCCAGCTGATCCGGGAGGCCTCAGAGTCTGAGAAGAATGCTGCTCGCCAGCTCGGGGCCGAAGAGACAGAGGCGAGGCTATCCGAGGAGATCCCCGAGGTATGCCGGGAATATTGCGGCATCTCATGGTCTCGTGCCCTCGATGCTGCAGGAGTTCCTGCTGACTCGGCGCTGAGACTGCCTGAGAGCATTTTCTATCCTAAGGAGATCCGAGAATATCCTGACAGTGTCCAAGCAGCCTCTGAGCAGGATCCGGTGGTGCCTAATACCGCACCTGTGCCTGACGTGGCGAAAGATCATGTTACAGACTCTTCCATAGAGGTTCCTCCCCCTCAGCCCGAGTCAAAAGAAGATCCCCCTGCCCAGGCTTAGCTTTTTAGGCTTCTATTTTTTTTTAAATGAAAGTCGTCCTATTTTTTCTTTATTCTTTTGTAAGGACCTCTTTTTCTAATGTACTCGGGATACTAATATGAAATATTCGCTTTGCTTACTATGGATGCACGTCAGTAGCGCTCTTCTTTAAACATTTGCAACTATGTAGATACAGATAAACGGTCAAAATAAAATGGGTTTTTGGGCTGCGCATCTGAGAGTTGCGATGGTGCCAGACTGCGCGCACGTATTAAAATGATTTCCTTTAAGTAATAATCTCCCAATCTATCATAAGCAATAATTTCCCCCAAGTCTGTGGTCCGAGGAGCCATGCAGGACTTAGGTTCTGTTTAAAGCTATGAATAGTTGTCTTAAGTAATAATTTCCCTTAGTCTGTGGTCCGTGGAGCCATACAGGACTAGGTTCTGTTTAAAACTTATAAGTAATAATTTCCCCCAAGTCTGTGGTCCGAGGAGCCATGCAGGACTTGGGTTCTGTTTAAAACTATGAATAGTTGCCTTAAGTATTAATTTCCCCTTAGTCTGTGGTCCGTGGAGCCATGCAGGACTAGGTTCTGTTTAAAACTTATGAGTAATAATTTCCCCCAAGTCTGTGGTCCGAGGAGCCATGCAGGACTTGGGTTCTGTTTAAAACTATGAATAGTTGCCTTAAGTATTAATTTCCCCTTAGTCTGTGGTCCGTGGAGCCATGCAGGACTAGGTTCTGTTTAAAACTTATGAGTAATAATTTCCCCCAAGTCTGTGGTCCGAGGAGCCATGCAGGACTTGGGTTCTGTTTAAAACTATGAATAGTTGCCTTAAGTATTAATTTCCCCTTAGTCTGTGGTCCGTGGAGCCATGCAGGACTAGGTTCTGTTTAAAACTTATAGTAATAATTTCCCCCAAGTCTGTGGTCCGAGGAGCCATGCAGGACTTGGGTTCTGTTTAAAACTATGAATAGTTGCCTTAAGTATTAATTTCCCCTTAGTCTGTGGTCCGTGGAGCCATGCAGGACTAGGTTCTGTTTAAAACTTATATGAGTAATAATTTCCCCCAAGTCTGTGGTCCGAGGAGCCATGCAGGACTTGGGTTCTGTTTAAAACTATGAATAGTTGCCTTAAGTATTAATTTCCCCTTAGTCTGTGGTCCGTGGAGCCATGCAGGACTAGGTTCTGTTTAAAACTTATGAGTAATAATTTCCCCCAAGTCTGTGGTCCGAGGAGCCATGCAGGACTTGGGTTCTGTTTAAAACTATGAATAGTTGCCTTAAGTATTAATTTTCCCTTAGTCTGTGGTCCGTGGAGCCATGCAGGACTAGGTTCTGTTTAAAACTTATATGAGTAATAATTTCCCCCAAGTCTGTGGTCCGAGGAGCCATGCAGGACATGGGTTCTGTTTAAAACTATGAATAGTTGTCTTAAGTATTAATTTCCCCTTAGTCTGCGGTCCTTGGAACCATGCAGGACTAGGTTCTGTTTAAAACTTATATGAGTAATAATTTCCCCCCAAGTCTGTGGTCGGAGGAGCCATGCAGGACTTGGGTTCTGTTTAAAACTATGAATAGTTGCCTTAAGTATTAATTTCCCCTTAGTCTGTGGTCCGTGGAGCCATGCAGGACTAGGTTCTGTTTAAAACTTATGAGTAATAATTTCCCCCAAGTCTGTGGTCCGAGGAGCCATGCAGGACTTGGGTTCTGTTTAAAACTATAAATAGTTGCCTTAAGTATTAATTTCCCCTTAGTCTGTGGTCCGTGGAGCCATGCAGGACTAGGTTCTGTTTAAAACTTATATGAGTAATAATTTCCCCCAAGTCTGTGGTCCGAGGAGCCATGCAGGACTTGGGTTCTGTTTAAAACTATGAATAGTTGCCTTAAGTATTAATTTCCCCTTAGTCTGTGGTCCCGTGGAGCCATGCAGGACTAGGTTCTGTTTAAAACTTATGAGTAATAATTTCCCCCAAGTCTGTGGTCCGAGGAGCCATGCAGGACTTGGGTTCTGTTTAAAACTATGAATAGTTGCCTTAAGTATTAATTTCCCCTTAGTCTGTGGTCCGTGGAGCCATGCAGGACTAGGTTCTGTTTAAAACTTATATGAGTAATAATTTCCCCCAAGTCTGTGGTCCGAGGAGCCATGCAGGACTTGGGTTCTGTTTAAACTATGAATAGTTGCTTAAGTATTAATTTCCCCTTAGTCTGTGGTCCGTGGAGCCATGCAGTTGCCTTAAGTATTAATTTCCCCTTAGTCTGTGGTCCGTGGAGCCATGCAGGACTAGGTTCTGTTTAAAACTTATATGAGTAATAATTTCCCCCAAGTCTGTGGTCCGAGGAGCCATGCAGGACTTGGGTTCTGTTTAAAACTATGAATAGTTGCCTTAAGTATTAATTTCCCCTTAGTCTGTGGTCCGTGGAGCCATGCAGGACTAGGTTCTGTTTAAAACTTATATGAGTATTAATTTCCCCTTAGTCTGTGGTCCGTGGAGCCATGCAGGACTAGGTTCTGTTTAAAACTTATATGAGTAATAATTTCCCCCAAGTCTGTGGTCCGAGGAGCCATGCAGGACTTGGGTTCTGTTTAAAACTATGAATAGTTGCCTTAAGTATTAATTTCCCCTTAGTCTGTGGTCCGTGGAGCCATGCAGGACTAGGTTCTGTTTAAAACTTATATGAGTAATAATTTCCCCCAAGTCTGTGGTCCGAGGAGCCATGCAGGACTTGGGTTCTGTTTGAAACTATGAATAGTTGCCTTAAGTATTAATTTCCTCTTAGTCTGTGGTCCGTGGAGCCATGCAGGACTAGGTTCTGTTTAAAACTTATATGAGTAATAATTTCCCCCAAGTCTGTGGCCCGAGGAGCCATGCAGGACTTGGGTTCTGTTTAAAACTATGAATAGTTGCCTTAAGGATTAATTTCCCCTTAGTCTGTGGTCCGTGGAGCCATGCAGGACTAGGTTCTGTTTAAAACTTATATGAGTAATAATTTCCCTCAAGTCTGTGGTCCGAGGAGCCATGCAGGACTTGGGTTTTGTTTAAAACTATGAATAGTTGCCTTAAGTATTAATTTCCCCTTAGTCTGTGGTCCGTGGAGCCATGCAGGACTAGGTTCTGTTTAAAACTTATATGAGTAATAATTTTCCCCAAGTTTGTGGTCCGAGGAGCCATGCAGGACTTGAGTTCTGTTTAAAACTATGAATAGTTGCCTTAAGTATTAATTTCCCCTTAGTCTGTGGTCCGTGGAGCCATGCAGGACTAGGTTCTGTTTAAAACTTATATGAGTAATAATTTCCCCGTTCTAGTCCGAGGAGCCATGCAGGACTTGGGTTCTGTTTAAAACTATGAATAGTTGCCTTAAGTATTAATTTCCCCTTAGTCTGTGGTCCGTGGAGCCATGCAGGACTAGGTTCTGTTTAAAACTTATGAGTAATAATTTCCCCCAAGTCTGTGGTCCGAGGAGCCATGCAGGACTTGGGTTCTGTTTAAAACTATGAATAGTTGTCAGTAGCCCAGCAAGCAGCGGATAATCATGAAAGAAAACGTATGCTAAGCCATTCTCATTAATAATAATATCTTCTGAGGTTATTTACATTCCATGGTCGAGGTACAGCTTTTTCATCTAAATCTTCTAGGTAGTAGGCGCCTATTCCGGCCACGGATGTGACACGGTATGGTCCCTCCCAATTGGGCCCCAACTTGCCCCAAGAGGGGTTCTTTGCGCTGCCAAGAATCTTCCTCATTACGAGATCACCTGGCCCCAGAGGCCGTGGTTTGACGTTAGCATCATACCCTTGTCTCAGCTTCTGGTGATAATAGGCCACGTGAATCATCGCTTTTTCCCTTCTTTCTTCGGCTAGGTCCAGACTTCGTTCCAATAACTCGTCGTTATCGCTTGGGGTAAACGATCTAGACCTCAGTGTGGGAAAGTTGTTCTCAATCGGGAGCACGGCCTCAGCCTCGTAAGTCATCGAGAAGGGGGTTTCACCGGTCGATTGTCGCGGCGTCGTCCGATAAGTCCATAAGACATGGGGGAGTTCTTCTACCCATCTCCCCTTTGCCTCGTCCAACCTCTTCTTCAGTCCGTTCACTATGACCTTGTTCACGGCTTCGACCTGTCCATTTCCCTGAGGGTAGGCGGGGGTGGAATATCGGTTGATGATTCCAAACTCGCAGCAATACTCCCTAAAGTTTTTACTGTCGAACTGCAGACCATTGTCGGAAATGAGTGTACGCGGAGTCCCGAAGCGGGTGATGATATTCTTCCAGATGAATTTTTGGGCGTCCACGTCCCTAATGTTGGCCAATGGTTCAGCCTCCACCCATTTAGTGAAGTAGTCCGTTCCGACTATTATGTATCGCTTGTTCCCTGCGGCCTTGGGGAAGGGTCCAACTAGATCAAGGCCCCATTGTGCGAACGGCCATGGACTCGAGAGGGGGTTGAGAACTCCTCCGGGTTGGTGGATATTCGGGGCGAATCTTTGGCACTGATCGCACTTCTTAGCGTATTCTTGGGCCTCTCTCTGCATGTTCGGCCACCAATACCCTTGGGTAAGTGCCCTGTGCGCCAGCGATCTCCCTCCGGTATGACTTCCACAAATCCCCTCGTGTAACTCCTCAAGTAGAGATTCGGATTCTTCTGGGTGTACGCAGAGTAGGTACGGTCCAGAATAGGAGCGCCGATATAATTTGTGGTCCTCTGACAGCCAAAACCGAGGAGCATTCCTTCGTATCTTCTCGGCTTCCAATTTTTCTTCCGACAAGACGTCGTTTTGAAGGAAGTTCTTTATGGGATCCATCCAGCTGTGACTCTTTCTGATCTGATGGACTCTGGCAGGGCCTCTGCTGATGGGACTTGGTTGGGCTAGATCTTCAACCAGGATCACTCGCGGTAGATTATGTGCCGAGGACGTGGCGAGAGTGGCCAGCGAGTCCGCATGGGTGTTGACACTCCTGGAAATGTGTGTCAGATTGAAGGACTCAAAATTCGTCTGCAGCCACTTGACTTGTCCCAGATACTCTTGCATCCTAGTATCTCGGGCTTCCAGCTCACCCATCACCTGTCCGACTACCAGTCTGGAGTCCGAGAACGCTTCTATTATTCTTCCGCCCAACTTTTGAACCATCGTCATCCCTTGAAGTAAGGCTTCGTATTCGGCTTCATTGTTCGTAGCCGAGAATCCGAGCCTTAATGATTTTTCAATGGCAGCACCGTCCGGGGATATTAAAACTATCCCAACTCCTGACCCTCTCTGGTTGGCTGCGCCATCTACGTAGACCTTCCAATGCGTGTTCCTCCCTGTTGAAATCGCACCAACCGACTTTCCATCCATGTCCCTCTTCTCGGTTATTGTTTCTATGGAGGGCTCAGCAAACTCCGCTACCAAGTCTGCGAGGACCTGTCCTTTGATGGAGGATCTGGGCATATATTTTATATCAAAGGCTCCCAAGAGTGCACTCCACATGGCGATCCTTCCTGTATAGTCAGCGCTTCGAAGAACTGCTCGGAGGGGAAGCTGAGTCAGAACGATGACCGTGTGCGCCTGAAAGTAATGAGGAAGTTTTCGGGTTGCATGCACTATTGCCAGAATTGCCTTTTCTAAAGGTAGGTATCGCACCTCGGCCTCATGTAGTGATTTGCTCACATAGTACACCGGTCGCTGCACCCCATTATCATCCCGTATCAGTACCAGGCTTACAGCGTGGGGAGCTACGGCAATGTAGGCAAATAGCACCTCATCTGCCTTAGGGCTGGACATGATGGGTGGTCGGGACAGGTAGTCTTTAAGTTGCTGGAAAGCCTGAACGCAATCCTCCGACCATGCAAACTCTTTCCACTTGTTTATCAGGAGGTAGAAAGGCCGACATCGATCCGCTGATCTCGATATGAACCGGTTCAATGCCGCAATCATACCAGTGAGCTTCTGTACTTCCTTCGGATTCCGAGGAGCCTGTAGGCTGTTAATGGCTTTGATTTGATCGGGACTTACTTCTATTCCCCTGTGGGTGACCATATACCCTAGGAATTTCCCAGACCCGACCCCGAATGAACATTTGGAGGCATTCAGCCGCAACCGGTGCTCCCTTAATATGGTGAAGATTGTTTCGAGGTCCTTCACGTGCTCGGACGCCCTTCTACTCTTGACGACCATATCGTCTATATAAACCTCAATGATCTTACCCAGTTGTGGTTCAAACATCCGAGTCATCATTCTTTGGTAGGTTGAGCCTGCGTTCTTTAGCCCAAACGGCATCACCTTGTAATGATAGTCTTCGATGGGCGTCATGAAAGCCGTTTTCTCCTGGTCCTCTAGCGTAAGGGGTATCTGATGATAGCCTTGGAAGGCGTCCAGGAAGCTCATTCGAGGGTGCCCCACGGTTGCATCCACCAATCGATCAATTCGGGGTAGGGGGAATGGGTCCTTTGGGCACGCCTTGTTCAGGTCCGTGAAGTCTACGCAGACCCTCCATTTCCCTGTCTTCTTCTTTACCACCACAGTGTTTGCCAGCCACTCTGGGTAAAAGACCTCTTTGATAGCCCCCGCTCTTTTTAGCTTTGCCACTTCGTCTTTTACGGCACTAGCATGTTCCTTTGAAGGGCGTCGGGGTGGCTGCTTCTTCGGAGTGGAAGAGGGGTTGACGTTCAGGTGGTGACAAATAAGGCTAGAATCGACGCCCGGGGCGTCGTAGGCGTCCCATGCGAACACGTCGACATTTTCTCTAAGAAATCTGACCAGTTCCTCCTTTTCTTGAGAGGGCAATTCCGAGCCGACCAGAAAGAACTTCTCCGGGTCGTCTTTGACAGCGATTTTATCTAAACTTTCACACCCTATCTCCTCGACCAGTCCGTCGTCTTGCTCTGCCGAGGCGGCTGATTGTTATAAACTTTCAGGGGCCGAGGACTCGGCATGGGGCCGATGTAAGACGGCGGCCACCATACACTGCCTGGATGCGGCCTGATCTCCTCGGATCTCTTCCACTTGTCCTTTGGATGGGTATTTCACCTTCTGATGAAGTGTGGAGGTTACGGCTTCCAGGGCGTGGATCCATGGCCTGGCGACTATCGCGGTGTAGGGTGAGTAAGCGTCGATGACGATAAAATTCACCTCCACCACCTCCGCCCCAGTCTGTACGGGTAGTCGGATTTGTCCTTTTGGCGTAACCATTCTTCCCTCGAAGCTAAGAAGGGGGGAGTCATAAACTGCCAAATCTCCTGGCTTCAGGTTCAGCCCCTTGTATAGATCAGGATACATTATCTCTACTGCACTTCCCGAATCCACCAACACCCTTTTCACGTCAAAGCCCCCAATCCTCAGAGTGACCACCAAGGCATCATCGTGAGGTTGAATAGTTCCTCTCTTATCCTCATCCGAGAACCCCAGTATCAAAGAGCTTCCCTTTTTTGACCTTTTGTGTTCCCTCTGCCTGCTCCCGGAGGGGAGCCGATCAACAGCTAACACCCTGGGGATGGGTGGTCCCGTTCTTCCTGGTGCAGCGAGGATGACATGTATCGTCCCGGTGGGTGGTCTTAAGGTCACGTCCTTTCGAGGCTCTTGTGTTGCTTGGCTGGTGTGGCCACTCGACGGGTGCAGCAGGTGACGTAACTTTCCTTCTCGGACCAACTGATCCAGATGATTCCACAGATTCCTGCAGTCCTCAGTAGTGTGCCCATGGTCTTGATGATAGTGGCAGTACAGGTTCTGGTTACGTTTGGAAGGTTCTCCAGCCATATTTCCCGGCCACCTGAAATAGGGCTCATCTCTTACTTTCTCCAGTACCTGTTGTACGGACTCTCTGAATATGGCATTCATTGTTTGCGGGTTACTCTGCCCAGCCTGTCGCGAAAAATCTCTCCTCGGCTGACCATGGTTGTGCCGTTCCGACCTGAAATCATTTGCTTTGGGGTGGATAACCTTCTCCTTCCCCCTCCCTTGCAGTTGATCTTCCTCCACTCTTTTGTACTTGTCTATCTTATCCCTCAACTGATCAACGTTGGCAACCGGTTTACCAGTGAGGGATTTCCTTAAGCCATGGTCGGTGGGGAGGCCACTTTTGAATGTGCTGATAGCGACAGCATCGTGGTTATCATCCAGGTCATTATATACTTCCCAGTATCTATCGGAGTATGCTTTCAGAGTCTCTCCCTCGTGCATGGACAAGGACAATAGCGAACCGAGGGGCCTGGGGACTCTGGTGTTGGTGATAAAGCGAGAGCAGAAATCCCGAGTGAGCTGCTTGTAAGAGCTTATGGAATTTGTCTTCAGGCCGTTGAACCACCTCATCGCCATTGATCACAAGCTGGACGGGAAAATTTTACACATAAGGGCCTCATTTTGCGAGTAGATCGCCATCTTTTGGTTAAATTGACTCACATGTTCTACCGGGTCTGATCGACCGCTATAGATGGCGAATGCTGGTTGGTTGAACCGTCGAGGCAGCTCAGCCCCTTCAATTCTATACGTGAAGGGGGACCTTGAAACCTGATCCAACGCCTTTTTCATGGCGTCGTTTCCCGAACCCTTACTAGATGTGCTCTCATACTTCCGCACAGGGCGTGGTTCCTTTTCGTAGGTAAAGGTTTCACTTGGGGGGGTCCTTGACCTCCGTCGGTAACTCACATCCTCCGCATTAGAGGACTTGTCTGAGTCTGAAGGAGATCGCCTTCGCTGTGCTCGTCGTAGCTTCCTCTTCAGATCATCTATCTCTCGCTGCATGGCCTGGTGACTATTTCGCTTCTGGGACACGTGACTACCTATCTGAGTGTGACTCTGGCTTGTCCGGATAGTATGCACACTTCCCTCACGATTTCCCCTGTGGCCTGGGTTGACGGGTTTATTTTGCCTCTGGGACTCGGCGGGTTGTGTCTGTCGGGAGTCAGCCTGGTGAGGATTCTCCTGGTGCGGACCTAGTTCTGCCATGCTTGACCGTTGTGCTAGCTGATGCTCTAGTTCTTCCCACAGACGGCGCCAATTGTAGTTGCACAATTTTCCTGGCCCAAATTCGATTGATCAGGTCCTGGCCCAAAGCGCAACCCACAATAAATATTGTAGAGGATGGGTCAAAGAACTTGGTCTCAGTGAGTCTATTCGATCTGATATATAGACAGCATTGTTGCAGAAAATAAAAACACCAGAATGGATCTCTCACATATAAGTTTATTTCTTTAGTTCCTCATACAGAATTTTTCGTCCTCTTCTTTGAGGGACTCCACTACATTATATAGTTTCCCTCCTCTCATCTCAACCTTACACCTGTTGATCATCTAAGCATCTACTTGAGTGCCTGTCCCATCAGACGCCCTCATCTCTCCCCATGTGAGTTGCAGAGGCCAAGGCGGTACTATTCAGGGGTCATTTCCTCATTGATGCGGCCAAGAGGGTGGTTGGGGCGCAATTAATGTGGTGGTAGCTCTCCCTAGGATATTTTGGATTTTATTCATTTTATATGTTGAGAGGGTGAACTGAGTTGGCTGGGGAGAGTTCCCCGTCTGGACTTCGTGACGTCCGAGGAGGAGTTACTCCTCGAAAAGGTTACCTCCTCGTCATTGGGATTGAATAGTGCTTCATGTGTGGTTTCTCTTCGGGCAGGACGCTCCTCGGACGGGCCTGATTTTGGAATAGCCCATTATTTCTGGGCCGGGCCCCACAGGGTTCTTTAAAAAAATTCAGGTTAATTAGTGTTCAACAACTCGACCCGAAACCAATAACAACCTAAATATGTGACCTGACAATCGAACCAAACGGACTCAAACTTACCCAAAACATGTCAGGTAAGGTCAAGTGGGTCCTTGCTCACCCCCTACTAGTTACATGAGGTTGGCTCAAGTGTTATATACCACCGAGGGTGGTGGTCTAGTGATCAAGGGACCTTCTCTTGCCCATTAGTGACCTTGTGGGGTTGGAAAACAACTCCTTGCTTGTAAGCCCGATCCCAACAGGTGGTTACATCGAGGTAGAAAAGTTACTCAGGTCGCCTGCTCTACTTTTTTTTTCAATAGGTTTGGGGAATGTGTATTAGAAGGGATAACTTGCTTTTGTTTGCACTTGTAATAAGATGTAAGTTTTTTCCATGGTCAAGGTCTCCTGTAGTGTTAAGATTGTTTCCAAGACAACAACATTCAATTGATAGTAACGAGTAACCTTCTGTATGACACTTTCTGAATGTGGTGAATCTCAAGCCGGTTGTCATGTATGCACTGTGTAGAAGTTTTATAAGAGCCTGATTGAGGATTGATTAGAATGTAATTGGTTATATTTTTGGTTTTGAGTTCCTATCACTCTTTTTTGGCCAGGAATTCTTGACACTCTTTGACCACAAATTTCCATGCTCACGCAACCTTGGGTATATGTTAAAGTAGTATTAGAGACAGCAACCCAGGAAGTAGCTAAGGAACCGAAAAAAGAGACAGTAACGCAGACATCTTTGAGTTGAACCAGGATTCACAATGTCACATAATCACATTCAACAAAGAAAACAACAAAGCTTCATGTGCATTGAGTCAAATAGAAAGGTAATTCTGCCATCTGCGATAACACAGCATTTGAGACAAATAGTGAGGTAATTCTGCTGTCTGCAATAACACAGCATTTGAGACAAATAGTGAGGTAATTAACACAACAGAGGATTTTTTATTTTCTATCTTCAATTTGCCTTAATTTCATGAACAAAGGGTAATTCAATCTTAAGGAGTAACAAGTAAGAAATTCCAACCATACAAGTTCAATTAAATTTTCTGTAGTTTCACTCAAAAACAATCCCATGAAAGCAAGGTCTTTGTGATCATATTGTCCTACAATTCAGTACCACTAATATTTCATCTAATTTTATAATCATAACTTTAAGGACACCTATTAGACTACAATGGGCACCACAGAATTATAGTGCTCACCGAGCCCAAAAGCATGCTTGTGGTATGACAGCATGATACTTGAATTTGATGAACCATTCCCATCATTGGATTTGTACTCCTTTCCCATCTCTACATCAGGAAAGGACCCCGATAATATCATGATATGTTTTCTAAGGCAGTGAGTTAAAGCACCGAGCTCTAGTTGGCCTCCCCATGCTGCAGTTGACTCCACTTCTTTGCAGTAATTCTCAAATCTCTCTGTAACTGAATTATCAGAATCACCCTCTAACACATTCTCTGACAGGAAAAATGGGATATAATCAGATACATGTTTCCTCATATAAGAAGCCACCATTTCTCGAAGCTCTTGGTATGTATAAGGAGATGAACCACCAGAGAGGAGGGCTAACTGATTCTCAACAGCTCGGTAGAGGCAGTGCCCATCTGGCTTTATTTCAGTAACAGTCAAACCAAGGGGTTCAAGCTTTCTTTCCAGTTTCTCATTTTCAATCATTCGATCACTTATAATGTTGCTCTGCTCTTCTTGGATTCTTTGCTCTCTTGCTGCTTCTTCCTGAGCTCTTTTTTCTCGCCTCTTTGCACCCTTGCTGGGCTTTGAATCCTTTGATTGGTCAGGTTGACTGGTAACAGAAACCCCAGCAATGGCTTTCACCAAAGTGTCAATATTGCCTTTTCCATTTCCATCACTGCCACTATAGCCTAATGAAGCAAGTTCTTTGGCATGTTTTTCTTTAAGCTTAGCAGAAAGTTGGGAAACCTCTTCCTCCACATGCTTCTTCTTAGCTTTCTGTTCAGCCTTGCTACCTTTGGCTGCTGCCTTTTTCAGTTCAATTTCCTTGTTCTGCAGCTGTGATATCTCTTTCCTGCACACAAATAATAGTCATTTCTCATTTGTGCAATAGCATGAGAATTTGAAAAGGCTAAAACACGAAAATACAACAACTCTGAGGGACAAGCCTCAATGGCTCAATCACACAAAAAGAATAATAAATAAGAAAAAGCACATTCCTTTCAACCACTAATTTGCAGAGCAGGGAACAGTTGAGGCATGCTATGATCAAATCCACCACCAGTCAAATTGTTTTACTTTAAATCAGGAGAGTGTCTCATATTATACACTGTGCTAATCAAAATTTAATTCTTTCTTCTCCACAATTTTTTAGAAAGGGGAACAAGACATTGTTAACACTGCCTCTATCAACAAGGCTATGTATTCATATTAAACTACCACTCGTATATTGGAAAACTAGGAATAAACCGGAAGCAGTCAGAAACCATCATTGTTGCAAAATAGTTAAAATCAAGAAATAAACGAAATGAAAAGCAGTGAAGTGATTACAAAAGATTTGTGATGAATAAATGACCTGTGCCTAGCAAGCATTTCATCACGAGTTTCCTCTTTCTTTTGTGACGCATTATCTGAAATTGCTTCAGACATTTTATCCTCTATTTCTGGAGTGTCCTCCATTCGAGCAACCCTGCAATCAAGGTAGACAATAATGCAGAGCACAGGGTGGAAACCTTCCAATGCAAAATAACTAGTATTTTAGATCTTTTGAACCCACAATAAGCACCATGAGAAAAAGGGAGAGTCTGGTTTATCTGGGTTTTCAAAGTGTACCTTTTGGGATGCTAAAAGAGCAGATTTTGGGGACAACCCACAAGTTTATGAGACAAGACACAGATAAAATTATTGATGTGAATGATTTGACAATAAAGTAAGCATTTTGGTGAAGAAAAGCCAGTTGGGTTGTCCTATGTTTGAGTAATAGAGGCGTGTGGAACAAAGGAAACCAAACAAAATTGAATTGAGCAATATTGGTACAAGTTGCTCACTAACTGTTCGACGAAATTACTCAGAGACGAAAATATCAAACAAGTCATTGATTCTAATCCAAAAGAAAACAAAGAAGCATGATATGCTAGTAGTTGTTAATAGGGAAGCAACTTGTTCATACCACAGAACCCACTTATCACATTTTGCTTTCTTGTTTTGCCACAATGAAACACATAATAAAACTAACAGTCTAATACCCAAAATCTTTTGCGCCTGTAAGTTAAAAGAAAACTACAAAATATCAAAAACCCATGAAGCAAAATAACCCCCAATCGAACCCCAAACTTTACTAATACCCAAAATCTAAACCCTAAAACAAAAATCAAAACAGAAATATTTTAAAAACTTACCGTTAGGGAGATTGAGACTAGAGAGACTGAGATTTATTTAGAGAGTTTGAGAGTGAGAATGAACGAGAGAGAGACCTCACCTAGATCGGGTTCTTAAATATATTGGGTCAATCAGTGACCCAAAACCGATAGAAACCCGAATGATTACCCGAAATCCGAACCGAACAGATTCAGACCCGCCCAAAACATGTCGGACCAGAGTACGTTCACATACCCAAGTCTTTCACAAAGAGACCAAACAAGCCTTGTGATCCTAGTTTTCTTCCGTCTACCCAATGACAATGTGTTAAGTCAAATTAAGGGGTGGGACAATCAGTATATGACCACACATCATGAAGAAGAGGTTACTAAATTTTTTTTTTTTTTTGGTAAACGGTTACTAATTAGAATCTTCTTAGGGTCAAAACTTAAATAAATACTAGCTTAGCTTCAAAAAAAAATAATAATAAATAAATACTAGCATTTTATTTATTTATTTTTTTTTTAGAGTTTCAATCTATGACGTTCGCTTCTAATTTTTTTTTAAGGGAATTTCTACTTATGATGTTTGCTCTTGATGATAGTTCTTTATCATCAAATTAAGACACCGATCGATTTTTGGTGTAAACAGGAAATTGAATTTCAGATCTTTTATTCAACCATCAGAGATTTTACCAGCTGAGCTAATTGGAACCCACAACCTTTCCTATCTTTTGGTTTTCTAAGTATAACTTTAGGTATTTTTAAGATATATTATGGAACTCTTTTGAAATGAAAACGATGAAATTATTTGACCTTACATCTATCTATATAAATTTCGAGTTTTTTTTTTTAATGAAAATTTTGATGCATTGTTAGGTGTGAATTTTGACATTGGATATTTTAATTTTTGTTCATATTTATTGAATATGCAAAGATCACATTTGGATTTAATTATTTTTTTTCAAGAGAAAATGTGATACATACAGGATCATTGATTGGGATTGTGATCATTGTCAATATGTAATGAACATCTGCATGATCTATCCAAATACATTATTTGTGTTAGAAAAATATTAAGGAGTGAATAAAAAATTGACTTTTAATGCGTCCACTTGAAGATGTTATTAATGTGGTGAAAAACCTTTACCACATAGAAAAGGAAAAAGATATTATGAATTTATATGATCATGGGAAGGACATTGAGTTAGACTTTAGCATGTGTGGACTAGGCCCTCTTGCCCATATAATAATATTTTATCATATTATTTTTTGAGTCCGGAAGTCTATCCACAACAATTATTATTGAACAGTGTGTAAGTTCACTAATGTATATATATATTTGTAGTCTCTCATTCATAAAAATAAAAAAAAAATAAAAAAATTGGAGAAACTTTTTCAGAGAGAAAATATTTTGTGCATTAGAGAAAGAGACGTAGTTTACAAGCACAGACCTTGTGTACCTTTTCTCTATAGTGTAGATCATTTTATCCTTGGAGACAGACGTCCATGAGTCTCAAAGTACCACAGATTGTGTGAAGGGGGAAATCTGCTTTAAAGAAATTATGTTAAACATAATACTTGATCTGTATCATTCATCATTTATGCATTTAGTCTATGAGTTTTTAATTCTCTTGCAGATTACCACCGCACATCCTTGGCGCGATAGTCACTCCACAAGTGTAAGTGTTTGTGGGGTGTGGGGGGTAAGGGTTGTGATTCAAGTCTTTAAAAAGGAGTTTCACACACATATATATTTAGATTAAATTAAAGTAAAATTTCTATCTTGCATTTAAAAAATAAAATAAAAATCTTGCAAATATCTTCTTATTAGGGCTGTCCACGAGTCGGTCCGGGTCGGGTTTGTGCCTAACCCGGAACCGACCCGCTAGAATCAGGTGAGAAAAAAATGCACCCGTCGCCGACTTGCCAGAGTAATCGAGTCGGACGGTTCAAACCATCAACAAGTGGCGGGCGGGTCGGTCGGAGTCATAGATCTGAGAAGACAACGAGAAAATGGTGAAAAAACACAGATCCGGTGAATAAACGCAGATTCCGGCGATAGTTTTCTAGATTTTGGCGAGATTTCCCTTAGATCTGGCAAAAATCTCACCGGATTTGATGAGATTTATCTAGATCCGGTCAAAATCTCACTGGATCTAAGGGAAATATCGCCGGAATCTGGGTTTCTTTGCCGGATTCTGGAAATTTTGGCCAGGATCTGGAAATTTTTGCCGGAATCTGGAAATCTTTTGGTCGATTTGGGTTTTTCGAGTTTTAGAGGAGGAAAACCGAAACCAAAACCGACCCGTTGGAATCGATTTCTGGTGGTGAAGACCCACCACCGACCCGCCAGAGCAGTCGGGTCTACCGGATTCGAGTCGGGTCGGGTCAGTTATTCGGGTGGGTCGGGTTACCAGATCAATCTGGATAGCCCTACTTCTTATATATATATATGCAATATCTATTTATTGTTTTTGCCTTTCACTTTTTTTTTTTTTTTTTGTGGGCGCGCGCGCTATTGCTTATAATTAGATTTGTATGTTGTTCATGTTTTCTTAATCACAAAAGTAAATTGTTGAAAAATATCTAATAGATGTTGGGTTTGAATGATTTGCAACAATGATCATATTCAAGATCTATCCAAATACATGGATAATTGGGTTTGGATGATTTGCAACATGTGAATTAGTGAGTGTATCATATTTAATTATGCATGACACTACTCAAGTGGTCTTTTTTTCTAAATTATATATTTTTCAGATTATTTTACTAAAAATATTTTGAAAGTATTCTCATTTGGAATTTGACTTTGTGGAAATCGAGTTTCAAGCACAACTCGATTTTACAAAATTCAAGTTCAAATAAACTTTTGTTAATGTGGCATTACTCATTAGTCCCATTAACATCTTTTAGGTTTTTTCAAATCTTTAGCTATGGTAGGTATCAGTCACTCTTGAGCCATTTAGGATGTATTTGGTAGAGTTGTTAAATAACTCATTTTCAGTTTTTAATCAACATTACATATATTTTCACACATATTTTCACTCATACATATTTCAAAAAACTACAAACAGCATTACTCAAACTCTTCTACTAAACAGACCCTTAACTATTATTTTTCGTACAGCTTATTGAAATTTCAGTCTTTTATTAAATAATAATAATAATAATAGAAAAGTGAAACTCACCGTTTGTGTCACCAAAACGAGGATTTAACTTAATAATAAGCAGAAACGGTGCCGTTTCCATCTCCTCAGATGAGATTCCTCATCCTCAATCCACTCTCCATTGAAGCTCATACACAGTCATTACAGTACACTCCTCCCAAGCCGTGTCCGACCCACATCTTTTTACCCCACACCCGAGTCGTGTCGACACGGACACCGTGTCAGAACCCAGCAACACATACATAGGACATAGGTACCAATCTCTCTCTCTCTTGGTTGGATTGTGTAATTTAGTTTCTTTGATCGAAGAAGAAGAAGACATGTGGACTAATGATTGTTGTTGTTGTTGTTGTTGTAGTAGTAGTAGTTTGTAGAGAGAGCATATCTTCATATATCATATATCATATATCATATATGGCATGTCGAATAGGAGGACCAACAATACTACTACAACAACCATATTTGTCACCAACACAGACTGAATGCTCTGAAAGACCACCGAGTTTTAGTGGCAAAGTTTCGAAGATTTCCTTAAAGTTCGTACCTTTTCCCACTTGTTGTTCTTTCAATTTGCTTTTCATTTCTTCTCGTTGTTGAAATTGCAAAAAGTAATGTTGATGTGCAATACCCATTTGACTTATGTGGAGGAAGCAATGCCCAAAGTCTTGAATTCTGGGCTACTTTGTGAGAAAGTTGGTTTCTCAAATGTATGAAGACTTTTGTGCTATTCTTGTCATTTTTCTTTTCTGTCATGGATACCTAAGGATGCTTTTAGCTTGTTCATGAATTTGTTTTCTTGCTTTGTTGTTTTTCAACTTACAAATATCAGATGTATTTTTCTGGTTTTCAGTGAATCTATTATTACTCAGCAGTTTATTATCATTAAAAGCCTTTCAATACTCTTGAACTGCGATGAGTTCCATTGTTTTCATGCGGGGACTAATGCTGAGTCTTTAATTTGAGGGTGCATTATGAGGAATTCATGTTGTTGCTACTAAAGCGATGATTGGTGATATGACATGATTTATGATGTGTTTGGATCCTGCTTATTTTGCTAAAAACTGAAAAATTATTGTTGAAAATAATAAATTTTTTTTGGATTACTGTTCACTCTCCCAAACCCGGTACATTTGCCTTAATGCACTGTTCATGTCTCATGAACAGTACAAGAGCGCTGGTCCAAAAAAACAAAATAAAAAACAAAACACAGATGCAGGGAGAATAATTTCTATCCAAACGCGTACTTAATGGGTATTTGAAGCAAAATATGTTTGGGACTTGGACTGAGTTCAGTCAGTTTTGGGATTTTCATTTACATGTCACTAGAGAATATGGATCACTTGATTGGTTTGTCAAATGTATGGAAACTGCAGTGTACTGTGTAGGTTGGAAAGTTTTCAAAATTGCCAAACTGGATTTTTCAATGCCCTTGGAGGATCTTTTGTACTTCTCTCTTCCTTTGTTTTTAAAAAAAAAAGAAAAAATCAATAATATTGATTTATGTTTCTAATTGATGAGCTTTTTCTCCTTTCTGTATGAATGATTTGGTTGTTTCTTTTGGAGTTGTGTGTCCATCACTCCATTGAAAAACAAAATATGGTGATTTTGTATCCACGTGACGTTCAAACGCTTCCTAAATTATATTTAAGTGATGTAAATTTTTTTTTATTAGTAAGTTACACAGCACCCAGTGGGTCTTCCATTCATCTTATGGGAGGAAAAAGTGTAATTTGAGTTAGAGTGGATTGGCTTAAGTGTTGAAAGTTTCTTAGCCTTTGTTTAGATTGTATTCTTCTCTTTTTGGAGTCTTGCTATCATATTGAGGCCTTGTGAACATGACATTGGTTTTCATTACCTTGATTCAGTTTTCAGACAAGAGGACATGGATGGAAAATAGCTTTTGCATTAGACACAGGTGGGATTCCTGATAATGGCGGGCAAGAAAGCCTCAATGGCAATGGCCCCGATCTTGGCCGTACTAGGTTGGGCAGAATAGTGAGTGCAGGTGGTAGACAGCTATTGGACAAGCTGAACTCGGCTAGAAAGAATTTCCCCATGAAGATTTTTCTGCTTCTTTTGGGTTTCTACACAGCAAACGCGCTGGCAACAATCCTTGGCCAAACTGGGGATTGGGATGTACTGGTTGCAGGTGTAGTTGTTGCTGCCATTGAGGGGATTGGTATGCTTATGTACAAAAAGCCTCTATCTACTGGGAGATTGCGGTCTTTCATTGTGATGATGAATTACTGGAAAGCTGGAGTTTGCTTGGGTCTATTTGTGGATGCTTTTAAATTGGGTAGCTGAAGATGCTTTCCCCCACCCTCCCCCCAAGTTTTGAGTACTTATAAAACTTAAAAAATCTTGTCTTTTTCTAAGGTCTTATAAGACGGAGAGTTTGGTTCATTTATTTGCTGTTGTAACCATGAGTCCCATTCTTAGGTTGCTTGCATTAGGTGTACTTGTATCACAACCCTTCTCAAATGTAATTTTTCAGTTTTCACATATATATCTCTATGTACATTTATGATCCTTTTTTTCCCTCTCTATTTTACATGGAATTTTTAATGTTGTACACCTTAGATTAAATAATAGAAGCTATAACAGATTTTGGGGAATGATTCTCATACTCTGTGAATGGGTGCTTCTCACTTTTGATTTATCTATGGAAATAAATAGTCAATATATATGCCAGAGTGGTTTTGGAAGACTATAGATAAAGAGGTTTCATGGTACTGACATGAACATAACTATTAGATTATAATGAGCTGCTATTTTTGAGAGATCTTCTCATGCAGTTGGCCTAAGTTTTGATAGAATTTCAAATCTTTTGTGATGCTTTAGTCTCAGTAGTCATGAGCATGAATATGTTCTGCTAAACAGGCTGAGACAGACCCAGCAACAAATACATAGGTACCAATGGCTTTTTTACTTATTTATTCATAAATTTATGTTTTGGGTTGGATCGTGGAATTATTTTCTTTGATTGAAGACATGTTGACTAAAGATTTTTGTGTTTCTGTGATTGTCCTTTGTAGAGAGCATAATGGCATGCCGGAAGTTTGGGCTTCACCAGAACTTACTCATTCATGGATATAACTCCATATATAGGCTTTGCGGTAATTTGAAGTAACTCATGGCATAGCTGGGTATGACTTGTACAACAACCTTTATCAGGATCTCTCTACAAGCCTAACGAAGCAAGCTCTCCTTCGATCCTCATATTTTCCTTCATATGTATTCTTTGATATCTGAAAAATGCCTTTCGTCTTGATAGTCCAATTAGGGAGGGTAATCCAAGTTATTTTTCATGCTGATTGATCTGCGGGACTCCTTGCTTCTTGCATGTTCTGCTGCATGTTTATACTGAAGAAAAGAGTTGCCTTCTCACAATTGATCTTTTGCCCCAAAGCTTCATCAAAGTTTTTTAATATTTGCATGAAAGGAAGAAGTGAAAATTCATTGGATATATTGGAAGACCCTTTGTGTCTCAAAGAAGCACGGATGAATGGGGTTAAGAGATCTTAATGTTTTCACTTGGCCCTATTGGCAAAGCAGGGTTAGAGACTCATGCAAAACACCTGCTCTATTTCTATTGCGGTGCTCAAGGAAAAGTATTGTTCCTATTGTTCTTCCATGGAAGCACAATTTCACCAAAACAGGATCATACGTGTGGAAAAATATTTTAAAGGGAATATCTCTTATCTACTTAGGTATGTGATGGAGATTGGAAGTGGAGAAAGTCTGAGCAAATGGTGAGACAAGTGGCTACCAATACCTATGATGTATAGAGTGGTATGAGGAAGCAAAAGTGAGTGAATTGATTGACATGAAAACTAAGCTATGGAAATAGAGATTGATAGATGAGGTTTTTATTCTGGATGAAGCTGAAGTTTTTAAAATCATACCCTGTTAGGATAGCAGCAGATATATTGGTATGGATAGGAAATCCAAAGGGACTGTTTATCACGGAGAGTGCCTACCATTTATGGATGGAGGCGTGCAAGCCAATGCACCAGAAAGTTCAAACGGAGAATATGACAAGAAAGCTATGGAATAAAATATGGCAAATGACGATGCCAAACAGAGTTAAAATTTTTGCATGGAGGGCAAGCAAAGGCATACTTCCAGCAAAGATTTTGTTAGTAAAACAGGTCCTGCATGAGGCAAACTGTGAAGTATGCCACTGACAGTGAAGAAAATACTATTCATGCTTTGTGGAGTTGTGATTATGTGAAGCAAGTGTGGGATTCAAGCACAATTAACAGAGATGAAAATGGCCTTTAACATCACCAGATGTTTACAGTACTAGCATGAGACATTATTAAACAGTTGAAAGACAAAGAAGTGGAGCTTTTCCCCACCACAGCCTGGAGGCTATGGAAGCATATATAGAAGTGAGGTCAGAGTGGGGGGACAAAAAAAGCCAAGAATTATAGCAATCACAGCAGATGATGTAGTACAGGAATTCATTCATCAGAACATGGAAACCCACAGAGAAGTACATGCATCTCTGTAGGATTGAAGTCAATGGAGAATACATTCAAGTAATTTACTTATGAAGATAGTATTGTCATAAGCAAACTGGAATTACAGTCACGGAGTAGTGCAATCTAGATAAGGTATAAATACTTTTAGAATTACTGCTAATATCGATGTACCGTTGGGGATCCCAAGGTATAATTGGTTCTACTATGCTTTTTAAGACACATCTGAAAGAGTAGATCAATACAAAATCCTTATCTCACTTTGGGTATTATTCTGTATATTCTACCAATTGTAATATGTTATGTGTGTGTGTGTATATATATATATATATATTTTTTTTTTTTATGAACAACTTTGGATACTTTATAAGGGAAGAAAAATTAATAAATAGCAAACTATATTGGTGGAAGACAGAGTGAAACACCTAAAATGAGGCGGAGGAATTTTATTAGTATTGTTAACACTACTTATAGTGTAATTCGCTTGAATTTTGCAAGGTTATTTTTATTGATGAGCCCAGCATTGGATTGGATCCAATTTCCAGGTGTAATTTATGGAGTGTGGTTAAGCGTGTAAAGCAAGACCGAACAATCATTCTCACCAGTAAGCTCTCTCTCTCTCTCTCTCTCTATATATATATATATTTGTTTTTTTGTTTTTTGTCTTTGCATTACCAAACAGTAGCTAAATGCATCGTCATAAAATAGAGAGAAAATTTTCCATAATGCACCATTTAATCTAGAATTATGGGTTCCTTTATTCCCATCACTGTTTTTGTTTGTGTAAAAATGGTTGAGCTCATGACAAAATTCCTAAATGAAATTGAATTTAATGTTCATCACATAATAGTAAACCTCATTAATTAAATGCATGGTGGGGCTCATAATTCATGTGAGATGAGAGTTTACATACACATTTATAATACTCCTAACGTATTCTATAATTTTCTTAGTTCTAGTGTAGTGGGTACAATTCCTCATAGTAACTTGTTTCTATAGGCTTTATATGCTATCTTAAGTTCTTAACCTATCTGTTCTCAACTTCCTTGTAGCATATTATAGTTCTAGCCTTATGTTATGGGTTTGATTCTTCCCTTGGTCTTGTTTAATAACAGTAAAGTAACATTTATTTTTCCCATCAATTTACTGGTAAAGCTTGTTGTCATGTTCCAGGCCATTCCACAGAAGAGGTAGAGACCTTGTGTGATCGCGTAGGGATTCTCATTAGTGGAAGTTTGCAGTGCATTGGGAATTCTAAGGAGGTGGTGCACTATTTTAATGAAAGCCTGGACAATAACCTGCGCATCACTCGTGATACATGCTCAAAAGACTTGTTTGAAATGTATAGAGCTTTAAATCTCCTTTAGTTTCTAATACATTGATTAGAGCTTTTTAAGAATTTTAAAATCTTTATTTTTTTTTCCTATTATGGTTTGGAACAAAAAGTACATAAACATTATTGTTTTTAATTAAAATAGTAAAAATGCTGACAACATAAAATTGTTAATTTTTTAAGTAGGATTTTTTTTTTTTTTTTTTTCCTTTAGAAATAGGGAAAATGAAATAAAGTGATGCAAAATCAGTCCAAATGAAATAAGCTTATTATGCTTCTTTCAAATTTGCAAACAATAAAAATTTCTAATTGTGAGGAACAATTAAACCTACTCAAGTGTTTGCAAAAATACAAATAACTACAAGAGAGAAAGTTACACAAATAAGGAGATATAAGCTATGTTTTAAAAATTGGATCAGACTGGCCTTCGATTAAACCTACTCAAGTGTCTACAAAAATACTAATAACTACAAGAGAGAAAGTTACACAAATAAGGAGATATAAGCTATGTTTTAAAAATCGGACCAGATTGGTTGGTCCAACATATTGAACCAAGAATCAGAGGCCAGTCTGATCCGGAAAAAAGGCCTAAAACAAGTGAAAATCGGTCAACAACTGGAAAAAACTGGGTTGAACCGGGAATTTTGAAAAAACGATTCAGCTCTCAATTCGGTTTTTAAAACCATGGATATAAGTAATCAAATTAAAGAGGTTCTATCTTAACAATGGCCTTGGTGGAAGGAGTACTCATTTTGCCTGGGAGGTCCGTACACATGATGTGGTGTTTGAAGGTGATTCCAACATAGTCTCAAATGCAGTATTGGGTTATGTAACTCCACCAATAACTATTACTAATGTTATTGAGGGGATCTAGCAACCGATGGAGGTGTTTAGAGTGGCAAGTAGGGATGGAGCTAGGACTTGTAGTTAAGGGAGGGGGGGGGGGACTTTGTAGCAGGTTATTTGTAGTGGCTTAGCCACTAAGGGTTTTTTTTTTTTTTTTTTTTTTTTTTTTTTTTTTTTTTTTTTGTGACTTAGATGCATGTTGTTGGTAAGGACTATTATTTTGTTTGAAATTTTTTAAAGGTCGAGTTTTTTTTTTAGGTAAAATTGGTTGGTTAGACTTAATTTTTTTTTAGTTTCACTATTGGTAATTTTTGTTGTTAAGTTAATTTTTTTTTTTTTTTTTTTGGCTTTTATATTTTGTTTTAAATTTTAAATTGATAGATTTTTTATGGTCTTTGAAAAGAAGAAAATGCTAGAGCTACAATTTTTATTATTATAAATTACTGACGTGATGAGTGGTTATTGATAAGTAAAAAAAGTGATGTAAGTAGTGGGCCTAGATGCGAACCAATAAGAATTTGTTATCTCAGGAGTTTGTAAAAATATTGTAGAAAAATTTATGACTATAACATCACTCTTAAAAGAATTAATGATACTATTAAGGGGGCAAATTTTAATTTTATAGAACAAAATTGCTAAAATTAATATCTAGTATATATTTTAATATTTTTTTTTAAAAAAATTTGGGGGCCATTGCCCCGCAAATCAAAGGCTACTTCCATCCCTAGTGGCAAGAGTGTCACATTTGAAGCGTTAAGGAAACCAACTAGCTCATACCCTAGCCCAGTTTGTCAAGGGTATTGATAATTTTGTAACTTGGATAGAGGAAACCCCGTATATGAGTACACCACGGGGTATTTAGGTGGTGGTCCATTAGTTTGGGTTGCAACGTAAACCATAAGGTTCAAGATTCAAGCCACCACCACACTGTTGGTCTATGGAGTTTTTAGGGGCACTGGGATATCACTTCATAATTTTTTTTTTTTTTTAAATTGTAATCTATAATAGCTCACTAAAACTTTCTACCGAACTCTATGGTGGTTCGAACTAGGGATGGCCATATCCAATGGGTAATGGGTACCCTACCTGACCTTACCAAAATTTCCGAGTATTACCTAGTAGGTTATGGATAAAGTTAATCGAGTCAAGTTTAGGTATTACCCGAATCTGATCCATTAAATTAGAAAGAAAAAAAAAAGCCTTGTACAAGCACAATTATGATGTTATATGTAGTTAAAAAAGATATTTATTAAGGTGACTCCACCACTAAAGTCAGGAACAACAAACAATAACAAGGAGTGGAATTAATATAAAAAGGGGAGGTTCTATCCAAAAAAAATATATATATATATATAAAGGGGAGGGAGGGGGGGGGGGCGAATTCCATGAACGTGAAATCTCTAATGGCTGACTTGATTAAAAATAGTGAATTGTTCAATGTTTTTTTTTTTTTTTTTTCATTGCATTATGAACAAGTTAGTTAATACCACCACACATCTTTGATGCGATCGTTACTTCACAAATATAAGTGCTTGTGTGGTGTAGGGGGTAAGGACCAGGTTTTAAGTCTCTAGGAGGGAACTTCACACACATATACACTTAGATTAGGTCAAAGTAGAATTTTATTTTGAATAATTAAAAAAAAAAAAACAGTTAATGACAAAAAAATTATTCTAAAAAAAAAGACAAAAAGCAAAAAATTATTAAATAAACGTTAGCCATGTTACCAATATAGACTATTTACTATCAATTGATTCTCATAGCATTATGACCATTAAAATGATTTTCAACTAAATAGCATACTATGATTACTGGAATATAAAATTGAACAGAAGAAAGGGATAGAGATTTCCCATTCATGTTTTGCGAGCCGGGGCATACAAAGCTGCTATCCCATCAATATCATCATCGCTCAGTTTTCTTTTTGCCATTCCACGATTCATAAAAGGATACATAATAGCATCTACATTTGTACTATGTTGAAGTCCAAGAATGTGCCCAATTTCGTGTGTAGCCACCGATACCAAGTCATGTTGATCACCATTTGGGTTATCAATGCTCCAGTTTTCATCGGCATCAAAGTGCATTTTTCCTATAGTTGGTGGAGCAGCATGAGCTAAAACACTGCCAGGCATGCCAACCCCTATAATATCCTATCACAATTAATGTCAGATTTGGAACCTTGTGGTGCCTCTTCAAATGTAAATTCTGTCCATTGGAACCATTCTAGGAAACCCTTCTGCACTGCAGGTCTTAACTTTTCTTGTACCTCCGGCGTGACACTTGAGTCAAAGGTATAGTTGAGATAGTTCTTATTCCATTTTGGCTTTCCATCAAAAAATGCATAATTCGGACTCATGTTGTCATCAGTTTCTCCACACCGTGGAGTCTATCATATTATCGAGGGTGCTAGAGTCGAGCCTCCCCGTAACGTTGAGATGAAAATTCTTTTGAAAAGATTTTATTGCGCGTTCCAAATGTTCATCGAACTCATCCTTGTCTTTTACACTAGCATGATCATTGCTTAAACCAATGCTATGGTTTAACTTTAAGTAGCCGAATGCACTGAGATAGTGATTGATCATTTGATTCCTTTCACTGAGATAGTGTTTATTCACGTTAGGTTTGACTTATCTTCAGTACTTTTTTAACTGGACATGTCCTTTAGTTTTAAATATAGAATGACAAGTGGTAGTTTTAATATCCACTTTTTATTTAGTTAATAGATGATATGACAGTTTCTCATTAAAACAAAAAAAAATTTCAGTTAAAAAAGTATTTGAGGTAAGCCAAATCCATTCACATCATACTCCAAATTTGAAATTAATGGAAGGGATCAAATTTGAAATTACATATCACACGGCTGCAATTATTACTTCCATATTTGTTGAATTATACTTTTAAAAAAAAAACACTTAATAAAATTGCAATATTTGAAAATATTTTGGGAAATAAAGTTTTTTTTTTTTGAATCTTTGAGTATTGACTATTGACCTTGTCTGATGAAGAAACAAGATGCATGTGTTTTTGACAGTAGGCGTATTCTAACCCGACCCGCCTTGCTTGCGCATGTATTTCAAATCCGTCTCCTCCCATTACCATCTCCAAATCTAACCTGAAAATAGACATGTGTGGAGATTTTAATGCTTGTATGAGCAAAATAAATTTTTGTTTTTAATTTGCTTAAATATCCGTGTGAACTTTAATGCCACGTAGAAAGTCACAATTTGTGTGCATTTGGAATCATTGCATCTATAGGTGGTAGGTACTAATTTGCCATGCATGTATCACATTTATCTCCTCTTTTTACATATATATATATATATATATATTTTTTTTTTTGAGAAAACTATTTTCCATGTATTAAGGTGTTTTAATTGCATCCTTAAATTTCTCCTAATATTATTTAGAGCTTAATGTGAGGCCCCTTAAATAAGGTAAAAAATTACTCATAAAGGGAATGGAAATACACACATTCATAAAAATGAAGGTTTAGATAGTTACAATATATTTGAACTCTTTCAGTCTTTCTCACAAATACTTTTGCATAAGAAAGGGGTCATTCTACTGTACCCTCTCTTTTTGTTGGGGGGGTACGGTACCCACTCCAATCTTAACCTTTGATATTACTTCCCTTTAATCCTGGTCATTAATTAATTTTAGTATGGATACCAGTTACCGGTTAATCTGGTTAAAGTATAAAAACAAAAAAAACAAAAAAAAAACCGAAGAGGTTTCAAGCTCTGTTGAACGAGAACCTTGAGAGGCGATGTGCCATAGCTATCAGCCTATCACTACTACACAGCAGCCACCACCGCAAAGCTTCCGCCATTGCTATCGGTAAGAATTTTTATGGGCAATTGAGAAACTGTGTTTCTTTTTATTTGATTTGGGTTTTACTTTTGGTTAGATTTGATTCATTATTTCATATTCTAGGTTTTGGGTAAGATTCGTACGTTTATTTTTAATTTTTTGGATTAATTTGGTTTGGGTATTTCACCTTTCAATTTCCTCGTATGCCCTCACTACTTGTTCCTTCATCGAGCTTGCTGAAAATTTTGTTCCCAGAAACCATGTCTCAAGGAGAGAGACTTGAAAGGCGACTATTTTGACAAATTAGCCTTATTCCTCTTGTACTGGTTTCGTATTTCGGTGCCAAATATTAAGTATCATCAACTTAAAGCATTATAGTTTCAAGTTTCTAATTTTGGATTTGATTTTATTTTTTAAGGTACGCTTGGTCAGAAATTCGTCCTGAAGGTATGTTTTACCATTGCTAGTTATCTTGTCTATCCATCCAATCTTTTGTTTTCCTCTCATATATGTGGTTTCAACATCTTGTACTGTAATCTATATAATATTAAATCTTCAAGTTATAAATTACATACAATGATGAGTCTTTATAATAACTTGGGGCTCTATTCAATAGATTAAGAGCTTCTAATATGAGAGATAAGCAAATCTAAATATAAATCAAGTTCTTTCTACCTATCAAAAAATTAAATGCTTCTTGCTGTGACAATGTGACAACTATGTTTTAGCTTGGACATGCCATACACAATTACAAATTAAGCATACAGTTCAACTTGCTCTTAAGCAAATTTGAAAGATGCCCACCTTTATAGTTTGTACATTTATCCCTGCACACACAAATGTAATAGCCCGCAAATCAAATACTTTGGAAGTCCAGGAGAGTTAAAGTTAAGTTTTGGTTTTTAAGCAAAGTCACCCAACAGTTCTACCTTTGTGGGCTTTTAAAAAGGAGCATAATTGTACCTCATGAACAAGCTCACATGTTGCCCTCACAAAGAAAAGTAACTGCTACCCAAGCCATTGAAGTGGATATGGCCTATAAGTATGGGATTCAATAGAAACTTTATGAGTAGTCAAGTAGAGCCGTAGAGGATCGAGAAAATTTGGGTTATCTTTTATTAGATTATAACAACTATTTGTGTTCAAGGAGGAGAAATGCTATGACAGAGGGAAATGCACGAGGCTTGCTGATTAATTTTCAGAAGCAACAAGATAAGAACCCTTCATTCCTTTATTCGATGCAAAGGATATTGAAGATGCAAATGTACTTAAAGATAAAGATGGCAATAATGAATTAATTAATTCTTGGAGATAATTTGAACAACCTAATTTAAATGGGCCGAAGAAAAAGGATCATGCTCATGGTGGTAAACATCAGATCAAGAGTTGTCATGAGAAAAGTTCAAAGAAAGAAAAAGGTGGAAGTAACCAGTTGTCTACCCCAAATATTGTTCCTAGCAACTAGGTTTTGCTTTAGCCATCCCTAAATACCATTCCTCTTGCCTATATAGTTAGTTGTTCATGTAGTGGCTACATTAATTTTTTTTTACTTTAATGTGCAGAGTTCAAGTTCCCAGCCATCAAATTTGGTTCATTCCTTGTCATTTCAGCATCCGCTATATTACCATTGGCAAGCACCCTTCCTCAATCCACAAATGGAAGTATGGTAGAAAGGATTTAGTCTCATTATGGTTATTTTAAATTATATCCTAAAGTCACTTGCTTTGTTTCTCTTTTGACATAATGTCTACAAAGTTCTCAAGAGAGTACTAACTTACTAATGCTAGTTATTCATTAGCACCTGGCCTAATTATAGGTCCAAAAACAATTTTCCATGCCAAAACAATCATTAAGCTTTTGTATGAGCAACAGATCCAACCAATTGTTTTTTCTTTTAGGTTTGCATTATTAGTTTACTCTATTCGTATTTTTTATTTATTTTTATTTATTTCCTCTCAATGTTATAATTTATAATTTCTTGTGATTTCTACATGCTTGCCGTAGTTCTATGTGTATATATATGGTTAAATTAGAGGAGATTAGTTAAGTTTGTTCCCATGGAATGCAAATTGAGGAATAAAATGTCTTGGTGCCTGATTTTGATGCACAGGATTATGTGTCATTGGCGTAGGCTATTTTATTTTTAATTGTAGAAATTGTGTAATGTGGGAAGTAGATTAGGTATATTCTACCAATTTCAAGGAATCATCCCAAAGGAGTAGGAACTCACTTTCCATTTTGTAGGAATGCATATTTTGGCAAAGAATGTATGTCCTTGTGGTACAGATATAATTTAAGTCATCAAATTCCATTTCATTGAATTTAATTTCCAAAAACCAAACCATTCTTGGACCTAAAAATTTGAACAATCTTCATTTTGTCACATTATTGCTGTTATTTTTCAATAAATTTCCTTCCTAGACTTCCAGGTTGGCTTCTCCAAAAAAAAAAAAAAAGTTTGCAATGTTATAGTTCTGTCAACTTTAGGATCCCAATTATGACCTGTTTTCCCATAGATATGCATGTGTGTGTGTGTGTTTGTGTATTCTCAAGCTTTGTGTCTAAGTTTCCCCAACTTTTGGCAGGTAGTTTGATAGTAAATTGTGCATTAGTCGTTGAAGTTTTGATTGAAAGTTTAATAACTTGGGCTTTGCTTTGTAAAGGATCTTCTTTGTCATCATATTCCTGGTGATAACCAATTGATTTTCTTAATGTGAAAATTGATTTGTTAATATGTTCCTTGGTTTAAACTTGGAGTGTGTATAATCTTAAAATTGATCTATACATATTAGATTTTTAAATATATTTTATTTTAGTTTTGATTTTGGAAATGCATAGGAGATATTTGTGAAATTATTTGTTAGAAACTTTAAAGTGATGTTAAGCTATTTTATATGCATGTTATGCAGTCTTGAAGGTGATTCGCTAGATTGAGAAATGCACTAGGTTGCAGGAGCTCTCGAAAGTTTACTATGCTACTATTGGACCCTTGGAATGGTACGTCAGGGAAATCTTGGACTGTGCCCTGCCAAAACCTACTACACCATGTCTAATAAATAACTCTTTTTTTATTCCAACTGGTCAATTGCAGTTTTGGCCTTAGGGAATGCAAGAATCAAGTTTGGCCCTAGGAAAAAAAAATGTTGAAGTATGGACTATGGAATAGACCTGTCATGAGTCATGACTATGGCATTATTTTTGCCTTATACTGTTGCTATTGTATAATCAAATCATTGAGCAAGTTGTTGCATCTTTATGTCGTAGTTAATCTTGTCTTGATGAATATATAAAAGGCGTAAATGCACTTTTAGTCCTTATATTTTGACGTTTTTCCATTTTAGTCCCTACATTTTATTTTTTCCACTTTTAGTCCCTAAAACCAATTTACGCTTTCCGTTTTAGTCCTTGAAGCACTATTCCGTCCCCAAACTAACGGGAAAACTGGACGTGAGTATTAAAATATTATTAAAAAAATTATTTGACATTTTTTAAATGCCAAAATTAAAAAAAAAAAAAATTAATTACTCAATTTTCTTTTCATTATTTGTGTTCTTCCCGTGTTCTTCCCTATAATCAATCTCCAGCAAAATACAAACCCTAAACCCAGATCCTAACCAAACCCCAAACTCATATCCCACCCAGTAAAGCAAACCTTAGCCTTCAAACCCATAAATTTTCTTGGCAAACAAACACAAAAAAAACCCGCTGGAAAAAAAAAACCCCAAATCACCACCACCGAATCAAAGAACATGAAGATCATACCCAAGCAAAAGAATAGAAACCCATCAACCAGCAAAGCACCACCACCAAATCAAATCATCCACTACCACATCAACAAAACCACTCCCAGACCAAACCATCCAAAGAATAGAAACCCAGCAAAGCACCCAACTCATCCACTCCCAAACCAAACCATAATCAAAGAGGCTGAGATCGGGTGTGATGGGTTTGAGATAGAAAGAGGCTGAGATTGGCTTGATCTGGGTTAGAGAGATGCCGTGATCGGTTGGTACCTGGTGAGAGTGAGCCCTGAGAACGGGAAGTGGAGAGGCCATGACCTGAGCGAGGCGCTGAGCGGCGGCTTTGGCGGTGAAGTTCTGAGTGCGCTTGACGGTGGAGAAGGCGGTGAGCAAAATCTGGGTTTGGGTTTTTTTTTTTTTTTTTTTTTTTTTTTTTTTTTTTTTTTTTTTTTGTGAGCCTCATCGTGATCCGTTGATTGTCTTTGTGTCGTGTATCAGAGCCATCAATTATCTTCTTTTTCTTATTCTGTTTTGTTGATGAAACTTGTACAGAGAAATGAAACACTTGTGGAGTAGCAATAATTTATAATTTGTTCAAACAAGTTAGTACAGACTACAGAGGAGCTTGACTATACGTGGTCTCACACTCTCCACAAAATAAAATAGCAATATCTCACTGGTGTGTCTCTCCATCTCTCACTCACACTCGCTTACAGAGTTTCTCAGTCTCTCTCTATGCGTTTGAGATATTTTTAAAAAAATTTGAAATTTTCAGATCGATAAAAAAATATCTTGGATGGTGTAAAAATGTCGTCCACCAAACTTATTATTATTTTTTGCCATTTGGTTGCTGGGTTTCTATTCTTTTGCTTGGGTTTGATCTTCATGTTCTTTGATTTGATGGTGGTGATTTGGGGTTTTTTTTTTTTTTTTTTTTTTTTTTTTTTTTTCTAGTGGGTTTTTTTTTGTGTTTGTTTGCCAAGAAAATTTATGGGTTTGAAGGCTAAGGTTTGCTTTACTGGGATATGGGTTTAGGGTTTGGTTAGGATTTGGGTTTAGGGTTTGTTTTTGCTGGAGATTGATTATAGGGAAGAACGGGAAGAACACAAATAATGAAAAGAAAATTGAGTAATTAATTAATTTTTTTTTAAATTTTGGCATTTAAAAAATGTCAAATAATTTTTTTAATAATATTTTAATACTCACGTCAGCCACGTCCAGTTTCCCCGTTAGTTTGGTGACGGAATAGTGCTTCAAGGACTAAAACGGAAAGCGTAAATTGGTTTTAGGGACTAAAAGTGGAAAAAATAAAATGTAGGGACTAAAATGGAAAAAGGTCAAAATATAGGGACTAAAAGTGCATTTACGCCTATATAAAATGTATAATTTTTTCTTTTTTCTTTTTTGCAAATAACATATTGTGAATGAGTTCTATATATATGAATCACTAGAACTTGATCTTGTACTCGAGTCTTAAAGGCTTGAGTTTCTTAAGCAATCTCGAGTCTTTAAGACTCATACTCGAAATGCTTGTTTACAAATATGTTTCAAAAACATGCCAACTAAAAAAATTGTTTCAAAAATCATGTTAAATGGAAAAAAAATCGTACATCAAAACATGCAGAGTTATTTGATCTAGTTTTTTAAGATGATATGGATGCAAAAGAAGTGTCATTGAAACCATCACTAGTGAAAAATTGTTGTTCCCAACAATTTTGTTTAAGATGGTATAATCTTAGTGCTTAACAAACAAGTATCTATTTGAACATTGAAATTTCTTTTTGTGCAGTGCAAGTCTGATTAGAGTTCAAATTGGCAAATTTAGTGGTTGTGAACACGGGATTTAATGTTGGCTTCAAAAAAATTTCGTTTATTACATTAAATATTAGGGGTGTCAAAAGTTGTTGATGGAGTTAGTAGAAGTAAGAGTGTGGAAAAAAAATTTTAAAAAAAATAGTAGAAGTAAATAATCAAACTTTTATTAGATATTTTAAAATTTTTATTAATAGTGTTAACTAAAAGATAATTTTTAATTAATTGAAAAGTTAGTATTGATGCTTCATTTAAACCTAACTATCTTAGTAATTTCATTTAGCCTTAAAAAAAAAAACAAGAAGAAGAAAGGGAAACCATCAATGTAACATTGAACTTTTACATAAAATTATTTTGAAATTATGAGCTCACACCAAACTTATTGAAAACCGTACATGCTAGATAGCTTTTTTAGATAACTTATCATCTTTTAAGTTTCAATAAGTATACAAAAAGTACTACTTATTCTGGTAATTTTAGAGAGTTTTGGGGGTAATTTTGGTTGTTTTCAAGTCTTAGGGGAGTATTTTTGGTCATTTTTTAAGTTTTGAGGGTATTTCGGTCATTTTTATGGTTTTATGGTTTTAAGGGTATTTTGTGGTACCAATAAGTCTTCAATAATGAAAACATTTCATTGGTATTAGGACTTTCTCAGACTTAGCTAGTGGATGCTCTGCTGACTCAAATGAGGCTCGCACTTATCATTGTGATCGATATGCTAAACTCTCAAAGACAAAACTATTTTGATAATTTTTTTAAAAAGGACTTGGCTGTTTGTTTTAGAGAAAATCGGTCAATTGTGCTTATTGTTTTTAGCTTTTCTATTGGTAATTTTTGTTATTGTGGAAATTTTTTGGGATGTTTATTTTGTTTTAGATGGGTCTAAATTTAATAATAATTTTATGAAACAAAATTGCATAGACACTTTAGATGGGTGGTTATACCCGTGTCGGACACAGTCATTTGACACTTCTGCGCACGTGGATCTAATGAAAATGCCTAAAAAATATAAGTAGCCAAGAACTCTCTGATGCTTAAGTTAGTTTTCTCTCTTGAACTCAGGAATTCCAACTCTATAAGTGGTGAAAAACTTACTTTGAATTCATATGGCTAATTCCTTTTATAGTGAGCTTTGGAGTGATTACTTGTTTAGTAATTTCCTCAACGTGGATGGAAGCTAGAAGGTTCAAACTTAACTTCTACAACTGCCATCAGAAGTTAAGAACTTAGTGGGAATTTAGAACGATGAATAAGAATTTTGTTCCAACTTCAAAATAGTAGAACATGGTCCGAATCATAAACTTTTGGATATAGATTTACTTTGAAAATTTCTAAGTGTTTGGCAGTCGTCCAGGTGACTCCATGCTGGACGACCTTCTTGCACTTGGATGACCTTTCTGGTCTTGGATGACACTATGGACGAATTGTCACATGTGATGTTGGAATTGCACAATGTGAGGATGAAACCGTCAAATATGAGAAAAAAGTAAGGGAACCACCAAATGTGAGAAAAGAACTGTCATATGTGATATTAGAACTGCACAAAGTGAGGATGAAACCGTCAAGTATGAGAAAAAAGTAAGAGAACCACCCAATATGCCAAAAGAATTGTCACATGTGATGTTGGAACCGCACAATGTGAGGATGGAACCGTCAAATGTGAGAAAAAAAAGTAAAGGAACCACCAAATGTGAGAAAAAAATTATCACATGTGATGTTGGAACTGCATAATATGAGGATGAAACCGTCAAATGTGAGAAAAAAAGTAAAGGAACCACCAAATATGAGAAAAGAACTGTCACATGTGACAAAAATAGAATAGATGCGATGTTGGTACTGCTTAATATAACAATGAAATTATCAAATGTGAGAAAAAAATTGTCACATGTGATGTTGGAATTGCACAATGTGAGGATGAAATCGTCAAATGTGAGGAAAAAAAAAAAAAAAAAAGAACCACCAAATGTGACAAAAGAACTGTCACATGTGATGTTGGAACTACAAAATGTAAAGATGGAACCGTCAAGTGTGAGAAAAAAAAAAACCACCAAATGTGACAAAAGAACTGTCACATGTAATATTGGAACTGCAAAATGTAAAAATGGAACCGTCAAGTGTGAGAAAAAAAATAAGAGAACCACCAAATGTGACAAAAGAACTGTCATATGTGATGTTGGAATTGCAAAACGTAAAAATGGAACCGTTAAGTGTGAGAAAAAAGTAAGGGAACCACCCAATGTGACAAAAAATGGTCACATGTGATGTTAAAACTGCACAATGTGAGGATAAAACTGTTAAATGTGAAAAAAAAAGTAACAGAACCACCAAATGTGACAAAAGAGCTATCACATGTGATATTGGAACTGCACAATGTGAGGATGGATACGTCAAATGTGAGAAAAAAAGTAAAGGAACCACCAAATGTTAGAAAAGAACTATCACATGAGATGTTAGAACTGCACAATGTGAGGATGAAATCGTCAAATATGAGAAAAAAGTAAGAGAATCATCAAATGTGAGAAAAGAACTGTCACATGTGATGTTGGAACTGCACAATGTGAGGATGGAATCGTCAAGTGTGAGAAAAAAGTAAGGGAACCACCCAATGTGATAAAAGAACTATCACATGTGATGTTGGAACCGCACAATGTGAGGATGAAACCATCAAATGTGAGAAAAAAAAGTAAGGGAACTGCAAAATGTGATAAAAGAATTATCACATGTGATGTTGGAACTGCACAATGTGAGGATGAAACCATCAAATGTGAGAAAAAAGTAAGGGAACCATCAAATGTGAGAAAAAAGTAAGGGAACCACCAAATGTGAGAAAAAAACTGTCACATGTGATGTTAGAACTGCACAATGTGAGGATGAAACCATCAAATGTGAGAAAAAAGTAACCTGCTATTGCAGGTTACCTACTAGTGGGTACCGCACCCCCCATTTTTTTGGGGGGGTACCGTAGAATTACTCATAAGAAAGTACCAATTGCCTAAATATTTGGAAAGGTGCCAATTACATAAATATTTCTACTCACTTGGCTTGAATAGAGGTCTTTAAAGGATGTTTAAATCCCCAAATCCTTTTGAGGTCTTTACAGGATGCTTGAATAGAGGTCTTTTGGTAATTTTTAGCCATGGATTTCATGTGGGGTAGTGAAGCTGGTTTGGCTTGATGTTGATTTTTAATTTTAAGGATATTTTGCCTCATGATGTTGATTTTAGAAGATCATGCCAGTAAGCAATATTTAATAATGGTGAATCTATAATTAAAGAATAACGTTAATATGTTATGACCACAAAAATTTCATAACAAATCTGATGTAGCAAGCTATTATTAGTGAGTAAAAAAATGATATTAGTAATGGGTCAAGATTAAAACTAATAACAACTTGTTATCTTAAATTTGCTATTAAATTATTATGAAAATATTGTTGACGTAGTATTTAAGGATGGCCAAAATCTGCTAGCAATGGGTACCCACCCGATCCCCAACTTGATGGGTGTGGGTTTTACCCAACTAGATAAGGAAATTTCGGGTACTGGGCATTGAGAATTCAAGTACCCAAATTTGATGGATATGGTATAGTCACCCGACACAACCCAACCCGTATTATTATTATTACTATTATTAATATTTTTTTGGTTTCAATTCCACAACAATTAAGCCTCTCTTTAATTGTTAGTATTCTTTTGCTATTACTTTACTGTTACCCGTATTATTATTATTTTTTGGGTTGCAATTCCACTACAATTAAGCCTCTCTTTAATTATCAGTATTCTTTTGCTATTACTTTACTGTTACCATAGAATTCTTTGCTAATTGTCTAATAATTTTGGTTTTGGAAGCTTGAAACTTGGTATCTCTCTCTCTCTCTCTCTCAACTGTTAGAATATCCACTATTGCTTAGGGAAACAAACAAACTTGTTAATGTGAACTTTGAGAAAAAGTTCCAATATCAATCTAATGTATTATTGAGTTGATGTTTATAAAAAAAAATATTGTTGGGATTATAATACTCTCTCCGTCTCAATTTGTTTGTCATATTTCAAAAACCCAACTTTTTATTTGTTATGTTTCAAAAATCTAACTTTTTAAGGAAATATCATTTATTGTCTTATTTGCTGTATAAAAAGATATAAGTTTCCAAAATTATCCTCCTTAATTTTTTTAAAGAGAAATACCCTCATTAATTTAACTTGTACAAAAAGAATGACATTGACTTTTTAAATAAAGTAAATGGTAAGATAGAAATTATATTTATTAATTTTAGAAAGATGTTTTATTTTTAGGACATCCCAAAATGGAATAGAGAACTAACAATATGGGACGGAGGGAGTATAATTATTACTAAAAGTGATCTTACCTTTTTGGTAACAAATTCGGTTAGGGATTTTGTCTTTTTTTGTTTTTGTGTGTGTGTGTGTGTTTTTTTTTTTTTTTTACAAACAAGGGTTTCTAGACCTTTTTGCATGGTTTTTATACCTAGACTGTTGAAAGAGCCATAGAAGGGAGATGTTTAAGGTTTTTAAGGTCGGACCAAGATTCAATTGAGGTCAAACCATGATGATGTCAAAATTAATTTAATATTAGTTAAAATACAAATAAATTTATTAAATGTGCAAAAAAATGGAAATTTTCCCTAAAAAAATATAGGTGAAAACACTATTTTGGACCTTATATTTTAGGATTACAGTCAATTTGGTCTTTGTTATTTTCAACTTGCAACTTGCAGTTAATCTGGTTCCTACCGTAAACTTACTATAAAAAAATGTCTACGTGGCTAACACATTGCACAATTGGCACACTTGAGCTGATGTGACTAATAAATTTTTTTTTTAAAAATCAATTACTATTTTAAAAACCCAAGTCAGCATTTGAATTAAAAATTTTAATTTCTCAATTTTAGAGGAAAAATAAAAAGAATTAAAAAAATGGAACACTCTTACCTGTGGAAGTTTGATCACTTTAGATCTACTTTAGAATTTGTATTTTGATCATTTAGATCTATTTATCTCTAGAACTATTTAGAGGTTGAGCTCAAGCACAACCGTAACAGCTTGGTGATCTAATCCGCATAAGGTTCACCTCAAGCACATCAAATCCACCACTACCATTTAAGAAATGATATCTTGGTCTTGGTTACTCAAATATAACAGAGGGACAAAAATATAATCATAAACTTTTAAGAGTGTATATTTCATAATTATATCGTCTCGAATATTTTAAAGTCAAATTATCAAATCTATATTTTTAGAATAATCATTTCATTGTTTCCTTATTTATAACCAACAACATTGATAATAAAATACAAAATTAGTAATTTCCCAAAAGAGATATAGTTTATAATAATGATAATAACTATCAATAACATTTTAGAGTAAAAGAACATCCAAAAAAAAAAAAACTATTTATTTTCTCATAAAAATTAATTCTATGTATATATATATATATATATATGTATATATATATATTTTACACATGATCATGTGTCTTCTCTACCATTCACTACTCTTGTATTATCTATTGTCCTCTTAGTCTAATATTATGAAGCCCAAACAAAATATATCTTTGCAATACTTGTACTCCGCAGTCCGCATGCAAATCATTATTAAAAAAACTCAATGACATGGTAAAAATAAATAAATAAATTATTTAGAAAATCCCTCATACCATCATAATGAAATGGTTATAACTAAAGGCAAACATTAATAAATTATTATTTTTTATAGAAGAGATACGCTGAATTTTATAAAATTAGGCAATATTGGCCAAAAGTACATCATGAAGTTGTGGAAGAACATCTTCCGTCCACACCGAATAACCACTAACATGTCTCGCAATCATTATATATTAGATTATGTAACATATACATAATTGATAATACAATAACTCTTATTTTAAACCATACTTGTAATAAAAGGCAAATATTCTTTCTCGTGGTACCCCTTTTCCCGTTCAACCTTTTAAGGTGTGCCATACAAAGCAAGCACGCCATCAATATCATCATGGCTCAATTCTCTTTTTGTCATTCCAAAATTCAGAAAAGGGTACATAATAGCATTTACATCTGTACTATGTTGGAGTCCAAGAATGTGTCCAATTTCGTGTGTGGCCACCGATACCATGTCAATTTGATCACCATTTGGTTTATCAATGCTCCAGTTCTCATCAGCATCAAAGTGCATTTTTCCCATAGTTGGTGGAAAAGAATGAGCTAAAACCTTACCAGGTCCATCAAATGCTTGGTAATCTCCATGCCAACCCTTATAATATCCTATCACAATGTCAGATTTGGAACCTTGTCGTGCCTCTGCAAATGTAAATTGTGTCCATTTGAGCCATTCTTCGAAACCCTGTTGCACTGCAGGTCTTAACTTTTCCAGTACCTCTGGCGTGACACTTGAATCAAAGGTATAGGTGAGATAGTTCTTATCCCATTTTGGCTTTCCATTGAAAAATGCATAATTCGGACTCATGTTGTCATCATCAGTTACTCCACACCTTGGAGTCATCATTTCATTCAGGGTGCTAGAGTCGAGCCTCCCCGTGACATTAAGATTAAAATTCTTCTGGAAAGATTTTATTGCACGTTCCAAATGTTCATCGAACTCATCCTTGTCTTTTACACTAGCATGATCATATTTGCTCAAACCAATGCTGTGGTTTAACTTTAAGTAGCCGAATGCACTGAGATAGTGTTTGATCTCATGCAGTCCTTTCACTGTTTGGCCCTTGTGAGATCCCTCAAGATGTTGGAGGGACTTGAAAGAGTGTCCTCTAATAGGCTGTATTACGAGAAGGAGAAGTGTAATTGACAAAAAAAGAGAGAGATTTGTAGCCATGGCTATAGAATACTAGTTTTGTCCAAGAAACACGCGCATATAAACCTTTTACCTCTACGTGAATAACGTGAAACAAAATGACTGCTATATATATATGCTTGTAATCTTAGTTCCATGGTATTTAATGTTGAAAATATTTATAGGAAATTCTGAAATAATGCAAGGACGTATCTTTATGGGATAATATTCCAAAAAAATGCAAAGACGTACGTATCATATATGTGCATGTTTATTATCATGCTGAAAATTTGAAATTAATGGAGGGGATCAAATCTGAAATTACATATCACACTGCTGCAATTATTACTTCCATATTTGTTGAATTATACTTAAAAAAAAAAAAAAAAAACCCTTAATAAAATAGCAATATTTGAAAATTATTTTGGGTAATAAAGTTTTTATTTGAATCTTTATGAGTATTGACCTTGTCTGATGAAGAAACAAGATGCATGTGTTTTTGACAGTAGGCATGTATTCTTACCCGACCCGCCTTGCATGCGCATGTATTTCAAATCCGTCTCCTCCCATTACCATCCCCAAATCTAACTTTGAAAATAGACGTGTGGAGATTTTAATGCTTGGATGAGCAAAATAAATTTTTGCTTTTAATTTGCTTAAATATCCATGTGGATCGACTTTAATGCTGCTTAGAAAGTCACAATTTGTGTGCATTTGGAATCACTGCATCTATAGGTGGTAGGTACTAATTTGCCATGCATGTATCACATTTATCTCCTCTTTTTACATGTATTTTTTTTTTTTTTTTGAGAAAACTATTTTCCATGTATTAAGGTGTTTTAATTGCATCCTAAAATTTCTCCTAATAATTATTTAGAGCTTAATGTGAAGCCCCTTAAATAAGGTAAAAAATTACTCTTAAAGGGAATGGAAATACACACATTTATAAAAATGAAGGTTTTATTTAGATAGTTACAATATATTTGAACTCTTTCGGTCTTTCCCTCTTAAACCCTCAAATACTTTTTGCACGAGAAAGTACCAATTGCCTAAATATTTGGAAAGGTGCCAATTACGTAAATATTTCTACTCACTTGGCTTGAATAGAGGTCTTTAAAGGATGTTTAAAATCCCCAAATTAGGGATGGCAATGGGACGGGGCGGGGTCGAAGGATGGGGTCTTCGTCCCCGTCCCGCATGATTTTATCTTGCCCCATCCCCGCCCCGCCCCGCATAACGGGGAATACTTTCTCACCCCATCCCTGTCCCTTGGGGCCCCACGAAGCCCCACCCCACCCCGTAACACTCTACTTTTTGTTAATTTATCCTACAACTAGTACAATTTTTTTAATGAAACCTATTTCATTAATAAAAATATACTTGAAATTACAACTAAATTTATCCCATCAAATTAAATCAATTTTTAGAAAAAATTAAATAATATATCCAAGTGTTTATCAAGACAATCATTAAAATAAATAAATAAATAAAAATCTCATAGTATAACACAACAAAATAAAGGTAGAGAATCACATTGGGTAGAATAAAATATGCTAATATTAATATGTTTGTTTAAATAGTAGGGTTTTAGAGTATGAAAATTTTACAATTATAACTTTTAGTAACCCAAGGCGGGCGGGGATGGGGAGGGGCGGGGCGGGATGGGTCTAAAAAGCCTAAACCCATCCCCGCCCCGCCCCGTGGTGCGGGGCTAAAATCTTGCCCCATCCCCGCCCCACCGCCTTTGCGGGGCGGGGAAAACCCGCATGGGGCGAAGCGGGGAGGGGCGGGTTAAGCGGGGCGGGGAAAAATTGCCATCCCTACCCCAAATCCTTTAGAGGCCTTTACATGATGCTTGAATAGAGGTCTTTTGGTAATTTTTAGCCATGGATTTCATGTGGGGTAGTGAAGCTGGTTTGGCTTAATGTTGGTTTTTTATTTTAAGGATATTTTGCTTAATGATGTTGATTTTAGAAGATCATGCCAGTAAGCAATATTTAATAATGGTGAATCTATAATTAAAGAATAACATTAATATCATTCTCAAAAAAGAAAAAAGATAAAAAGAAGTATAACGTTAATATGTTATGGCCTCAAAAATTTCATAACAAATCTGATGTAGCAAGTTATTATTGGTGAGTAAAAGAATGATATTAGTAGTGGGTCAAGATTAAAACCAATAACAACTTGTTATCTTAAATTTGCTATTAAATTATTGTGAAAAACATTGTTTACGTAGTATTTAGGGATGGCCAAAATCCGCTTGCAATGGGTACCCACCTGACCCAACTCGATGGGTGTGGGTTTTACCCACCTAGATAAGGAAATTCGGGGCATTGGACATTGAGAATTTAGGTACCCAAATTTGATGGATATAGTACGGTCACCTGACACAACCCAACCCGTATTATTATTATTACTATTATTAATATTTTTTGGGTTGCAATTCCACTACAATTAAGCCTCTCTTTAATTATTACTCCATCACAATTTGTTTGTTCTGTTTGAAAACTCAAACTTTTTAAGGGAATATCATTTATTGTCTTGTCTATCTTATAAAAATGTATAAATTTACAAAACTACCATTTAATAAATTTATCAGCTTTTTAAAAAGAGTTATTCTTAATGAGGCAACTAAAAAGGTGCCCCAATTACATTGATTTTTTTTTTTTTTAAAATATTAGTTAGTTTTCTTTTCAAATAGTTTTGAAAATAAAGTAGGAGTATAATAGGAACATTAGTAAACTAATAATTTTTATTTTTAGAAACAGGACAATATTTTGGGATACCCCAAAATGGAATGGAGGACAAATAAACTAGGACGGAGGTAATAATATTCTTTTGCTATCATGCTCAAAATTGAAATTAATGGAAGGGATCAAATCTGAAATTATATATCACACTAGGGGTGTCAATTCGGGTTAGCGTGTCGGGTTTGTGTCGTGTCGAGGTAGGGGTATTCGACTAAATGGCTCAACCCTAACCCGACCCATTTAATAATCGTGTCATGATCCTTCAACCCTAACCCGACTTGTTAATAAGGTGGGTTGACCTGACCCAACCCATTTGACACGCTTAATAAACGAGTCGTGTTGGGTTGACACGAATGTAACACAACCCATTTCAACCTGCATAATATTAAATATAACATCCATCTAGAAATAATTTTTTTTACATCCCAAAAAGTAGTGCATATACTTCAAGTCTTCAACCCACATTCAAAATAATATAGTTCAGCAAAAATATAATATTCATCTAGAAATAAGTTCTTTACACTCTAAAAGAAGTGCATACACTTCAACCCAAATTCAAAAGAACAAAGTTTAACAAAAATAAAATAATATAGTTCAACAAAAATATAATATCCTTGGAACTCACCAAATATCAAGTATCAATATTGAAAGAATTTGAGCAAATAGTAGACTAATCTTAACTATGACCACGATTATCATTCATAGATTCTTTGTTGATGTCCAAATTCATAACATCTTCCACAAGCTCATCCAATTTCATTTGTGCAAGTTCTATGCCAAAAAAAAAGAAAAGGTATTAGTAGTTCTAGGGTCTGTAAAGTTTCAATTTCCAATTATATCTCTTGTAAATTTTTATAATTACTCACTTTTCTTTTTAAATTTAAAATATATGTTGAATATAAAAGGATTTTGACAAATCTAAAATAAAATAAATATTTATTTGTTATACGAGTTAAACGGGTTGTGTTAAGTGGGTCATTTCGGATTGACACAAATAAATTGGCGTGTCAAACGTGTCTATTGCGGGTTACCCGGGTTGACCCGCTTATGACACGTTTCTTATCGTGTCGCTTTCGGGTCGACCCGTTTATGACCCAAACCCATTAAGGCCCAACCCTAACCCGAAAAAATACATGTCGGGTTCGTGTCGTGTTCACGGGTTGGGTCGAACATTGACACCCCTATATCACACTGCTGCAATTATTACTTCCATATTTGTTGAATTATACTAAAAAAAAAAACTAAATAAAATAGCAATATTTGAAAATTATTTTGGGAAATAAAGTTTTTTTTTTTTTTTTTTTGAATCTTTGACCTTGTCTGATGAAGAAACAAGATGCATGTGTTTTTGACAGTTGGTATGTATTCTGACCCGACCCGCCTTGCATGCGCATCTATTTCAAATCCGTCTCCTCCCATTACCATCCCCAAATCTAACCTGAAAATAGACATGTGTGGAGATTTTAATGCTTGCAAGAGCAAAATAAATTTTTGTTCTTAATTTGCTTAAATATCCATGTAGACTTTAATGCCTGGTAGAAAGTCGCAGTTTGTGTGCATTTGGAAATTGGAATCGTTGCATCTATAGGTGGTAGGTACTAATTTGCCATGCATGTACGACAACACTATTTCGGTCATTATATTTTAAGGTCATAGTCAATCTTTTTTTTTTTTTTTTTTTTAGAATAGGTTACAGTCAATTTAATTCCTACATTTTAATAACAGTTAATTTGATACATGTTATTTTGAACTTGCAGTCAATATGATCCCTACAATTAACTCACTAACAGAAAATGCATTCGTGGCAAAAAATAATAATTTTTTTATTAACTTCAAACAATTCCAAATCATTAATTAATTTATCAATTTAAAAAAAATTAAAAATTGAATTCAAATCTGAAGCACGCTAAACGAAAATCAAATCCATATCAATTTTTACAAATCTCAGTTCTTCACTTTAGGAATCTAGGCTGACCATAAATATATAAAAAAAAAATTAAAAAAAAAAAAACCAGTTGAAACTTTATTATATAAATAGAAGAAGGTGTGTGGGAAATGAAGAGGATTGCATGCATGTGGAGGCTCGTTTGGCAGTGTTGTGTTGGGTTTTAGATCTATGCCTTGAATCATCCTAGTCCACCCGTCCGATAGCTTAAAGAAAGAGTAGTGGATAAGTTTAGATTTCAACGTTGAGGCTTTGGTTTTCTGTAATTGTGGAGAAGAAGACTAGTGGCCGGGTAATGGGCATATGCTAGTTTCTCTCTCTCCACCCCTTTGGATTAATTACTTGGTTGAATATTTTTGGATTTGGGGTTTATTTAGTTGTGGATTATAGATGATTGATTTTGGACTGTGGATAGCTACAGGGAGATGGGAAAGAGAGATTGGAACCATTGAGGGAAAGAGAAATTGTAGAAGGTTGAGCCACACGATGGTGTGTATAGGAACTGAGATCTCTGAAAATTGATTTGAGTTTGATTTTCCGGGTTAAGTTTAAAAATCAGCATGTTTCTAGTTGCTACATAGGCTCCAATTGTGCCTACAATGCACATAGGTTGCCACATAGGTGTTTTCCATTAGTGAGCTAATAGTAAGGACCAAATTGAATGCAAGTTCAAAATAACATGGGCCAAATTGATTGTTATCAAAATGTAGGGATCAAATTGACTGTGATCTTAATGTAGGGACTAAAATGGTGTTTTTACCTCTTTTTTTTTTTTTTTTTTTTTTTTTTTTTTTTTTTTTTTTTTTTTAAGATAGTTACGATATATTCAAATTATTTCAGTCTTTCCCTCCTGGACACTCAACTCACGAGTACTTGTTGCATAGGAAGGCACCAATTCCCTAAATATTTTGGAAGGTGCCAATTGCCTAAATGTTTCCACTCACTTGGCTTGAATAAAGGTCTTTAAAGGATGTTTAAAATCCCCAAACACGCTTTAAAGGATGTTTAAAATCCCCAAATCCTTTAGAGGTCTTTACAGGATGCTTGAATAGAGGTCTTTCGGTAATTTTGAGCCATGGACTTCACGTGGGGTACTGAAGCTGGTTTGGCTTGATGCTGATTTTTATTTAAGGATATTTTGCTTAATGATGTTGATTTTAGAAGATCATGCCAATAAGCAATATTTAATAATGGTGAATCTTTTCTCAAAAATAATAATAATAATAATAATAATGGTGAATCTAACATTAAAGAATAACGTTAATATGATTCTCAAGAATAAAAAAAAGAATAACGTTAATATTTATGTCCACAAAATTTCACAACAAATTTGATGTAGCAGGCTAATATTGGTGAGTAATAATGATATTAGTAGTAGGTCAAGATTAAAACTGGTAATAACTTCTTCTTCCTTTTCTTTTTTTTTTCTTTTTTTTTTTTTTTTTGAGAATGAAACCAATAACAACTTGTTATCTAAAATTTACTATTAAATTATTGTTGACCAAAATCCACTAGCAATGAGTACCCAACCCGACCCAACTCGATGAGCGTGGGTTTTACCCAACTAGCTAGATAAGGAAATTCGGGGTATTGGGCATTGAGAATTCAGGTACTCGAATTTGATGGATATGGTACGGTTACTCGATAAGCTGACACAACCCAACTCGTATTATTATTATTACTATTATAATTATTTTTTGGGTTGCAATTCCTCTACAATTAAGCCTCTCTTTAATTATTAGTATTCTTTTGCTATTCCTTTACTGTTACCATAGAATTCTTTGCTAATTGTCTAATAATTTGGTTTTGGAAGCTTGAAACTTGGAAACTTTTTAGTCTAACCTATTACTCTTCTTTTCTTTTCCTTTTTTTTTTTTTTTTTTTTTTTTTTTTGTGTTCGTCATCTTTTTTTTTTGAGAAAAAGGTAAAGACACTTTATTACTGAAAATCAAGCTGAAAAACATCATCCAAATCCTGTGGTAGATCTTCTAACCACACATCAGTATCTGCAGCTGAAACTGCTCGACGAGCAAGGGCATGAGCTAATCTATTACCCTTACGCTTAACATGTAAAAAACTACAAGAAATAGAAGAAGACAAAAAACGAATATCATCTATAACATGACCATACATAGTCCGAACTGGTCCAGTCCCATTGATTGCCTATATAACTCGCAATGAATCACCTTCAATCACCGTCTGATGAATGTTGAGTTCTTTGGCAAAGCTAATTGCTCTACACGCAGCTAAGGCCTCTACCAAATCCACAGAACCTGGAAACCGCACTTTCTGGCTCAAGGCAGCGATGATCTGACCCTCCCAATCTCTAATGACCACCCCGATACCTGCACTAACCTGATCACCAAACACAGCACCGTCGAAATTGATTTTATACAAGCCAAAGTCAGGTGGCTTCCATCGTAGATCCTCATTTCGACCAACAGCCCGTCGAATCGGCGGCTGCACATCCTGGAATTTGTGAAGAAGCTCTGAAGCCCGCTGGACTACTTCATCTACCTTCCATGAGGATTGTCCCATTCGCAACCTGTTACGTCGCTCCCATATACTCCAAGCCACCATGGCAAACCGAGTAAACAGATCAGAAGAACCATGCGAACATAGGAATTGAACAATGTCTGCAAAGGTAGAAAATTTTTTAGTTCGAATAAAATTAAATCGAACATCCGTCTGCCATATAGCCCTTGCAACGTCACAATACCACAAGGCATGGATATTGTCTTCAATGCAGGTTCTACAAACATCACAGCAACCATCAGACACCACCTGACGCTTATACAAGTTGAGTTTAGTGGGCAAAGAATTTTGAACCGCTCTCCACAGGAAGTGCCTAACTTTGTTAGGTACCCGAAGCTTCCAAATGCCATTCCACAGACTTTTCCCTGCCTCCATATCTGACGGACTAGCATGCTCTTGTCGCTGTAACCTGGATAGCAACTGATACGCACTTTTAACCGTATATGCACCATCTGACGACATTGGCCAAATCAAAGCATCTGCAACTCCAAACGGGCTAACAGGGATACTTTTAATGGCTGCTGCTTCCCACGGATAGAAAAGCTGATCAATAAGGGTCTCATTCCAAGATGTAGAGCCTGGTATGAACAGATCACTAACCAGTCGCACAAACGGATCCAGCTGTGGAGAAATAACACGACCACCTCCTTCAGATGGCAACCAACGGTGCTGCCATATATGAATATTCTGTCCATCGCCCACTCTCCATCGTGCGCCCCTTAGGACCCCCTCGCGAGCTTGTAGAATACTTCTACAAGCAAAGGAGCATCGGGGAGATACCTCCGCATCAAAGATATTGCCCGAAGGAAAATATTTAGCTTGAAAGACCTTGAAAACCAACGAATTTCTCACATGAAAAAGTCGCCACACTTGCTTTCCCAACATAGCATCGTTAAACATTCTCAAGTCTCGGAAACCCATACCTCCGACCGATTTTGAAGAGCAAAGTGTTTCCCATTTTACCCAATGAATTTTCTTGGAATTCTCTGAACACCCCCACCAAAACTTTCGAATCATGGCTTCTATGTCCTTAAGAAGACCAATGGGAAGTCTAAAAACACTCATGGAGTACGTCGGAATGGATTGAATTATAGCTTTAATCATCACTTCCTTGCCCGCTTGGGAAAGTAATTTCTCCTTCCAACCTTGCATCTTAGCCCAAATTCGCTCCTTAATCTGATTGAAACAAGCTTTCTTCTGTCGCCCCACAAAAGAGGGAAGACCCAAGTACTTCTCATAATTTCTAATAACCGGTACTCCCAACAAAATTTGAAGCTCCCCCTGTACCGCCTTAGATGTATTGCGACTAAAGAAAGCCGTAGTCTTATCAGAATTAACTTGTTGCCCCGAAGCCGCTTTATACCAGGTAAGGATATTCTGGATTTTTTCACACTCAGAAGAGGTTGCTCTACAAAATAGCAAGCAGTCATCAGCAAAAAAGAGATGGGTGATTTTCGGCCCCGACCTACAAATAGAGTAGCCACGAATTTCTCCAGCTCTAGCAGCCTGAGTGAGGAGAGCATTCAATCCTTTTGCACAAAATAAAAACAGAAAAGGAGATAGAGGGTCTCCCTGTCGTAAACCCCGAGAAGGGTGAATGAGACCCTTAGGTTCACCATTCACCATAATCGAGTAAGAGACTGTTGTGATGCATTGCATAATCATAGCCACCCAAGTCTCATGAAAACCCATCTTCAATAAAATTTTCTCCAAGAAGACCCATTCCACCCTATCATAGGCTTTGCTCATATCAAGTTTTAAGGCCATAAAACCTGTATTACCTGAACACTGAGTTTTCATATGGTGAAGGGATTCAAAAGCAATCAAAATATTATCAGTAATAGCTTTGTCAGCCACAAAAGCACTCTGAGCCTCCGAAATAATGGAATTCAAGATTGGCTTAAGCCTATTCGCAATAACTTTACTCAGGATTTTATAAATAACATTACATAGACTGATAGGCCTAAATTGAGCAACGGTTTCAGGATTTTTAACTTTAGGAATCAAAGTAATAAATGTGTGATTTATCGACTTTACAATTGTACCTGAGTTGAGACAAGAAAGCACAGCTTCAGATACATCCCTTCCAATATCTGGCCAAAATGTTTGAAAGAAAAGAGGAGGCATTCCATCCGGGCCTGGGGCTTTCAAAGGCGCCATTTGCTTAATTGCCACATCAACCTCTTCCTGGACATACGGCTTTGTAAGATCAGCATTCATATTGTCATTGACCACGGGTTGGACTCCCTCCAAAACCCTTTCTAATTCTGATGGACAAGATGTAGTGAACAACTTGGAATAAAAGTCCACAAAAGTGGCTCCAATAGTCTCCTCATCTGTGACCCAATTGCCATGCATATCCATAATACCCTTAATAAAGTTCTTACGTTTTCTATTAGTGGCCACCCCATGAAAATAATGAGTATTCCTGTCCCCGTTAGCTAGCCATTGGGTTCTAGATCGTTGGACCCACATGCGGTGTTCTTTATCAAGTAAGACATTAAGCTCCTTCCTCAACTGAACCACCATACCATAATCTCCACCTTTAGCCGATTCCTCCTCAGCCCTCCATAAAAGGTCCTTCTTAGCTTTGATTTGGTTTTTCACATTACCAAAGTGATCCTTACTCCATGATTTCAGCATTTTTTACACTTCTTTATCTTAGTCACCACCTTATACATCTTATGCCCATCTATCCCAATGTCCCAAGCCCGACGAACTGTGTCACCGCATCCTTGGTCCGTCAACCACATCTCTTCAAAGTGAAATGGCTTTCTTTTCCACCTAGCCAATTCACTATTCGGATTCAGCATCAACAAGAGTGGCCGATGATCTGAAGAAATACAATGAAGGTGTCAAATGGTCGCCGTAGGAAATTTTGCCATCCAATCATAATTCGCCACACCCCTATCCAAACGCTCCCAAATAACTTGCCCATGCCTCACTCCTTGCCATGTAAATTCCGGACCTGTAAATCCCAAGTCCATAAAACCACACACATCTAAAACATCTCGGAAAGCTTGCATTTGGCTATGTGGACGTACTCGCCCCCCACTCTTTTCTTCAGAGAACAGGATTTCGTTAAAATCTCCTATGCAAACCCAAGGCAAATGAGGTTTTGAATTTAACATTCTAAGCATATTCCAAGCCTCCATCCTTTCATTAGTATCTGGTTCGCCATAGAACCCAGTGAATCTCCAAGCTTCCAACGTACCCCCGTTGACCACCGCATCAATATGGAAACGTGAAAAGCTGTCTACCCAAACTGAAACACCTTGCTTCCAAAAAAGAGCCAATCCACCCCCTCTATCCTGACTTTGAACATAAAATAAGCCAGCATACTTAATTTTAACTTTCAAACTTTCTAATTGTTCCTTATCAGACCACGTCTCAAATAAAAAAACAATTAGGGGACCTTGTGCTTGAATCAAATCCTCAAGCTCTCTTTTTGCACGCGGGTTCCCAAGCCTGCGGCAATTCCAGGCTAAGCAACTCATTGCCCTCGGCGGGGCTGGACTCCAGCCTCCACCGTTTGTTTATTTATGATGTTAGCACAACGTCGCTTCTTAGGAACCAACTCTTCCAACCCCTCTAAACTGTCCTGATTGCCCCTTTTTACAGAAAGTGGAGGACTAGCCTTATCCAATGCAACCTTCTCACGGGCCAACCGTTTCCAAGTTCTAACCGGACCTCCCAATCCATCAGTCTCTTCAAGCACTCCATTCGCATCAACATTCTTAGTAACACCAACCCCAACCCCTTCCTGCACAATACCTACGGATGCTGTCAAAAAACCCCCTGAATCAACGTCTATTCCTGCATTAACTCCTTCACAAACACCATTAGATCCTTCACAAACAGCATTACTATCGAACCTAGCCAATTCCACATCAATATCATTTAACTTATCCTCAAAATTCTGTTGAACTTTCAGGTTTTGCTCAGGCATTGGATCAGGAACTACCTCATTTATCTTTAACCCAGGTTGCTCCTCATGCAAGCTTTCTTGGTTTTCATTCTCCTTGCACCGGTCCACCACTACTATCTCACTAGTATCCATCTCCTCACCCCTAGCCAATGAAGAAGATTGAACTTCCTTATCTGTCGAACCAACACTGCCTTCAACCCGGACTACTGAGCACTTCTTGGAGTTGGCAGATGAGGCACGTAACCAGCCTCCATATTGCTGATCACTCTTAGTCAAGCTTCCTCTGCTCTGAACCCACAGATCGCAGTCTTTATCGCTGTGCGTTAAGAGTCCGCACCAATAACACAGGTTAGGCAATCTCTCATACTTAAACCGAACCCATCCAACCTTGCCATCCTCCAAACAGATTTTTCATCCCCTGTAAAGTGGCTGCGAAGTATCCATCAACACTCTAATACGCATAAAACTACTGCCATCCTGAGTTCCCCATTCTTTCATCCCCGATTGTACCTCCCCAATAATCGCACCTATCTCACAAGCGGGACCGAGGATTCATATCACCAATAGGAAGATCATGGATTTGCACCCAAAAAAACGTCCTATTGAAGTCCAAATCCTTAACCGCAATACTCTGTTCCAAGCGGCGCAGCGAAACAAGATGTTTATCATAACTCCATGGTTCCCCCCAGAGAACTCTCTCTGCATCTGTTTTATCTGAGAACTCGAACAAAACCGTATGGTTTCCTACGTCCTTCACTTCGAAATCACTCCTGGTCCGCCAAAGCGGCCTGAACGTTCTAGCAATAGCCTCCATGTTTAGTGCTCTGTGCGTGAAAAACTTGGCCGCGACCACTTGTCCGCTGCCCTGTTCTAAGGAATCAGACTTGTACATATTCCCCTCTCCCTCCGATAAAGACAGTTTCTCCCACAAAACAGATAGCTTTTCCATGACTAACCACGACACCTCTCACTCACTGCCGTAGGAACGAAGAGAACTAGAAGGCTGCCCGAAGCAGAGACCACGTTCTACTGCACGTCTAGGGTTTGTGAAGCCGCCCCCTAGGTCAGAGAAACAATTTAAATGCTTGTAAGTTAATTTGTGTTCGTCATCTTAGTCGCTTATTCAACATTTAGTATATCTACTATTGCTCAGGAAAACAAACAAACTTGTTAATGTGAACTTTCAGAAAAAGTTCTAATATCAATCTGATGTATTATTGAGTTGATGTTTATAAATGTAGGGGCCTAATTTGGAACCCAACCCGGGATCAAATGGAGTGAGGCCCAAAAGCCCAGAACAATGAATTTATAGAGAGTGGTTTGTAAAACTGGGTCAGAGTGAATTGGATCACAAGTGAAATAGGCTCAACTCACAGGAACTAAGAAGATGGTTGGATTAAGTTTAGAAAAACAGTTCTCGACATGAGTCCGAGGAAGTTAGCTCTTATATATTCCTTGCAAGTATGATTACAAGTTTGATTCTTAATTACTACAGTATTTCTCTCTTAATTTCTCCATCCCCCTTCTATGGGGAGTTTCTCCTATAATATAGTCCCCTTTAAACGATCTTGGCCTTCCCCTTGTTGGCCATCCATTCCCTTACTTAATTGCCTGTCCCATCGGACACCCCCTTAAGCTACCTTGTGCGTTGGGACGACCAACATAGCCCTATTCAGGGGTCTTCTCCACATTAATGCAGCCAGAAAATTAGCTGCAGAGCCTTAAATGCGGTGGTAGTGGATTCCTTCTCAGATATTTTAGGGCTTTTGTCCGTACTTTGTTTTTGCAATGCTTGTCCGTGCTCGTAGAACTTCCGGGAATACTTCTTTGGATGGTAGACTACCTGTTCAGACCTCGGCATTATCAGTCCGAGGTGACATCTGTCCTCGGCCTACCCTCTTGTGCCATTATGGCTAAAGTTGACCTCATCACCCATTAGCACGTGTCCCCTTGATGGTGCTCACCCCTCCTCGACTAGTCTTTAGTCCTCGGCTTGGGCCTTGGGTCCAAGACACACATAAACGACGGTCTCCGAGGCCCAATGCCCCTATAATAGCCCCCTAGAGATTCTTCTTTCTGGTTCCTCGGGAAGAAAGGAGGATTTCGACGTCATTGTAGTCGCCCTGTGTTCTCTGCATCCCACTTTCGCTATTGAAGGCGCCTTTTTAACTACCTGAGGCACGCATTTTGACATTTGAGGCGTGCCCGCAATAAATTCCTGAGGCTTCCTGTCCCCCACATTTGACAGTGTGATGCAAATCTGACGGCTGAGAACTCTGTTGAGGCTTGGGCGGGAATTTTCCCGCTCTGTAGCCCTTTCATTGGTATAATTATCACTCAAATTGAACTTTCTCTTCATTTAGCAATCACTTAACTCCCAGCGCTCATACACTGAACTTGTCAACTCACCCATCTCTCTTGTGCTTCTACAAATACTAAAAGTTTGTCCGAGGAGACATTCCTTATTTCTGTAAGTCTTCACAAATCTCTATACTTGGTTTTTCCATATATTTTTCTGTTTTTCATACATTTCCTCTTCTCGACCCTTTTTTCTCCCTTTAACCTTTCAAGTTCCCTTCAAGCCCTTATAGAAATGGGTAGGTTTAAGTGTCTAGTAGACTCCGAGGAGGGGATAGAGAACTTTAGGGCTTGTTATAGGATTCCCCCAGGAGTAGGCATTAGGTACTGTGAGGAGGGGCAATGGCATGAAGATAGGCGAAAGGGAGAGGTAGTAATTCCCATGATTGCCTTTATAGAAGGCGGGATGAGAATACCCATGGGCATCATTACTAGGGATTACCTTAGGGCCCATAGACTAGCCCCTACTCAGCGTGCCCCGAATATGTTTAGGATCTTAGGTTCCGTAGATGCCCTTAATGAAAGTATGGGGTTGGGGCTTACCCACCATGACGTTAACTGGGTCTACAACCTCTATCACCTAAAGGGGCAAGGGTATTACCTGAAGTCCAGGTACCCTGAAGTCAAGCTCATTTAGTGCCTACCTAAATCCAACAAAGGTCTGAAGAAAGACTTTCTTATCGTGTCAGAGAATTGGATTGACGGCCTCCCTTGCCCAACGAGGGAGAGGTAGCTAGGTGGGGTTTTAGACTTAGTATAGCTATTTTAAAGTTATGTTTTCTATGTTTTTCTTCCTTTCATACCATTGCTGACCCTTGCAGCTTTTCGTTTCTTTGATGTTTTTGCAGATAGACTCGCTGCCGAACCGAACTTCAACTGGTCAACAAGGATAATCTAGACAAAATCCTTAAGGCCGAGGTGTTTGTGAACTCAGATGGCCAGTTACGAGCGGCTCACTTGATCCTAGGATACACGCCAATCTTGTCAAGCTTCCAAGCTCCTAAGTGTGTCATAAGGGCCAGAGATCCCTGCCTTCACTAGATAAGCATAGTTGTGCCAAGTTTCCTTCTCCCTGGTCCAAAAGTATAGGGCGTAGAAATCCTAACCCCCATTCCTGAAGGTAAACCAAAAGTAGGGGCCTTGTCGCTACAGCAAACAACCAGTGTAGCCACTTCGTCTCACCCCCCCCCCCCACAACATATAAGAAGAAGAAGTGGTAGAAGTAGCTGATTCTGAGAACGAGTTTAAAGTTTTCAACCGAGCCTTATCCCCTGAAATTTCAAATCCTGATCTCGGCCCTCCATTCTTACCAATATTCGACAAGAAGGGGATACAACGTAGACCGAAGTCTAGTTTGCTTGATTTAATAAAGTCCCAACCTGGGAGGGATGCACCTGGGAAGGCTGCCCAGACTAAGCCCCCAACTCCTCCGCCTGCCTTGCCCTTTCAAGCGGTAGAACTGAAGAGGAAAAGAGAGTCAAAAGGGAAGGAGGTGATCGGAGTTGGACAAACCCTTCCCCCCCGCGAGGACGAGGTTTAAAGGGCCTCTAAACAAGCCAAAACGGGGTAGAGGGGAGTCGAAAAGAGAAGCGATCCTCAAATAGGGCCCCAGCCTGGCTCCCTGCCCCAATGCTGAATGGGGAACCTTTCCTTGCCAATGCTTCCATCTGCGATTTCCAGGGAGGAACAGCCGGCTACGTTGCAGATGTGGTGGAGCAGGCTTTGCTCCTCCCCAAGGATATGACCGAGCTGTGAGGCATGAGGAGACATGAGGTCTTCCTTAGCCTTAAAAGATACCTCGCCATGGTACATCCTTTTCCTTTATCCCTAGTCTATATATATATTTTTTTTAATCTTCTTTCACTAATCCTTATTTATTTCCTTGGCAGGTTGTTTAGGCCTCCTTCTGGGCAGAGGAGATGACCAATTACTGCCATAGGTTAATAAGGAAGAAGAAAGGAGGTGCATCGCCGCCATGGAGGCTTTCCAAGTAGCCGATAAGAGCCTCTAGGACCTTAAGAAGAGGCTGCAAGATGAGGAAAAAGAAAGAAAGTACGCGGCAGCCACTCTTGAAAATGTTGAAAAGCAAGCTGAGAGCCAAAGGCTGCTGCTGCGTAGTGCCGAGGAACAGCTGACCTCCTCCAAGACCTAAGTTGCTGCACTAAAAAAGAAATTAGAGGAGGTTGAGAAGGCTAAAGCTCTGGTCGAGGGGGCCAAGGATGAGGCAGAGGATGCCAGAGACAAAGCGGAGCAACATGGGTACGACGTTGGGGTGGCCGAGACTAAGGACACCCTTAGGGCCGAGGTCCCTGTCGTTTGTAGGACTTACTATGCCCTGGTATGGGATGAAGCCCTCAACCAAGCTAAGGTTGAGGTTTCTTCTATACTTAGGAAAGCAGAAAGTATCTACTACCCCTCAGCTATTCGCCCTTCAAGCTCCTCGGACTCCCAAGCTGGTCCAGTGTCCTCAGAGGCTAGTGAAATTCAGGGCAGCCCATCCAAAACTCCTCCTATAGCTAACACTTCCTCAAAGGGGGCAAAATTGGCCGAGGACACTTCAAGAGCAGGGGACGCCAATAAAGAAACAGTCCAAAGCACCAAACTGCCTCCACCTATTCCGAAGGATCTCTCCTAGGAAAAAGGGACTTCTCAGGGTATGGAGTTGGTGTTGGCAACTCTTGCCATACCCCCAAAAGAGGATCCCAAGGTCAAGGCCCACGAGTCTACTACAGCAGCAGATATCTAACTTCCCAAGGATGCAAAAGAAAAACTTGTAATAAAAATGAAAAAATAGGTCGCCCCCTTCTTTTTATTTTTTATTTTATTTATTTATTTATTTTTTTGTAGGCAAATTGCCTTTTTGTACTTGATCTGCCTTATTTAAGGCTTTTATCAATGAAACTTATGAGCATTTTCCTTCTTCTTCGCTATGGCTTATATATTGGAGTTAATATGATTTTTGTTCTATCTGACATCTAACGAAAGTAGTGATAAAATGGAACTTCCCTCATTAATTCACACGAGGGATAGAAAATTTCGCCCATTTCACATGATCCGTAGCAATAATAAGTAGAATTTACTAAGTCCACCACCTCGGCAAATGGTCATTCCAATTTCCAGAACATACTCTACCACAATACTTGCACACATAGTTCCAAATGTGAATTGTTCCCTACTTATTGGTAATTTTAAAGGAGCAAAACGATAATTATCTCTTGAACAAACATGAGTAATCCCGTAAATGCTTTAAGTGATGCTCATGAGCATTTCATTATGACTCTTGTTGTAGTGAAAATCATTGCCATTCGAAGTGGTTTTTCTTGACATTGAAGTCATCAATAAGGGATACTAACTTACCTTAAATTTGTAACCCAAGAAGTCTTCAATAACTAAGGCTTTGCCCTGACCCTTAACAATTTAATAAAAAACGCTGATTCAATCGAAATATGTAGTCCAAGGATCCAGGCACAGTCAAGATCTGATTCAATACTTAGAACGATGATTGAGAGTCATCAATTTTCCCAAGGCATGTGGTCCAAGGATCCAGGCATGGCCAAGGTTCAGTTTGATACGTAGGAAAATAGTTCTAAGTATTAATTTACTCAAAGCAAATGGTCCGAGGAACCAGACGTAGCTAAGGTTCTGTTTAACACTTAGGAAATTAATTGGAAGACATCAATTTACCCAAGGTATATGGTCCGAGGATCTAGGCATGACCAAGGTTCTGTTTGATACTTAGGAAAATATTTCTAAGTATTAATTTACCCAAAGCAGATGGTCCAAGGAACCAGACGTAGCTAAGGTTCTGTTTAACACTTAGGAAATAAATTGGAAGGCATTAATTTACCCAAGGTATGTGGTTCGAGGATCCAGGCATGACCAAGGTTCTGTTTGATACTCAGGAAAATATTTCTAAGTATTAATTTACCCAAAACAGATGGTCCGAGGAACCAAACGTAGCTAAGGTTCTGTTTAACACTTAGGAAATTAATTGGAAGGCATCAATTTACCCAAGATATGTGGTCCGAGGATCCAGGTATGACTAAGGTTCTATTTGATACTCAGGAAAATATTTCTAAGTATTAATTTACCTAAAGCGGATGGTCTGAGGAACCAGACTTAGCTAAGGTTTTGTTTAATACTTAGGAAATTAAATACATGAAGCTCAAAAGATAATATAATACATAAGAGAACAATAAAGACAACTTTCATTAATAATAATATCTCTTAAGGTTATTTACATTTCAGGGGCGTGGTATAGCCCTTTCTTCAAGGTCTTCAAGATAATACGCACCTATTCCTGCTACCGAGGTGATGCAATATGACCCTTCCCAGTTAGGCCCTAATTTTCCCCATGTTGGATTCTTTGCAATACCTAGAACCTTTCTTAGCACCAAGTCTCCAGGCGCCAGTGGCCTCAGCTTCACGTTGGAATCATACCCCTGTTTAAGTTTGTGTTGATAATAGGCCAATTGGACCATGACACTCGGAGCGAAAAAACTTGTCCTTAGTGTGGAGAATCCCGTCTCTAGGGGAATAACAGTTTCGGCTCAATAAGTCATGGAAAAAGGGGTCTCCCCGGTGGATCTACGCGGCGTAGCTTGGTACATCCAAAGGACGTGTGGCAACTCCTCCACCCATTTCCCCTTTGCGTCGTCTAGCCTCTTTTTCAATCTGCTAACTATGACCTTGTTGATTGTCTTGGCTTGCCCATTCCCTTATGGATACGCCGGGGTGGAATATTTGTTGGTTATGCCAAGGTCGCAGTAATACCTCCTGAAGGCCTTGCTATCAAATTGCAATCCGTTGTCCGAGATGAGTGTATGAGGGACCCTAAACTGAGTGACAATATTCTTCCAAATGAATTTCTTAGCATCTACATCTCTGATATTTGCCAAAGGCTCAACCTCGACTCACTTTGTGAAGTAATCAGTGCCGACCAACAGGAACCTCTTGTTCCTTGCTGCTTTGGGGAAAGGGCACCAGCCCCCATTGAGCAAAAGGCCAAGGGCTAGTCAGTAGGTTGAGGACTCCCCCGAGTTGATGGATGTTTGGTGCAAATCTTTGGCACTAGTCACACTTCTTTGCATATTCTTGTGCATCCTTCTACATATTTGGCCACCAATAGCCTTGTGTGAGGGACCTGTGAGACAAAAACCTACCCCCCATGTGGCTCCCATAAATCCCTTCATGTAACTCTTCTAGGAGCAGCTCAACTGCCTCGGGGTGTATGCACAGTAGGTATGGACCGAAGAAAGATCTTTTGTACAATTTATGGTCTTTGGACAACCAAAACCGAGGAGCTTTCCTTCGTATCTTTTCAGCCTTGGATTTAACCTCGGGCAGGACCTCTTCCTTAAGGAACAATACTATGGAATCCATCTAGTTAAGTCCTACCCTGATTTGATGAACGTGGACTACACTGTTTTTGGCCTCAGTGGGTTTGTGCAGGTCTTCCATAAGGATCACTCGGGGCAAGCCTTACACTGAGAACGTTGCCAGCGTGGCAAAGGAGTCGGAATGAGTATTCCTACTTCTGGGAATTTGTGATAGGTTGAAGGATTCAAATTTTGACTGCAAACGTCTAACTTGGCTCAAGTAACCTTGCATTCTGAGATCCTTAGCCTCTAACTCTCCTCGAACTTGCCCTACAACTAATCTTGAATCCGAGAATGCTTCCATAGCCTTTCCACCCATCTTCTGAACCATGGCCATCCTGACCAACAGGGCCTTATACTCAACCTCATTGTTTGTGGCCGAGAAGCTTAATCTCAAGGATTTTTCAATTGTAATGCTCTCAGGGGATATTAGAATTAGCCCCACTCCAGATGTCCTGTAATTCATTGCTCCATCAACGTATACTTTCCAGGATGGAGGTTCTTGTAGGGAGATTGCACCAACTGATTTCTCATCCGTGCTATGGCTTTCCCTTCCTTGTTCTAATGGGGTTTCAACAAACTCGGCCACCAAATCGGCAAAAACTTGACCCTTGATCGAGATGCGCGGCATATACTTGATATCAAAAGCGCCTAAGATCGTCCCCCATTTGGCAATTCTCCTAGTGTAATCAACACTCCGAAGTAGAGATCTAAGTGGGAGTTGGGTGAGGACAACGATCGTGTGTGATTGGAAGGAATGAGGAGTTTACGTGTGCCATAAACCACTGCCAAGATGACCTTCTCTAAAGGTAGGTAACAGATCTCGGCCTTGTGTAATGACTTGCTTACAAAATAAATCGGCCTTTGTACGCCGTCATCGACTTGTATCAGCACTAAACTCATTATGTGGGAAGCCACTGCAATGTAGGCAAACATGACCTCATCCACCTCCAGCCTGGACATGATGGGGGGACGAGACAGGTACTCTTTTAACTGCTGAAAGGCCACAGCGCATTCCTCGGTCCATTCAAACCCCTTCCACTTGTTTAACAGCTAGAAAAAGGGTCTACACCTGTCTACCAACAGAGAGATGAATCGGTTTAAGGCAGCAGTCATCCTTGTCAACTTCTAGACCTCTTTGGGATTCCGAGGTGGTTGTAAATCATTGATCGCCTTGATTTGGTCGGGGTTGACTTCCCATAGTGCGTCACCATGTACCCTAGGAACTTTCCTGACCCTACACCGAAAGAGCACTTGGAGGCGTTAAGGCGCAGCTTATGTCTCCTTAATATTTCAAAGATTCTCCCAAGGTCATTGCCGTGCTCGGATTCCGCTTTACTCTTCACCACCATATCGTCTATATAAATCTCAATGCTTCTCCCTAGCAACGGTTCAAACATCCTGGTCATCATCCTCTGGTAGGTAGCCCTTACGTTCTTTAACCCAAAAGGCATTACCTTGTAGTAGTAGTTTCCGGTAGGGGTAACGAAGGCTGTCTTTTCTTGATCGTCCAGGGCCAAAGGTATTTGGTTGTAGCCTTGAAAAGCGTCCAAAAAGCTCATCGAGGATGACCTATAGTGGCATCCACTAGCTGGTCTATCCAAGGCATGGAGAAAGGGTCTTTCGGATAGGCCTTGTTCAGATTTGTGAAGTCTATGCACACTCGCCACTTCCCACTCTTCTTCGTCACCACTGCGGTGTTGGCTAACCACTCAGGGTAGAAAACCTCTTTGATAGTCTCGGCCAGCTTTAACTTCATTACCTTATCTCTGATTGTGTTAGAATACTCCTTGGATGAGCGCCGAGGAGCTTGCTTTTTGGGGATGACAGATGCGTTGACATTCAAATGATGGCAGATGAAGTCCAGATCCACCTCCAGAGCTTCATAAGCGCTCCATGCAAACACATCGATGTTCCTCTTGAGGAAAACTATCAGCTCTTCCCTTTCCTGAGGAGGCAGTTGGGCTCCGACCTGGAAAAAATTTTCCAGATCATCTCCCACAATGATTTTCTCCAGACCTTCACATTTTGCTTCCTCGGCCGGCCCACAGACAGGTGACGCCGATGTCTTTGATTGCTATAAGTCTGTCTCGAAAGGGACCGAGGGCCCGACTTTAGGTTGGTGCAGAACGGCGGCCACCAGGCATTGCCTAGCCATGAACTGACTCCCAATGAGCTCTTCGATCCCATCTCCAGTGGGGTACTTGACTTTCCGGTGGTTAAGGAAATGGCTCCTAGGGCATATAGCCAAGGCCTTCCTACGATGGCAGTGTAGTGGGAATAGGCGTCAATCACGATAAAGTCCACTTCGACCACTTCTGACCTTGCTTGTATGGGTAGTCTTATCAGACCTTTTGGGATGACCATCTTCCCATTAAAACTTATCAACGGTGAATCGTATGCTGTCAAATCTTCTGGTTTCAAGTTCAACCCCTTGTATAGGTCAGGGTACATAACCTCTACGCCATTATCTTAGTCTACTATCACCCTCCTCATGTCGTACCTTCCTATCCTGAGGGTGACCACTAAGGTATCATCATGTAATTGTATAGTTCCCACCTTATTCTCATCCAAAAAACTCAACATCGGTCGAACCTCCAACAGTCTTCTTCAGTGCAGGGTTGGCATCCTTGGCTAGTGACCGGGCCACAGACATCACTTTGGAAGGTCGCGAACCTGTTCTCCTAAGAGCGGCAAAGATAACGTTGATGGTGCCCAAAGGGGGCCTTAAAGGGGCGTTTCCCTGAGCCCCTGACTGTGACTGGTCTTGTTGCTCGTTGGGCTGATACAGGAGTTGCTGTAACTTTCCCTCCTTGACTAGCTACTTAAGATGATTCCATAGAGTTCTACAATCCTCGGTGGTATGCCCTCGCTTTTGATGATATTGGCAATAGAGGCTCTGGTTGCACCTCAAGGGGTCTCCTCCCATCTTGTTAGGCCATTTGAAGTATGGCTCGTTCTTGATCTTCTCCAAAACTTGATGCACTGGTTGGCGGAACACAGTGTTAACCACCTGAGGAACAGCGGATCCAGACTGTCCTGTGAAATCCCTTCAGGGTCTGTTGTTATTGTATCGGTCTAACTTGAAATCCCTCTTGTCCTGGGAGATAACCTTGCCTTTTCCTTTGTCTTATTGCTGGTCTTCTTCAACCCTCTTGTATTTGTCAATCTTGTCCATGAGCTAGCGTATGCTAGTGATAGGTTTTCCAGTCAAGGATTTCCTTAAGCCACGCTCGGCTGGTAGGCCAAGCTTGAAGGTGCTGATGGCTATATTATCGAAATCACCTTTTATCTCGTTGAACATCTCCCAATATCGATCTGAATTTTTTTCCAGGGTTTCCACCTCCCTCATGGACAGAGACAACAAGGAAGCTAAAGGCTGGGCAACCCTGCTGCATGTGATGAAGTGAGATCCGAACGGCTGAGTGAGTTCCTCAAAGAAGTCAATGGATTCTACTCTCAGGCCATCAAACCATCTCATTACCACCGGTTCGAAGCTGGATGGGAATACTTTGCACATTAAGGCCTCGTTCCTAGAGTGCACAGCCATCCTTTGGTTGAAGTGGTTGACATGCTTAACAGGGTCTGTCCTTCCATTGTACGCAGTGAATGTGGGCTGAGTGAATTGCCGAGGAAGTTTTCCTTCCTCTATCCTCCGCGTGAAAGGTGACTTAGAAATTTGCTTGAGCACTTTACTTAAAGCATCATTCCCTATTCCTTTGGAAGATGAGTTTTTGTTCCCGTGCCCATGGTGATACTCCTCATCATGCGAGAAGGACTCACTGGGAGAAGTCCTTGATCTCCGTTTGTAACTGTCATCCTCTCCGTTGTTAGAGGAGGAGTAGGAAACGGTAAGAGATTGACTTCTCCATTCGTGGAGTAACTCTCTTTTCAAACGATCAATCTCTTGTTGCATGACTTTGGTGTTCTTTTCATGAGAGAGATAGCTACCACCCCGAGAATGACTTTTGCTGGTGTGGGTAGTACGCACGCTCCCTTCCTGGTCCCATCTACGTTTGAGGTTAACAAAATGGTCCTCCCATTAGGACCCCCTAAATTCTGCCTGGTGTGGAGCTAAATCTACCATAGTTGGAAACCGAACTCACCAACACTCCAGGATTTTCCCACAAACGGCACCAATTGTAGGGGCTAAATTTGGAACCTAACTCAGGATCGAATGGAGTGAGGCCCAAAAAACTTAGAACAATGAATTTATAGAGAGTGGGTTGTAAAACTGGGTCAGAGTGAATTGGATCGCAAGTGAAATAGGCTCAACTTATAGGAACTAAGAAGATGGTTGGATTAAGTTTAGAAAAACAATCCTCGGCACGAGTCCGAGGAGGTTAGCTCTTATATATTCCTTGCAAGTATGATTACAAGTTTGATTCTTAATTACTACAGTATTTCTCTCTTGACTTCTATGGGGAGTTTCTCCTATTATATAGTCACCTTTAAACGATCTTGGCCTTCCACTTGTTGGCCATCCATTTCCTTACTTGAGTGCCTGTCCCATCGGATACTCCCTTAGGCTACCTTGTGCGTTGGGACGGTCAACATAGCCCTATTCAAGGGTCTTCTCCACATTAATGTGGCCAGAAAATTAGCTGCAGAGCCTTAAATGCGGAGGTAGTGGATTCCTTCTCAGATATTTTAGGGCTTCTGTCCGTACTTTGTTTTTGTAATGCTTGTCCGTGCTCGTAGAACTTCCGGGAATACCTCTCTGGATGGTAGACTACCTGTTCAGACCTCGGCATTATCAGTCCGAGGTGACATCTATCCTCGGCCTACCTCTTGTGCCATTATGGCTAAAGTTGACCTCATCACCCTTTAGCACGAGTCCCCTTGATGGTGCTCACCCCTCCCTGACTGGTCTTTAGTCCTCAGCTTGGGCCTTGGGCCCAAGACACACATAAACGATGATCTTTGAGGCCCAATGCCCTTACAATAAACATTATTAGGGTTAATATTCTTTCTGTTTCAATTTGTTTATCCTATTTTAAAAACTTAACTTTTTATTTGTCATGTTTCAAAAATCTATCTTTTTAAGGAACCGTTATTTATTGTCTTATTTGTTGTATAAAAAGGTATAAGTTCCCAAAATTATCCTCCTTAAATTTTTTTTTTTTGGAGAGAAATACCCTCATTAATTTAAACTTTATAAAAAGAATGACATTGACTTTTTAAATAAAATAAAGGGCAAAATAGAAATTTTATTTATTAATTTTTGGTAACAAGTTCGGTTAGGGATTTTGTCTTTTTTTTTTTTTTTTGACAAACAAGGGTTTCTAGACCTTTTTGCATGGTTTTAGACCTAGAACGTTCAAAGAACCATAGAAGGTAGGGATGGCAATCTTGGGGCGGGGCCGAAGGACGGGGTCTCCACCCCCGCTCTGCCTGATTTTGTCTTGCCCCATCCCCACAATTTTTACTCCATCCTCGCCTCGCATGATTTTGTCTTGTCCCATCCCCGCCCCTCATGACAAGAAAAATTTTCTTGCCCCATCCTCGCCCCTTAGGGCTCCACAAAGCCCCGTCTCACCCTGTAAAACTCTACTTCTTGTTGATTTTCCCACAACTATTACAATTTTTTAATAAAACATGATTCATTAATAAAAATATACTTGAAATTACAAATAAATTTATCCATCAAATCAAACTAATTTTTAGGAAAAACTAAATAATATTATCCAAGTGTTTTACAAGACAATATCACAATGAAAACAGAAATCTCTTAGTACAAAATCAATGATTTAATAGTGTATAAGCTTGTTTCTAATAAAGACAAAAAAAAAAACGTTAAAATTAGTACCTTATTTCCAACCTTGCTAGAGAGAAAAAAGATGCAAAGAATCACATTAGGTAGAATAAAATAAATTGATAATATGTTTGTTTAAATAGTAGGGTTTTAGGGTGTGAAAATTTTACAATTTAACCCTTATTAATGCAGAGCGGGGTAGAGATGGGGCGGGGTGGGTCTAAAAAGTCTAAACCCATTCTCACCCCGCCCTATGGTGCAGGGTTAAAATCTTGCCCCATTCCTGCCCTACCACCTTTGCAAGGTGGGGAAAACTCGCATGAGGTGAAGTGGGGAGGGGCGGGTTAAGCAGGACCAGGCAAAATTGCCAACCCTAATAGAAGGGAAAGGTTCAAAGTTTTTAAGGTCAGACCGAGATTCATTGAGGTCAAAATGTGATGACGTCAAAATTAATTTAATATTAGTTAAAATTCAAATAAATTTATTGAATGTGCAAAAATACGGAAATTTGCTCTCAAAAAAATATAGGCAAAATCACTATTTTGGTCCTTATATTTTAGGATCATAGTCAATTTGGTCTCTGTTATTTTTAACTTGCAATCAATCTGGTTCTTACCATTAACTCACTAAAAAAAAAATGCCTACATGGCTAACACATTGCACAATTGGCACACTTGAGCTGATGTGGCTAATAAAATTAAAATAAAAAATTTTCAATTAATATTTTAAAAATCCAGGTCAGAATTTGAATTAAAAATTTAATTTCTCAATTTTAGAGGAAAAATAAAATGAATTAAAAAAAAATGAAACACTCTTAATCGTGGAAGTTTGATCACTTTAGAATTTGTATTTTGTTCCTTTAGATCTATTTATCTTTAGAACTATTTAGAGGTTGAGCATAAGCATAACCGTAATAGCTCGATCTAATCTACATAAGCTTCGCCTCAAGCACATCAAATCCACCACTACCATTAAAGAAATGACATCTAGGTCTTGGTTACTCATCATGTAGTTTGTGTTGTTAATTGGGTTGAATTAAGCTGTTAATAATGGTTTATATCTAGATTTGATCCTTTGTCCTCTACCTTAAAGGTTCTTGTGAATTTCTCTTTAATAGAAGTTTTATTTATTTATATTATTTTATTTTATTTTATTTTATTTTAATAAAACATAATTGAAGTATTTGAATTCAAATAGATAATAAATAAAGATAGAAATTAGATTTTTGAATTTTTTTTCTTTTGTAGTGAGATACTATTACTCATTTAATCTTTTTTGCTTTTTTGTAAGAAATAAAATTAAACTAAAGGGTCTGTTATTTCAGAATTTGTATGAGGATATTTTGGTAAGCCAAAAGTTGAAAACAAAATAGGGGAATCCGCTTATCAGTAGTATAGAAGAAGATACATAGTACAATAGCTCTTATTCCAAACTATACTTGTAATAAAAGGCAAATATTCTTTCTCACGGTACCCCTTTTCCCATTCATCCTTTTAAGGTTTGCCATACAAAGCAAACATGCCATCAATATCATCGTGGCTCAATTCTCTTTTTGTCATACCATAACCCAGAAAAGGGTACATAACAGCATTTACATCTGTACTATGTTCAAGTCCAAGAATGTGTCCAATTTCGTGTGTGGCTGCCGATACCATGTCAAGTTGATTAGCATTTGGTTTATCATTAATGCTCCAGTTCTCATCAGGATCAAAGAGCATTATTGGAAAAGTTGGTGGACCAGCACGCGCTGTAACTTTACCAGGTCCATCCATGTGCATTATTCCTATACTAATGTCAGATGTGGAACTTGGTCGTCCCCTTGCAAATGTAAATTGTGTATGTTTGTGCCATTCTTCGGAACCTGTTTGCATTGCAAAACTTAACTTATCCAATACCTCATGCGTGACACTTGAATTAAAGGTATAGGTGAGATATTTCTTACCCCATTTTGGCTTTCCAGGGAAAAATGCATAATTCGGACTCATGTTGTCAATATCAGAAACTCCACACCGTGGGGTCATCATTACATCGAGGGTGCTAGAGTCGAGCCTCCCTGTAACATTGAGATGAAAATTCTTCTGGAAAGATTTTATTGCATGTTCCAAATGTTCATCGAACTCATCCTTGTCTTTTACACTAGCATGATCATTGCTTAAACCAATGCTGTTGTCTAACTTTAAGTAGCCGAATGCACTGAGATAGTGTTTGATCTCATGCAGCCCTTTCACCGTTTGGCCCTTGTGAGATCCCTCAAGATGTTGAAGGGACTTGAAAGAGTGTCCTTTAATAGGCTGTATTACGAGAAGGAGAAGTATAATTGATAAAAGAAGAGAGAGATTTGTAGCCATGGCTATAGTTGTGTCCAAGAAACACACACATAAACCTTTTTCCTCTACGTGAATAAAGTGAAAGAAAATGACTACCATATATATGCTTGTAATCTTAGTTTTATGGTATCTAGGGTATGTTTGATAGACTGTAATAGGCACGGTAATGTAATAATTATTCTTATAATTTAGTTATTCAATAGTTTGTTTATGTTTTTATTACAGGAAATAGTCACTCATTATGATAGTTATTCTTTAAAATGAGGAATAACTATCCATCTCTAAGGGCACGTTTGGTACACTATAATGATTATTACATGGGAATAGGAATAAGTATTACAAAGAATACATTAAGTTGGAATGTAATAAATATTACTATTCATTAGTTTGGTGACCATTTAATAATAGAATTCTGAATATGTATCCACAGTTTATTAGAGTATAAAAAGAAGGTGTAATTAAATTATTTTTAAGTCAAATTTCTTAAAATACACTTATTTTAGGGTGTTCAAAATAGAGCATAATTAATAAGAGGGAAAATTTATTTTCTTTCCTTTTGAAGATGTGGCAACTAATGACTTTTTAGGAAATTTTTTTTAAAAGTTATTACATAAGGTGAAAGAATAAATATTCAGTACTTTTGATAAAGAACAATTATTCCTCATTTTGAAGAATAACTATTCATAAGAAATAACTATTCATTATAATAAAAACATAACCAAACAACTGAATAGTTATGTCATAGGAATATCTATTACATTACAGTAACTATTACAGTTTATTAAATGTGCCCTAAAAGAGTTGAATCTCTACCTTGTATAAAACAAAAACAAAAAAATATGTAATAGCTATTCCTTAGTAGGTGTATTAATTTCAACAATTAATATATTTCTAAATAAACATACTTTCCATATGCACATAATAATTATGAAAATTAAAAAATAATAACTAATCTCTTTTTCAAATTTAAAAAAATATTATTTTTTAGGAAACATAATTATATGAGTATGATATTTCCTTAAATATATTTAAAGTTTGATCTAAAATGCTTTCATTCCATTGTCTTTAGAATTCTATTATTGTGTTGTCACCAAACAAATGAATAGTAATAAGTATTACATTATAACATTTTGTATTCCTTATGATATCTATTTCTATTCTTATGTAATTACCGTTACAGTCTACCAAACGTGCCCTTAATGTTGAAAATATTTATAGGAAATTCTGAACTAATTCAATAAGGACGTATCTTCATGAGACATTCCAAAAAAAAAAATGCAAAGACGTACATATCATATGTGCATGTTTATTCACATCATGCTCCAAATCAATCAATATATATTTATATATAAAAGCATAGAACTCATGTGGGAGAGCATTTTCACCTCAAAAGATAAAAACTTATTAAAATTCACATCATAGATAAGCACTAATTAAAATTCAAAAGATAAGAACTCTTTATTTTCTTAAATTCATTGTATCAAGACATTTCTCAAGCACCATATTAAAATTTAAAGGATAAAGACTCTTTATTATCTTGGGTTCATTGTTTCCAAACTTTTTTCCCTCCACAAAGCACAAAACTTTTCATATTTCCACTTACCATTCACCTCCTGTATTTCTGCTATATATATATACACCTACCTATAGCCTTTTATTTTCTTGCCATAGGTTAGGTGTTTTTATTTTGTTTTAGCCCTAATAATTTATCAGTTTCTTTGTAATTTCTGACTGCTATGTAGTGTGGTATTGGTATGAGCATCAATCATATAAGTAAAAAATGATGATTATTTTGGAGTTTTCTTTGTTGTTAATCAAGATTATCTTGACTTCTGTTGCAACCTCAAATTTAGTTGCATCTATTCAATAATAGTGTGCAAACGCTGTACATACTTAGTCATATTGTTAGTTCTATCCATCAAAGCTACAATTAAGTAGTTCTTCATGTAATTTTTATGCTCATTCTCATGTATCTTTCACATATAGTACTTATCCACCTGTATTTTTTTGATTACTTAGTTGTTAGTGTTGTTAATTACAGTTGTTGCAATTTTTTTGGATTATTTTCAAATTATTTAATTTGTTGTTATGGTTTTATTATTATATTATTAGCCATGTTAATTTCAAGTTTGCCAATTGTGTAATCCGTTAGTCATGAAATCATTTTCCATTAAAAATAAAAAGTACCAAATTGACTACTACTAAAATATAAAGACTAAATTGACTGTGACTTCAAAATATAAAGACCAAAATAGTATTTTCACCTTCTAAAAAAAACATTGTTAGGATTAATATAATTATAACTAAAAGTGGCCTTACCCATTGGAGCCGCTTCTTTAGGAGCACCAAATGATAGCCTTACAATATCAAAACCACCTTAATTTTAGGAGGCAAAGAGTTAACAAAATTTAAATATCCTTAGCAAAATCCACTCAAATTCAAATATCCTTACCGTATCAAAACCATCTTAATTCTAGGAGACAAGAGTTAGCACAATTTAAATATTCTTACCATATTAAAATGCACAATTCAAATATCTTTGAATTTGCTTATTCGCAATGCTTTTAATCTCAATTCAATTGGGTTTCAAACTTTCAATTACACTGCAAAAACATTATTAAAAAAAAGTTAAGAATTATTTTTCAGTTTAAAAAGGTTTAGATGCAAAATTACTATGTTAACTTAAAAGGGTTTTTTTTTATTTTTTTTATTCGAGTTTGGTCTAGGTATCTACATGTCATAAATTCAGGTTGGATTTTGGTATATCGGATCCATAGCCATCCCTAACTAGCATTACTCATTACTTTTTTTTTTTTTAATACAATATAAAAATTTTACTCTAACATAATTCAAGTATATATGTGTGTGATACTCCTTCTTAAAGACTTGAACCCCAACCCCTGCCTTCCACACCCCTTAGACATAAGTACTTATACTTATAGAATGACTATCATGCACCCCTTCCACACCCCTTAGACATAAGTACTTATACTTATAGAATGACTATCATGCCAATGGTGCGTAGTGGTAGCATTACTTATCACAAAATGCTGATCAAGTGAAAGGAGCATAAATTATGGAGTGAAATAAGGGATGTGTGGTATAAGAGCTTTTCTTGGCTTTGACTCACATGTGGGACACATGTAGGCTTATGGAAGTACATGTTTTCTAAGTCCACATGATTCTTTCTTCTTCTTCTTCTTCCATTTTTTTTTTTTTTTTTTTTTTTGGAGAAAGCACATGATTCTTTCTTTGGTCTTAAAAGTGTATAAAAATCCTCTTTTTGGGCCCTCCAAACCAAATTTCCATAAAATCCCCAAAAAATCGCTTCAAGTGGGCTTGGGCCACATGGGATGAGATAAAGTAGAAAGAACAATGGTTAGGCCTTGCATGTTTTAGGCTATATTGTTGGCTGGCTTTCAAATGGACCTTTGTAAAAATTTGGTCCGCAATGTAATCAAATCTCCTTTCGTTGCCCATTACTTAAAACACAAAAACAAAACCAATGGCTTTATTAGTTCGTTGTCTAATGCTTTATTCCTTTTGGGGGGCGTTTGGTTTGTCGTAATGTTAAATTAAGCCGTAATATTATATTATTGTAATCATTAATGTAATCTCAATATAAAAATATAACATTACTTTGTTTAGGAAGATGATGAGATTAAGATGATTTGATATGTTTTGTATTTAAAATTATGGTTATGCTAGAAAAAATAAAATAAACCAAAAATCTTAATATCACATCATCTTAATGTGCATCACATTAAGGGCACATCACAACAAACCAAACACCCCTTTAAAGAAAAAAGGTATAAAATAAACTAACCAATAACTCACACAAAGTACGATATAATGTTAACAAAATCTTTGTTTAATTATTTTAATATTGTAGAAATCTTTTTCTAAATCCTTTATTTATTACAACTAAAAACAAAAAAGAGTATAAGCATTTAATTTTTGAATTAAAAAAAAACATGTTAACTTAAAAAAAAAAAAAAAAAAAAACCATCCACACAAAAGGCATTTTGTTTTTCTTTTTATAAGTCATTGAGGGACATCAATATAATCACAAACTTTTAAGAGTGTATATTTTATAATTGGGTTGGGTTTAGATAACATCTGTTGTAACTCTAAACAATATTACACCAACAAATATTTTTTAATTGAATGTGAATTTTGACAAATCGACCGTTGGATTATATTATCTTTGTATATTCTCCATAATTGCAAAATTTCAAGGTGATCAAAGATTGATAATCATGTCATCTATCAATTGTATAAATTTCAGTTTTTGTAGTTTAAAATGATGCATAAAAGATGAGTTTATGGATTGAATGGTAAATAATATCCCATTGGTATGAAAATTGGCATGCATGTTTAGAATATATAGAACATGTAATCCAACGGTGGAATTTTCAAAATATAAATTCATTAACACATTATTGGGTAGCGTTCTATTACTTAGAGTTATACCAGGAATAACTTGAACACAACTCTTTATAATTATATCATCTCGAATATTTTAAAGTCAAATTATCAAAACGTGTATTTTAGAATAATCATTTCATTGTTTCCTTATTTATAACCAACAACATTGAGAAAAAATACAAAATTAGTAATTGCCCAAAAGAGATATAGTTTATAATAATAATAGTAACTATCAATAACATTGGAGAGTAAAAGAACATCCGAAAAAAAAAAAAAAACCAAACTATTTATTTTCTCATAAAAATTAATCCTATATATATATATATATATTTTTTTTTTTACACATGAGCACGTGTCTTCTTTACCATTCACTACTTTGTATCATCTATTGTCCTCTCAGTCTAATATTTTGAAGCCCAAACAAAATAGATCTTTGCAATACTTATACTCTAATTTTTATTTTTTCTCAATTTAATTTTCAAACTACAAGTGTAAAATAAGTGAAAAATATTATGTTGCAGGTAATAAATGTAGAAAATAAATATACATAACACATGTACAAAGTAAGAAGAATACTCTGCATGCAAATCCTTATTAAAAAAAACTCAATGACATGGTAAAAATAAATAAATAAATTATATAGAAAATTCCTCATACCATCATAATGAAATGATTATGCCCGACTAAATGCAAACATTAATAAATTTTATTTATTTATTTTTATATAGAAGAGATATGCTGAATTTTATAAAATTTGGCAATATCAGCTAAAAAGTACATCATGAAATTATGGAAGAACATCCTCCATCCACACCAAATAACCACTAACATGTCTTGCAAGCATTATATATTAGATTATGTAATATATACATAATTGACAATGCAATAGCTCTTATTTTAAACCATACTTGTAATAAAAGGCAAATATTCTTTCTTGTGGTACTCCTTGTCCTATTTAATCTCTAAGCACTACAAAAAACTAGACCTATAGTGGCGTTTTCGATAAACGATGCTATAGGAAAATCTATAGTTGCGTTTGGAGAATTCTATAGTGGTGTTTAAAAAAAAGGGTTTATAGCAGGGTTTCCAACAGCCTATAGTGGTGTTTGTCAAACGCTACTATAGACCAGGACATATAGTGGCGTTTGACAAACGCCACTATAGACACTTTTTTTTTTTTTTTGGTTGGGTAGGACTTATAATGGCGTTTGTCAAATGCCACTATTGGCCCTTGAAAGACCAGGACCTATAATGGCATTTGACAAACATTATTATAGGCACTTTTTTTCTCTCGATTGGGTAGGGCCTATAGTGGCCTTTGACAAATGCCATTATTGGCCTTTGTAAGAGTAGGAGCTACAGTGGTGTTTGACAAACGCCACTATAGGCATTTGTAATAGTAGGACTATAGGCACTTTTTATTTCAGATTTTTTTTTTTTTTTTGAGGTTTGGTTTTTTTTTTAATAAGAGCTAGAGGAAAAAAGACCTATAGTGGCATTTGTCAAATGCCACTATAGGTCTTGGTCTTATAAGGGCCTATGGTGGCGTTTCGCAAATGCCATTATAGCCCAGCACACAAAAAAAAAAAAATAAAATAAAAAATAAAAAAACTGAATGGCCATTCAATTTCAGCGTAAACAAATTATGGAATATGCCAAGAATATTCTATGGCATATTCTAGAATATTTGAATAATATATATATATATATATGTATATATTATTATATATTTATATTTAAATGAGAGATACTACGTTTACAATATTTTTACAAAAAATTATAAGTGCTTAGTTGTTATTAGTTCAAATTTAAATTTAACATTAAGATTACTTTTTTGCTCTAATAATAACAATCAGTAATAACCTGCCACTTAAGATTTATTGCAAAAATATTGTGAACATATTATTTCTCTATTTAAATTTGTATATATATATATATATATGTGCGCGTAAAAAAAGTGTTAAAAAAATTACAAAATATAAAGTCCACCTACCCCCACTCACCTTATCAATTCATTTTTTCCACGTCTAGCCAACTTCTTTAGAGTCTTTTTTTTTTTTTTTTCCTGATCTCCACTTCTTTAGACTTCTTTTTATCCCTTACTCTCACTCACCTTATCAATCCATTTTCTCCACGTCTAGCTAGCTTCTCCACTCTTCTTTTCTCTCTCTTTTTTCCTTCTTTCACTCTTCTTTCACTACACGCCTGGATTTATTCTTTTCTCTTCCTCTCCATTTTGATTTTATTTCCCCTATTTTATTTGTGGTGGTGTTAATGTTAGTGGGTTTTGGATTTGAAGATGGCGTTGCAACTTGTTAATTTTGTAAATGGTGTTACTGTTATGGGATTTGTGATTGAAGAAAGAGTGTTATTGTGTTTGATGCCATTAGTTGCATAGTTGCAAGTAAGTATTTTTTAAAAAAAATTTTAATGATTGTTTTGGTCTTTTCCTTGATTAATTTTTGTGAATTCTTTGGCTTTTTATTATTGATAGGTATAGAGATCATAAGTTTGATAATATCTTTGTTAATAGAAACAAAAAAGTAGTGAAAAATTTGAAATCTATTTGATGATTTCTTATTGTAGGTTGGTCTATGGCAGCTGAATGAGTTGGGGTGGAGTTGCTATTTTTTTTTTTTTTTGGATGTGAGCATATTGTGTTTGATTTTGAATTTTTTTTGTGGGTTTGTGTTTCATTTTGAATTTGCTGGGCTATAGTGTTTGTATTTTGTATTTTGTATTTTTTTGAATTTGTATTTTTTTTGGGTTTGTATTTTGTTGAATGTATTTTGTTTTATTTATGTTTTTTTTTTTGTATCTTTTAATTTAATTACAATTTTAGTTCAATTAAAAAAAAACATTTGATTTAATTTTTGGTAATCAAAATTTTTTTTGTTGGTGGTTTTCGGCTATAGTGGCATTTGTAGAATGCCATTATTGTACTGTCACTATAGACCTATAGTGGCGTTCTAAAAAGTTGCTATAGCATTTTTTTTTTTTTTTAAATTGGTCTATAGTGGCATTTTTCGTAAAATGCCACTATAGCAAATGTTACTATAGCCCAAATGGGCCTATAGTAGCGTTTTTAGTACCTATAGTGGCGTTTTACAAATGCCACTATAGGCATAGTTTTTTGTAAGGTGTGCCATACAAAGTAAGCATGCCATCAATATCATCATGGTTCAATTCTCTTTTTGTCATTCCAAAATTTAGAAAAGGGTACATAACAGCATTTACATCTGTACAATGTTGAAGTCCAAGAATGTGTCTAATTTCATGTGTGGCCACCGATACCGTGTCAATCACCATTTGGTTTATCAATGCTCCAGTTCTCATTGGCATCAAAGTGCATTTTTCCCATAGTTGGTGGAAAAGCATGAGCAAAAACCTTACTAGGTCCATCAAATGGTTGGTCATCTCCATGCCAACCCCTTTAATATCCTATCACAACGTCAAATGTGGAACTTGGTTGTCCCTCTACAAGTGTAAATTGTGTATGTTTGATCCTTTCTTCGAAACCCTGTTGCACTATGGGTCCTAACTTTTCCAGTACCTCAGGCTTGACACTTGAATCAAAGGTATAGATGAGATGGTTCTTGTCTCATTTTGGCTTTCCATTGTACAATGCATAATTCAGACTCATGTTGTCATCATCAGTTTCTCCACACCGTGGAGTCCAGGGACGAACGCAGGATTTTAAGCCGGGGGGGGGGGGGCCAGAGATAAGCAAATTTTTTTTTTCCAAATATGCATCCATATAGTATTAATAAACTATCAACCAAAACAAATACCCAAAAATCATTGTTTCTTAATATATTAAGATACAATCTACTAACAAAAACAAAAGATGCGAAACACTATTGTTTCTTTATACAATCATCTATGAAAAGGGAACTCGACGCTCTTTCAAATCTTTAAAATCATCTACTATTGAATCCAAACTAAATGTCGAAGCTATATCCTTTTCAATGTATAACATCAAAGAGTCATTCAAAAAGTCATCTTCCATTTTGTTTCGAAGTTCAGTTTTGACAAGTTTCATAGCTGAAAATGCTCGCTCTGTAGTAGCAGTAGAAATTGGAAGAGTAAGCACAAGTATCACCATTCTATAAACAAGTTTGTAGTGTTCTGAATTTCCAGTTCTCACTAACCATTGAGACAACTCAGATAAACTTTTCAATTTTTTGAACTCTGGATCTTGGACTACATTATGCTCAAAATGATAAAGCTCCTTCTCCAACACTTGTTTGTCATAATCTGTGAAATCTTGTGGATAGAAATTCTTTACCAACAAACAAAGATCACTAATTCTGAAAGATTTTAATGCCTCTCGAGGTTCTAAAGCTGAGCTAAGCCTAAGCAACTCCATTGCATCTTCATTAAACCGATAATTTAGTTCCTGTAGTTGAGAATCTATTATAGCATAAAAAATATTTACTCAATAATGATGCTCATTTGTAACGTTATCTGGTTGATTACGAGCTCGACCTCGCCTCGCAACATAACGAGCATTCATATTCAGGACATCAATGCGATGCTTCTCACAAAATGATATCACAGTGGTGAGTAAGCCATCCCATCCATTATTTCTAAATTTTTGGATAAGTGCTTTAGTAGATGAAACTAAATGCATAGCATTTAAAATGTCTTGAGATTGGCTTTGCAAAGCTTCACAAAGTTTATCAGTGATCTCCATAGTTTCCTTCTCAAGATGCAAGATGAAAACAAATTCAAATGAAGTTAAACCTTCATAAGCTGACTCTCATTCTGCCCGATTTTCTCCATCAATTGCACCATCAATTATATTTTGTAAAACTTCAATAGTTGAACTAAACATCCTTAATAAGCTAGAAATTGATCTAAAATGTGAACTCCAACGTGTTTCTCCAGGTCGTTGTAAAGTGCCAATTTGATTAAGTCCACTTCCAATCTCAAGCTCTTCAAGATCAATCAAAGGTGCTATTTCATTAGCATTGGCAACTTTCAATTGCTCATTGCGCTTGCATGAAGCACTAACAATTTTGATTAGAAAAAGCAATGTAAGAAAAAAATGACTAATGGGAACAACTTGTTTTGATGCTTTTACTAATGCCAATTGTAAGTGATGTGCAAAACAATGGATATAGTAAGCATATGGGCAATCATTCAAAATTAAAGCTTGTAATCCATTTCACATACCTCGCATGTTGCTTGCTCCATCATATCCTTACCCTCGAATATTTTGTATATCTAAGCAATATTGAGATAACAAAGAATATATCCTCTTCTTTAGAGTCAAAGCTGCAGTGTCAACAACATGAATAAGCCCAAAAAAGCGTTCTTTCACAAAGCCTTCTGCATCAACATATCTAAACACCACAGCCATTTGCTCTTTCATGGACTCATCACAAGCTTCATCAACCATTATGCAAAACTTTGCATCACCAATTTCTTCCCGAATGGCCTTCTTCACTTTGGCTGAGAAAACATGTAGAATTTCCTTTTGAATCCTAGGTGATGTGTAGGTTGCATTTTTTGGAGCTTTTTCTATTATTTCAGCAACCTTCTTATTCCAAAAAGTCACAATACCCAATGATTCATGAAAGTTCTCACGATTTAATGAACTAAAACTTTCATCTCGACCTCTAAAAGCTATAGCTTGAAAGGCAAGATATCGCACAATAAAAATTGTAGCCTTCAATTGCAACCGATTATTTGCAATTTGTTCAGTAGTGAAATGATCAACTACCCTTTGCAAATGTTGCGATTGGTTCATCAAATCCTTACACATTTGCTCAGCAACTCTATGAGCTGAGTTAGGATATTTTCCTATATGAACTTGAAAAGAACAATCTTTGCCCCCAACCTTTTTTCAATTTCTAAATCCACCAACAATAAATGTATTTTGTCCCACAACCACATTTGGATTATGAAAGACAAAGCAAGGTAGACAATAAGCTGCATCTGTTGTAGGAGAATATTCAAGCCATTTTGAATTATTTCTATACCAAGAAGCTTGAAAGCTACGATTGTGCTTTTCACTTTTTTTGAATGTCTCTAGAGGAGGTTGGTGCGGACCTTTTTTAATGTAAGCCCGTCGAATTTTATCACGTTGATTAACATGATATTCCCATATTTGTTTGCGTGTTCCGAGATCATAATCCAAAGAATCAAGGTCAATTCTTTGAAATTGTGTTTGAGAGATTGGAACATCCTCATTTTCCGGAATTGGAACATCCGCATTTTCCGGAATTGGAATAGCAACATTAGTTGTTGGCAATTCCACGTTGACTTCGGAAGAATTTGAAGTTGAACATTTTCTTTTGAAAAAATCAAGTATTGTAGTTGATTTTTTCATGATCTACAAATAAAATAAAAATTATATAAGAATTACCGTTATTTTTTTAAATTTGTTTGATAATTTCTTATATTATATGATTTATTTTTTTTCTTTTTGTCTTTGGTCTGCCTTTAATGTCTTTGTGTTTAAATTGTCTTTATTTATGTCTCTGTGTTGTCTCTTTCTTTATTTATATCTTTTATGTTTTTTGTATCTTTGTGTTGTCTCTTGTCTTCATCTTCCTAATTCTGACCCACTAACCCAAATATCCAATGAATCCCACTACAGACAGTCAAGCACTACTAACAAAAACTTTTCTTAACTTTACCTTTTTTTTTGTTTTTTGTTTTTTTTTCCTCCCCTGTCACTTGCCTTTGCCCAACAGCAACTCCACTTTTCCCTATTCCCTATTATTATGTCCAACTAATGTCCAACTACCGGTCAACAAAGAAAAAACCATCTGACTATCACTACAATCTCTACTCTCTCTATCTATCTCTTTTATCTATATAATGCAAGAGCCACAAACACAGAGTCACAAAGCCAAAACCCAAAAAAAAAAAAAAAAAAAAAAAAAAAAAAAACACAAACAGTTCAGTTCAGTTCGGCCGCAGCACAAGCACCAAATCACCAAATCAGTTCAGTAACTTCAGTTCATCAGTAAAAACACAAACAAGAAACACTCAAAACACCACAAGCACAGTTTCTTTGATTCTCAGAATCTCAGATCACAGATTCACAAGGTTTTGAAATTTGAAGGAAAAGATAAGAGTTAAAGAGTAAATACCTGTGATTCTGTGGACTGTGATTCTGTGAAGGCTCGAAGCTGGGCTGGGCAGATCGGGAAATGGCAACCGGCGGCAACGGCGGCAAGTGGATCTCGTCTCGCGTGGTGGCGTGGGTCTCGCTCTCACCGGTGTGGGTCTCGCTTGAAGCTGGGTTCGCACTTCACACTCTCTATCTCTCTCCGTCACGACGTCACGGCAACACCACTGCGGCGCTGCCTCTCTGTCTCTCTCTGTCTCGCTCGTAGCTCTCGCCTCTCAGTCTCTCACTTTCCTTTCTTTCTTTTTTTTTTTTCTTTTTTTTCCTTTGGTTTTTGCTTTCTCCGTTTGGTTTTGGACTGCTGAGGGCTGAGATTTTTTTTTTTGGTTGTGGATTGACATGGGTTATGGGCTCTGCTCTGAGCTGGCCGAATGATGGGCTAGGGGAAGGGGGGCCGGAGCAAAAATTTCAGGGGGGCCCAAGCCCCTTTTTTTTTTTTTGGAAAAATTTTACTTACTAAAAATTTTTTTTTTTTTGGCCCAGGGGGGGCCTGGGCCCCCTTAGCCTTGTACCTGGGTCCGTCCCTGGTGGAGTCATCATTTTATCGAGGGTGCTAGAGTTGAGTCTCCCTGTAATATTGAGATGAAAATTCTTCTAGAAAGATTTTATTGTGTGTTCCAAATGGTCATCAAACTCATCTTTCTCTTTTACACTAGCATGATCATATTTGCTCAAACCAATGCTGTGGTTTATCTTTAAGTAGCTGAATGCACTGAGATAGTGTTTGATCTCATGCAGCCCTTTCACTGTTTGGCCTTTGTGAGATCCCTCAAGATGTTGGAGGGACTTGAAAGAGTGGCCTCCAATAGGCTGTGTTACAAGAAGGAGAAATACAATTGATAAAAGAAGAGAAAGATTGGTAGCCATGGTTATAGTTGTGTCCAAGAAACACGTAATAAACTTTTTTCCTCTATGTGAATAAAGGGAAACAAAATGACTGACCATTGAATAACAGATTTGGAATTCAATCCTTATTTACCCCAAAAACTGATTTGTGTCTCGGTTTGATGATGAAGAGCTACCATCATTCATCAAGAGAGAATATCATAAGTTGAAACTCTCTTTAAAAAAAGAAAAAAAAAAAAAGACTACTATATATATGTGTGTGTGTGTGAAATCTTAGACCTATGATATTTAATGTTGAAAATATTAATAGGAAATTCTGAAATAATGCAAGGACTTGTCTTTATAGGACATTCCAAAAAAAATGCAGGGACGTGTCATATATTTGAAAAAGTCAAATCTGCATTCACATCTCACGAATTGCTATTTTTCTTTTTTTCTTTTTATTGGTGAACTGTTTTTTTTTTTTTTTCTTTTTGTTATAATTGTTCGGAAATTTCCATTGTTGGATCTTTTCTAGCAGAATTCTAAGGAATTGAATGTCACAAAGGAAATTCCCTCACATCCTTTTTGTTATAATTTACATCTTTTTGCCTTTTTCTTTTTGAGGACTAAACTTATTCTTAGATTTGATTGTAAGTTATAATATTAGAATAAAATTTAGGGTAAGTTACATGTTTAATCCTAACTTTTACTCTATGTTTGTATAGTAATTTAGTCCCTAAAATATTAAATGTGTCAATTTAGTCCCTAACATTTTGGTATTGTGTCAAAATAGTCTTTGCCGTTAATTGACGAATGGAAAATGTTGACTTGACTATCAGCCAAAATAAGAAATTATTTCTTATGTCACATATATTGCCACATGAAATTTTTAAAAAAAATTAAGAAAATTAATTTCAAGAATTTGTTGTAATTGTAAGATAAATTTAAAGTTGCGGAATAAAATACACATACCTCCAGCCATAGTTGTTTAAGTTTTTGAAGAAAAGAAGACTCACTATATGATGATAGTGTATATAAAAGGGTCTTCTAGTCTATGGCCTTTACCTCACATATGTGCTTTTATGGAAACACAGGCTATATATATATAGGCTAGACTAGGGACCCTTTTAGATGAAGATTTTCATAACTCTCCTTCCATCAAGGAGCTTAAAAGTTGTAACTTCATGGTGGTTATTAACCAAATGGGTTACACCATTTGAGAGTTACTAAAGGATGTTATATCTAAAATGTAACTTTCACAAATAGGAAACTTAAGACATGAAATAAGAAACTTAAGACATGAGTTTCATCTTCAAATGTGGGCCACATAAAATTTTCTTTAAGGAGATATAATCCTACATTCTCCCACTTGGCCCACATGAAATTTAAATAACTCAATAAGTGCTTATCATTATGCTATAGCCACGATATTATCCATGTCACTAGTTGTGAAATGCTCCCACTCAAATAAAGAATCCAATACATGAATCATGGCGGTAATCCCCTCAATTATAACGAGTATTTCCTTCCATGTATTACAATGTAATGTAATCCTTACATGAGTACTTTATGGGCCATTAATTCTTTATGAATGGACTACCTATTAGCCATTTGGGTCCTCCTCTAAGCATCCCCATAGATATATTGTCCTTTATTTATCCCTATGGATTAAATAGACTTTGTACTTTATGTGCACAAAATATATATTGTTTTTTATTCTCTAAGAATAAGCAAATATGTGTCCCAAATACAAAACAACTAAAGAGAAATTAAACATCAAATAAGTTATTAAGTCCCATATGTTCCACATGGTCCTTATATGGTTTGGTCGGCAAACCTTTAGTCATGGGATCAGCAATCATTAGCTTAGTACTAATATGCTCGATGGACACCTTTTGTTTCTTAACATTCTCTCTAACCTTGAGGTACTTTATTTCGATATGCTTACTTCGGCTTCCACTTTTATTATTCTTAGAGAAGAAAACTGCAGCTGAATTGTCACAAAAAATCTTTAGAGGTCTCAATATAGAATCGACAATCTTGAGACCTATGATAAAATTTCTTAACCATAATGCCTATGTTGTTGCTTCATAGCATGCAACAAATTCTGCCTCCATGGTAGACGAACCAACAAGTGTTTGCTTAGTACTTCTCCAAGATATAGCTCCTCCAGAAAGAAGGAAAATATATCCTGAAGTAGACTTTCTTGTGTCTATACACCCGACAAAATCCGAATCTGAATAACCAATCACCTTCAATTGATTAGTATGTCTGTAAGTCAACTTGTAATCCTTGGTACCTTGCAAGTACCTCATAACCTTTTCACAGCTTTCCAATGATCCAAACTAGGGTTACTTTGATATTAACCTAATAACCCCACTATAAGCTCGATATCAGGCCTTGTGCATACATCAAGCTACCTACCGCAGATGCATACAGTATGTTCTTCATTAGCTCTCACTCTAATTCATTTTGAGGACATTGATTCTTACTAATTTGTCTCCTTTCATAATGGGTGCTACTGTAGGTGTACAATCTTTCATTCTGAATCTCTTCAATACTTTTTCAATATAGGCCTTTTGAGACAGTCCTAACATTCTTTGTGATCTGTCTCTATGAATCTCAATGCTAATGACATATGAGGCTTCACCTAAATCCTTCATCTCAAAGTTTTGGGAGAAATTGTTTTGTCTCATGTAACAAGCCCAAATCACTACTTGCAAGTAGAATGTCATCCACATATAGGACTAGGAAAATGTATTTGCTCCCACTGACCTTAAGGTATATACATTGATCAACAGTGTTCTCAACAAATCCATATGGAGCGATAACATTGTGAAACTTTATATACCATTGTCGTGAGGCTTGCTTTAGCCCATATATAGATTTCTTTAACTTGCAAACCAAATGACTGTCTTTATCAGCATAAAATCCTTGAGGTTGGACCATGTATACCGCCTCTTCTAGATCCCCATTCAAGAATGCCGTTTTCACATCCATTTGATGTAACTCTAAATCAAAATGAGCTACTAAGGCCATAATTATTCTAAACGAATCCTTCTTAGAAACTGGAGAGAAGGTTTCATGGTAATCAATGCCTTCTTTTTTAGTAAAACCCTTGGCTACAAGTCTAGCTTTATATCGTTCAATGTTACCAGAAGCATTTCTTTTGGTTTTATAAACCCATTTACAGCCAATAGCTACTACTTCCTTTGGCAACTCAACGAGATCCCAACTTGATTTTTAGCCATAGACTCCATCTCTTCCTTCATGGCATCATACCAAAGTGTGGAATTACTATCACTCATGGCTTAAGAAAACGAAGTTGGATCATCTTTAGGCCCGATATCAAAATCAGACTCTTGGAGATATACAATATAATCATCAGTAATTGCTAGTTTCCTTATTCTTGAGGATCTTCTTACACCTTCTGCTTCTTTTGCATTTTCAGAAATTTCAGCAGTTGGTTTAATGAGCTTGTTCTTGATGGGTTTGTTGCTCCTCAAGGATATCATTTAAGGGTAGCTCAATAAAATCTTATGCCTCCTCAAACTCTATCCTTCTAGGAAAAGCATTCCCACTAAGCTCGAAGTCCTCAAGAAATTTAGCATTTCTAGCCTCAACTATTCTTGGAGTGTGAGAAGGACAATAAAACCTAAACCCTTTGGAGTTTACTGCATATCTAATAAAATATCCGCTAATTGTCCCTGGGTCTAGTTTCTTTATATGTGGATTATAAATCCTTACTTCAACAGAACAACCCCATATGTGCAAATGATTTAAACTCGACTTCCATCCATGCCATAATTCAAAAGGTGTTTTGAAAACAACCTTAGATGGAACCCTATTTAAGAGATACACAGCGGTTTTTAAAGCTTCACTCCATAAGGATAAAGGAATATCGGAGTTACTCATCATACTCCTTACCATATCCATAAGCGTACGATTCCTCCTTTCAGAAACACCATTTTGTTGTGGTGTACTTGGCATTATATATTGAGCAATGATGCCCTCTTCCTGAAGGAACTTAGCAAATGGACCTGGCAATTGTTCCTTTTCTGTGTACCTACCATAATAGTCCCCACCTCTATCTGATCTAATTATTTTAATTTTATTTTCTCTTTGTTTCTCTACTTCTGCCTTATAGGTTTTGAAAGCATCTAGTGCCTCAGCCTTATCATATAAAAGGTAGAGATACATATATCTTGTATGGTCATCAATGAATGAGAAATATCTTTGACCATTTAGGCAAGGAGTAGCAAATGGTCCACATATATCAGTGTGTATGATTTCAAGAATTTTAGAGCTCCTCTTGGCACCTTTAGTGGTCTTATTGGTCTGCTTACCCTTAATGCAGTCCACACAAGTACCAAAATCAGCAAAATCAAACGTTTTTAGAACTCCATCTTTCACCAATCTTTTAATTCTTTCTATGGAGATATGTCCCAATCTCCATGCCATAGCATAGAGGAATTCTCATTAATCAAGCTCCGCTTTATACCAACATTAATATGCATATTTAGATAATTGCATTCAAAACTGGGGTCACTATCAATTTTAAATAAACTATCAACTAAGGTTCCACCTCCAATATGAACTTTATTTTTAAAAATACTTAAAATTGAGTTTTCAAATAAAAATCTGTAATCAACAATAACAAGTTTGGAAATGGAAATTAAGTTTTTGGAAAATGAAGGTACATAGAAAACATTATTTAAATCTAATACATATCCAATTTTTAAAATCAGACAAAAAGTCCCAACTCCCTCAACTTTTGAACACATTCGATTTCCTAAATAGATGCATTGTTCATTTTCTTTCGGCTTCCTTAAATTCAGAAAACCCTGCATGGAGTTGACAATGTGAATTGTGGAACCAGAGTCAACCCACCATGTATTATTTGGAGCTTCAACAAAAAAGGATTCATGACACACTAATGAAATGAGATTACCTTTCTTTTCGAGCCATTTCTTGTACTTTAGGCAGTCTTTCTTCATATGCCCTTCTTTCTTGCAGAAAAAACACTTAGTTTTGTTTTTATTGTCATTATGCTTTATGTGTTTTTTCTTCACTTGCAAGGCATTCTTACCCTTCCTAGCATTTTCTTTAACATGAGTGGCCAAATGAGCACTTTCAACTTTCTCATGTTTTAATCTCTCTTCCTCTTGAACACACATGGTCAAAAGTTCATTTACTAACCATTTATTTTTATGTGTATTATAAGGTATTTTGAAAGGACCAAATTCAAAGGGGAGAGAATTCAATATGAAATGGACTAGGAATGACTCAGAAATCTCAACTTCTAAGGACTTAAGTTGAGCAACCATGTCCCTCATTTCCATAATGTGCTCATGCACATTCTTAGAACAGTCAAAAGTTTTACTTGAAAACATTTTCATCAAGATACTTGCCAAAGCCTTGTCATATCTTATGAATTGTTCTTCAATGGCTTTCATAAAATCCTTAACCTTATTACATTCAGGAATAGAACCCCTAATGTTCTTATTTATATGGGATTTGGGATTTTATGAACATTAAACTTAAGCATTTAGATCGCTCCCACTGTTCATAGTCAAGTTTATCATTTGGTGCACTTGATTCTGTGGGGACGGATGGTTCATCCACACGGAGCGCCAAATCAAGATCCATGCATCCTAATGAAATATGATAATTTCTTTCCAGTCATTATAGTTGTCACCAATTAGCATTGAAACACATGAAGAATCAGTTATATAAGCAGTAGGAATTACTGCAATAACCAAGAAAAAAAAACTTTAATGCTATGAAATATAAACCTTAATTCTAAACCAACCAATGTCAATTTAGTAGTAAATTCCAACCTTCATATGGGTAGAGGTGCATCACACATGAATTTACCAAAATACTTTAGTAATAAGACTAGTAAATATAAACAATGAGAATAAAATTTTCCATACCTTTGGGCCTAGGAAAACTATATTCTTAATGCCTAATTCACCTTCTTATTGCAATTAAATCATAAAAACAATAACCTCCCTATGGGGCCAAGTTATTGCTTTTCATGAATTAATTACAATTTAGATGTCTTTATTCTTAATGAAGTATTATAAAAATTAACTTGATGTGATTATCATTATGGCTTAAGATGCTATGGCTATTCTCAAGTCATTTTGATATTCACCCCCTTCAAATGACATCATAAAGATAAACTAAACGTCATATTTGTCAATTAAAATAAACCATAAAATGATATTTAAAGACAAGTGTAAGAAACTGTAAATACACTAAAAATATCATAAATTTTAACTATGTAATGATTAAATTTCCATATATAGTCACAAACTTTATAAAATCACTGCACACTATATGTAAGTCAGACAAGATAAGTTCTTCTAAATAACAAAGAAGCATAATAATCTATATGCAAAGTTATCAATTATCATGATAGATGTTCACTTTCATAAGAAGCTTAAATTTGAAAAACCAATCATAATCTCCACAAAAACATTCGGCCAATGCCAAATGCAAAAGGAATAATTTTCCATAGATAGTCGTCTATATCCAAAAACTATCCCATATTAAAGCCATCCAGCCCAAATGATGGTAAAAGCTATTTCAATGATAGGCTTCAATACTATATGCTATGACCCACACATGAGATACATGGCATAAAACTTAATTCTATTCCATTCTTCTTAAAATTGGGTTTGTTGATGTTTGTTAAAAAGGTCAGATTTTGATGTCATAGTTAATTTAGTTGAAAGGTCCTAGCACAAAAGAATATACAATGCAAATACTTTATATCCTTAAATCCATATGTGCACCGGAAATTTAGCAAAATCATAGAAAAATCTATGAATGAAAAATTACTAAACAACATAGCATGAAGGAGGCTCTGATACCAAATGTAAGATAAATTTAAAGTTGTGGAATAATATACACAAACCTCCAGCCATAGTTGTTTAAGTTTTTGAAGAAAAAAAGACTTACTATATGATGATAGTGTATATAAAAGGGTCTTCTAGTCTATGGCCTTTACCTCACACATATCCTTTTGATGGAAACACAGGCTATATATATAGGCTAGACTAGGGACCCTTTTAGATGAAAATTTCCATAACTCTCCTTCTATCAAGGAGTTTAAAAGTTGTAACTTCATGGTGGTTATTAACCAAATGGGTTACACCATTTGAGAGTTACTAAAGGATGTTATATCTAAAATGTAACTTTCACAAATAGGAAACTTAAGACATGAAATAAGAAACTTAAGACATGAGTTTCATCTTCAAATGTAGGCCACATAAAATTTTCTTTGAGGAGATATAATCCTGTAATATCCTAAATAGTTGCTTGGCTCATTTTACTAGGTGGTATACTTCGATTTGAACAAAGCAAGGGAAAACAAGAAAGATAATAATAAAGTGAAGAATTTTAGAAATAATGTGTAAAGCACAGTGAATCAATGGTGGGTTTGATTTATTTTCTCATCGTGTGTGTGTTTTTTCTAATATTTTGTTAGAGTAGTGAATGTGAATCAATTCAATGGGTGAGCTTGATTTTTTGAGACTAGAACTCATGGGGATTTCAATCCCAAATTTGTCGTTTTAGGGATTTTTTTTAATTAAAAAAATTATCAAAACCGTACACCACCAATGCGGCAGCATATGTGGCATAAAAAATAATTTTTTTATTTTTTATTTTGACTATTAGCTATATTAGTATTTTTTATTCATTACTTAATTAATAGTGGAGACTATTTTGACACAATATCAAAAGGTTAGGGATTAAATTGACACATTTGAAATGATAAAGACCAAATTGATATTCAGCCTAAAGGTTAGGGACCAAACATATATTTTACCCGAAAAAAATTTAAGATCTATATTTAGGAAATATTATATTTCCTATAAAAATAGTAATATTTTTTAAATTTGAGAGATAATGATTATTTTTTGTGTAAAATCCATTAACATACACTCAGATTTGGACTAATGCCAACTAGGTTTAAGACTTTTCAAAATTGATCAATTTAATCCCTAAAGCAAACTTAGTTCCTAACAACTATTAGATCAATTATTCATTTTTCTCAGCTATCTTAGGGATTAAGTTGGTTTTAGGAATCAAATTGACCAGTTTTAAAAAGTTTTGGATTTGATTGGCATTAATTAAAACCTCAGAGTATATTAACAGAATTTACCCTATTTTTTTAATTTATTTTTATAATTGTTATGTACTTATGGCATATGAAAAGTTTGTATATTTAGATATATATTAATTTTAGAAATTATTATACTTACTAAGGAATAGCTATTACAACATTTTAGAGAGGAAAAATTATTCCTTATTTTAAAGAGTATTTTTCCATAAAAAATGGTTATTCCTTATAATGAAAATATAATCAAATTATAAAATAAATAAATTATAGAAATAAATATTATATTGTAGTGTTTATTACAATCTGCTAAGCATGCCTTAAGAAATTGAATATCACAAATACAGTATTATAGGAAATTCTGCATCATTATTTTGCTTTAGTTATAAATTTATAATCCTAAAATTTCAATTTTCATGTATAATAGTATTATTTATAAATATAGATACTTCTTTATTATATATGTGTATGTTTATGTTAGGATTAGTGCCCTTAAATCCTATTATACGATGCATGTATGATATTATATATGACTTACTGTTGTAATTAATAAAGTTGTTTTATTATTATCTAAAATAATGGTAACATGAATATTTGGACATTATCATTTAGTCCGTGGATGCATAATATGTGATTTAGTCATAGAAAATATAAATCACAAGTTCTTTGTAAACTCAGAATTTTAGTTCGTAGTCGGTAATGAAATTGGGCATTTCATCTGTGAAGATTATAACATATCAATTAAGATGATTTGTCTTGATCTTGGAAGTAGAGTTTTCTAGTTGGTGTGTTGGTATATTTTAAGAGTTAAGACATATTGAATTGGACTATCAAATGAATAATAAATTTCACGACTTCTATTTACATCAACTCTTAATCCTGAGAGAATAATGGACTTGATTATGAAGTGTAGGTTGCTTTGATATATCAGGAGTGAGATCTAAAATCACGATCAAAACCTCAGTATGTTGGCCAGCCACATTTAGTGTTGATGGAACATATATTTTCAAGATGAAATTCGTAATCTCTTAACGAAGATATAAAATGTTCCCTTGAAATAAGTTTAATGAGTTTCGTTATTCAGAGTGTTAGACCTAACCACTTTAGTTAGGAGTTACTAAAGTATATATTTATAAAATTGAATTTCATAAATATATGATGAATAATTTAAAGGATTAAATCGAGTACTTAAGGATTAAGATGTAGTAATCTTCAAAGTAACAGTCTATATTTATGATTTTGTATTATTACGAATATTTTATGAAGGGGTTGTATGTATAATAAAGTTTTGAGATATAATTTATTAATAAGGCCTAGAGTGCAATTATATTTATATGGTAATATTAAATATAACTAATGGTAACTTTAAACTTGTCAGGAGTTCATAGAAAAGTCCAAAACCCATTGGAGTTAGTATATTATTTGTTCCCTTTTGGTTCCACTCCAAACCACATACTAAAATCCAATTGGAATAATGAAAAAAGGTTAGTCTAATTAGATAATCAGATATAAGGAGAGAAACATATAGAATTTTGTAAGAGAATGAAATGATTTGTATGTGAGTGTAGGACACTCTTTTATTCTCCCTTGAACACATACATATAAACTGATTGAGAGACCACACTTTTTAGGCATTAGTGGAATTGGAGTGAAGATTAAAAGTGTTCCTAAATACTTTTAATCTTTGTTTTTGAAATTCACCACATTAAGGTACACTCTCTTGTTCTTATATTCTGAAATTTACATAGTATATGTTATCAATTGCGAATGAAGTAGATTTGTTAATTTTCCGCTGCATATACTTTGTATGCGATACAAACATATATTTATCCAACAATTTATTCACATCGTGCTCTAAATTAATGGAAGGGATCAAATTTGAAATTACATTTCATGGCTGCAATTATTACTGCCATATTTTTTGAATTATACTTAATAAAATAGCAATATTTGAAAATTAATGAAATATTGCAATAAATGAAAAGTGATGTTAATTGTGGGTTTAGATGAAATCAATAAAAATTTGGTCACATCAACAGTTTGTAAAAATATTGTAAAATAGTTTGTAGCTGTAGCATAATTTTTAGTGATTAGGCCTATATTTTGACCTAACCGTGTCCCACATGTGTATTATCATCTCCAAATCTAACTTGAAAATAGACATGTGGAGATTTTAACACTTTTCATGAACATAATAATTTTTGTTTTTGAATTTGCTTAAATATCCATGTGGACTTTAATGCCACAGAAAATCACAATCCATGTGCATTTGGAATCATTGCATCTTTTTTTTTTTTTTTTTTTTTAATAGAGTTTTAACGTATATAGCGTTCACTCTTGATGATGTGCTTTTTACCATCAAATGAAGACAGCAATCGGTCTTTGGTGTATGCAGCAATTGAATCCCAAATTTCTTATTCAACCATAAAAAACTTTACAAATTGAGTTAATGGGTACCCATAAATCGTTGCATCTATAAGTACTATTTTCCATGCACGTGTCACATTTATCTCCTCTATTTTCCATGTTTTTATTTTGTCAAGAAGACTATTTTTCATGTTTCAATTTGGTCCCTAACCTTTACACCATATTTCAATTTGGTCCCTAACTTTTTAATTGTGTCAATTTAGTCCATAACATTTTAGTGTTGTGTCAACTTAATCCCTGCCGTTATCTCATGGATGGAAAAGTCTGATATGTCAAATGGCTTAAATAAAAAATTAAATTATTAGACACATGTCTGGCCACATTAGTTTTTTTTTTAACCCAAATCATTTTTTTTTTTTAAGAAAGTTTGCTGGTTTTATTAAGTAGACCCAAATTAAAAACACATATCTCCCTAAAATCCAAAATCCCTAATGGTGAGGACTGAAGCGCCTTCTCCTTCTGACAGATTCTCTCTTCCAACAGCACTAGCTCTCTCTCTCTCTCTCTCTCTCTCTCTCTCTCTCTCTCTCTCTCTCTCTCATCCTTACTTCATGTTTGGCTCCCTCGAAATTCAATAATTTAGTCTTTTTCTGCTCCTAATTTCGTAGTTTCATTTGGCTCAGCTTTGTGTATTTTTCTTATTTTTCTACTTCATGTTTTGGCGTTTTGCTTATATATATTCTTTTTTTTTACTTGATTTTATGCTCAATCTTGCTTCAGTGGAGATTGGCCCTATGGTTGCTACAATGAAGAAACTCCATTTTTTTAACCCTTTAGCTTTGTTATTGTCGTAGCTCAAAAAAAAAAAAAAAAAAAAAACTTTTTTATAGTCCACTATGAATCTGTTTGAGACCATTTCTACCTTAAATGGTTGGACCCACTTGTAGTAATATACACATACAGACAAACACATTCAAATGAACCTTTGCATGATAAGTCACATGATTCAAAAGATATCAAATTTACACAGAAGAGACAAACCTGGGGCTGTTGGAGTAGAGAAGGCGCTGCTGGAGGGAGAAGGTGCCGCTGTCCTCATTGTTAGGGATTTTGGATTTTAGGGAGATATGTGTTTTAGATTTAATTTAGGTCTACCCCTGTTTAATAAAATTTGTAAATTTTCTTATCAAACCAAAAAAAAAAAAATTGATTTGGGTTAAATTAATTTGGGTTAGAAAAAAAAAAAAAAAAAACTAACGTGGTAGGACATGTGTTTGTTGATGTGGCAATAAATTAATTTTTTATTTAAGCCACTTGACACGTCAGACTTTTCCATTCATAAGATAACGACAAGAATTAAGTTGACACGACACTAAAAGGTTAGGGACCAAATTGATACAATTGAAAGGTTAGGGATCAAATTGAAATATGGTGTAAAGAATAGAGACCATTTATGTAGTTTACCTTTTATTTTATTTTATAGAGTTTTAACATATGACGTTCACTTTTGATGATGTGCTTTTTATCATCAAACCAAGACAGCAATCAGTCTTTGGAGTATGTAGTAATTGAATCCCAAATTTCTTATTTAATCATAAAAAAACTTTACAAATTGAGTTAACTGGAACCCAAAAATTGTTGCATCTATAAGTACTATTTTCCATGCTCCTCTATTTTCCATGTTTTTATTTTGTCGAGAAGACTATTTTCCATGTATTAAGATGTTTTTATTGCATCCTTTAATTTCTTCTAATAATAATTTAGAGCTTAATTTGAGGCCCCTTAAATTAGGTAAAAAATTACTCTTAGAGGGAATTGAAATACACACAGGGGTTCAAGTAATTAAGAAATAAATTATACCACCCAACATCCTTAGGTGATGGTCACTCCACAAATACAAAGTTTTTGTGGGGTGGGGGGAGGGAGGCTTAAGGGTTGGTGTTTAAGTTTCTATAAGAGAATTTCACACACATACATTTAAATTAGATTAGAGTAAAAATTTTATCTCTATTTTTTTTTTAATTTAATAGAGCGAAATTAATCAATTATTCAATTCTCATGGAAGACCACATTTGCAATGCCTAGTAATTTAATCCAATGTGTCCAATTTAAAGGAGTTATTATCCTGATCACATCCTCCAAAATTAAAAATTAAAATTAAGAATAAGAACTTTGTCACTTCACCATATGGAAAAATAATTCACAGTGGCCACCTCTATCCACAAATACATAAAATTAAACTAAAACTAATTCCAATTAAGTAAATACCTCTATTAATAAATTCCACATAATCGCATAGGATTTTTTTTTTCCCTAACAATTATCCGTTCCTTTATTCAAAAAAAAAAAAAAAAAAAAGCGATAATTTTTTCCTATTTAATGTTGACAATTCCCGTCAATAGTTTGCATGAGTTATTTTCGTAATGATTCTCCTTCGTCAGGGTACGTGATCTAGTTCATAATGTTTGTGATCCCATTCTACCAATATTTATCTTCTTTTTTATTTTCTTTTTTGATAATTCGGTAGTTTTCAATGGGTGAGGAGAGATTTATATCCTTGATATCTCCGTTATAAATATCAAGAAATACCAATTAGTTCAATTACAAGTGTTTTGGCGCTTTATATATATATATATATAAAATGTGTCTCGGCGCTCTATCAATATTTCTCAAGTATAAGTTAGAGCACAGTAATCATTTACAAAAATTACAAGCTACACAATTTATGGTCTTCAATATCTAAAGCAAAAAACATCATATCTCCCCACATATTCTAAGTTATGACAAAAATATAAGAACCAAGATCCAATTAAATTGCTTTTAATCTCTCCTATTTAGTAGATAAAGAGAAGGAATCAATCATGGTCCTTTGGTTGGAGAAATGGAAAAGTGAGAGAATAAAAAAGATTTTGTTTTTTCTCATTTCTGTTTGGTTGGAGGAGTGAAAAAGTGGAATAATAGAAAACTTTTTTGTTTGATTAAGAAGAAAAATGAAAGGATAAAAATTATAATTTGTATAAATTTACAATCATATCCCTATTAGATAAAGTCATAAAATAAAAAATAACACTATTTTTTTATTTTTTTTGTTAAAAAATATATATGAACTGGCACTTCATTTAAAAAAAAAAAAAAAAAAAAAAACAGCACAAAAAATTCAAGAACCCAAAATTATTTTCTGAAAAAATAAAAAGCCAAAACTTATGCAAAGAAAAACCAATAACGTCTAAAAAAGCAAAAGACCAAAACTGGGCAAAAAAACAAAAGAAAGAAAGAAGCGTGTAGCACCTAAAAATACAAACCAAACAAACACCTCCCTATCCAACACCAATTTTCTCTCTCCCTCCCCTTCCCAAACAAACACCTCCCAATCTAACATGACTATTGATGATAGCAAAATATTTAATTTTGATGGCATGTGTTTCTCACGTAAAGTTAGGGAAGTTTAAAAAAAGGTCATCCGAATTTATTTGAAATATACGAAATTTTTTGATATTGTATCAAAATAATCTATATCTCGAAAAAATTTAAATTATATTTTATTTTTTATAGATGTCACGTGTGTTCCACGTGACCATAAAAAAATACTCTAAACTCATGTGTATACATTTGGACGCACGTGGGGGCAAATTTTGATCTGAAATGCCTAGGGCCCATTTGGTAGGGCATTTCAAACACCCATTTTTATTTTTTAAACAATATTACACACATTTCTACACACTTTTTCACCCACACGTATTTCAAAAAATTACAAACAACACTACTCAAACTCTTCTACCAAACGGGCCTTAATGGTCTGTTTAGATGACATAAATTTAAATTTGAATTTGGATTTGAAGGCCCAAATCCAAATCCTTGTCTGGATAACTTAAAAGAATTGGATTCGGATTTGGCCCAAATCCATTTCAGGGGTTCAAATCCATAAATTTCAAATACCTTCACAAACCCAAGAATTTAGAAATCTCTCACTCTCACTCTCACGCACACTGTTTCTCTCTGGGCTCTCCGTGTCTCTCTTCCTAGCCGTAACTCACAAGCTCTTCTTTCCCTTCTCTCTCGGCAACTTCAGGTTTGTTCTCTCAACTCTTATCTTCCTCTTTAACCTCTCTAATTCTCTCTTTCTACTAAATCTAAATCCACAGAGGATGTGGGTTTTTCCGGTGGGTTTTATTTGATTTATTTTGTGGGTTTGTTTGGGTTTAATTTGATTGTTTGTGGGTTTTGTTTGATTTGTTTGTGCATCTTGTTTCATCGTATTTTCAATGATATGTTTTGGGTTTGTTTTTATTTTCTATTTTTATTTTCATTTGTGGGTTTGTAATGCAAATTATGTGTTTGATGAAATGCTTCAATAAACTGTTTATGAGTTGTGAAGTAATAAGTGAGAGAATATTCATTTGAAAAAATGATGTTGTGATGATGGAAAGTGAGGACTACTGTCATAGTGAATGCTTATGCATCCCATAAATTTTTTTCATTCCATTTGTTGCTTTAGCTACAAAACTTATATCATCATTTGTCCATCACTTGTTAAATATTCCCTTTATAGCTCTCGGTGCTTATTGCCAATTCTTTCATACCTCATCAGTTTTATGTCTTCTTTCTCTATTTACCATCAGATTATCATCATGTTGCCAAGTTGCCTATGCTGCTGACTGTGTACATTGTACCTTCCTGTCGAAGACTTGATCATTAGTAATGTTTCCCTTGTAGAACACATTTTTTCCTTCATGCATGTACCACTTTGACTCCTGTGGAATCACAATGTCCACAAGATTACTAAGCATAATATATATTCAAAGTAGAAACTTGAGCCTGGTCTTAAATATTGAGACTAATCAGATTTGACTTGGTTGGCCAAAAGTCCAGTCTTGATCGATCTTAAAGAATCACAATGCATATGCACGTATTTGTCTCTTGAAAGCCAAATCAGTACCCCTATCAGATCGCTCTTGAAATATGACAATTCGAAAATAAATGTACAAATTAAGGATTCTTCATATCTGAGTTGCAAATTTCACACGTTTTCACATCCACTTCGGCTCTAACAGGGCTGTAAAGGTCGTCCTGCCCTCTGACCAAAGAAAATTCAGCACAAAATGCCCATGTTTTTTTTTGGAATTTGGCACGTTCAAAATGCATTTAGCCTGTTGCTTTTCATAGAGAATAATAATCAAAGTCCACGCATATATAAGCTGTTTCAATTGCTCTCTTTCAAATTTGATTTTCCTAAATAGGCTTATGGTATTGGTCAACATTGAATTCCTTTTCTAAGCTGCCTTCTGGTTTAGGAACATAATTTTGCTACCTTCTCATTTTATGCTGGTAATTAGAATTCAAAGGTAACCTTAAATATAAAGGTTGCACATGTACAGTCTACTTGAAAGTAGAAAATCTCTTTGAACCTTTGGAACAAAATTTTGCTACCTTCTCATTTGAGTTTTTTGTACGTGTTAAAATCTTTTAACAAATGCATTTCTAATAGTTCAAGAATGAGCTGGGTCTAATTTATTTAATAGCTTTGAGGTGTATTTCTTTTGTCTGTTTTGGTCATATTGATTGATGCTAATAGATTAAAGATTAATACTGACAATTGTAATTGGGATTACCAGCCAACCTGTGTGTGTGACCAATGAACTCTAGCTAAAATCGCACTTCCTTGTTATAGTCTTGTGGTGGAGTAGTGGATGATAGAGATGGATTATAAGAGCACCATTTAGAGCAGAAAAGGTAATTAAAGAAGTTGATGAGGCTGAGTGCAGCTAACAACCAATAAAAAAGATCAAGCCTATCCTTGTTGAAGTCATTGTCACTAAGCCATCCACCACTTGA